>NC_061121.1:160283682-160429155 GCF_002878395.1 Capsicum annuum
TTTCTTATCGTATGGATTTTTTACACCTTGTGTTCTAAGTCATACTTTACTTTTTTCTAGTGTAGATAGTGAGGACTACATCTCATAAAGTTAGAGATGTGGAGTTATTATCCGAAGAGAGGGCTCATTCTAGAGGGCCAGTTACGAGCCGTGGACGTGTAACACCCCTTATTTTTGAAATAGAATTCAAACCCTCATTCCTATGTGTATTAACTAGAAACCAATGATCCCTATGTAAATAAAAGTATCATGATTATTAGCCTAGTGTGAAGAGTCCTTCTGAGGTGAAAAATATTCATAGGAAATACTTAGAGCAAAGTTGAGCTAAAAAATTTTGATTCAACCAAATGTTGGTATTCAATTCTTTTAGGGTAAACTTTGAATGAGTATACCTTATAGAATATGTGGAATTTTGGAGCTTAATACACACTAAATTATATATATTTGAGTCTTTTTTCCAATGCATCCAATTTTGCCTTAATCCGATATCTGAACAAAAAGTTATAAGCATTTTCGTGAGGAAACAATGAGGATCCACGATTTCAGCATGGCACGGACCTTGTGCTCTGCATTGTGAAGAATCACATGGACCTTGTACTCCACATTTTGTAGAGTGACATAGACCTTATGCTCCTCCTTGTGTAGCGTGCCACAGACCTTGTTCAGGGCTTGTTAAAACACACATTTCTCTTCAGTTTTCAAGGTTAAACAATTCATTTACACCCTAAATCATCCTAAACTACCCTATGACTAATATATATACAATTTTATTATTCCATAACCCCAAATACATCAAATACAAAATCCTTCTTCACCCAAATCCCCAAGAACACCAAATAAGGGTTCTTTTTCAAGAATTCAACTTCCAAGGATTCAAATTCATACTTTTCTTTAAGAAGTCAAGGAATTTAGGTATATGGGTATTAAATGAGGATCTTCTTTCATCCTAATGCCCAAAATTATGATTTTTATTCATGAATCTTATGAATTCTATAATTTAGGGTTTTATACAATTATTACCACAAACTTGAGTTCAATATCCCATGATATAAAATTCACTTATAAGTATGTTTTACATGATATTAATCAAGATTTCAAGCATATGATCAACTTATATGAGTTTTTCCAAAGTTTCCCCAAATCCTCAAGTTTGATCCTATTTTGATTTAAGGTTCCATGAAAAGCATGAATTTCTCAACTCTACATTTTAATTCTTGAATTCTACCATGAATATGTATTTCTTCATAAGTTTAAACATGCTTTAGCATCTCAACCATGTTATATCTATTGACAAAATTATTGGATTCTTGAGTTTAAATCATGAAATTCCTTATCATGTTAGTACTTTGAGAATGTCGTATTTAGCTGTATTTTTCAATGCTGGTGGGTTTTGAACACCCTATACCTAGATAGTCATGCATGTTTCAGTTTTTCAAGTTATAAGTCATTCAGACCATGTTTGTATCATTATATTCAGATTATCAAATTCATGTTGAGGATTTATCAGTTGTTGGATTTTTGGGCTTTATCCATGAAATTCCCTTATTATGTTCTGTTTACATGGTTTTAAACACGTCAGACCATGCACTGTTATTTTTAGAATACTATGTTTGTGCATATCAGTTATCAGTGCATGCACTAGTTTATGCTTCTGTGTTATTTAGTTGGGAGTAACACTTTGCACCGAGTGAACACAGGGATAGCGGCTCCCCTGTCAGCTAGGCATGAGTCATTAGTAGCAGTCCCTAAGTTCCAAACCTAGGGTGCCATCATAGATTTTGAAGGGTCCCCCATCATTAGAGTTATGACCCTCTCGTCCTTCAGGACATCAACCTTGTGGATCCATATCGCCAGCTATGTGTTGGTACCCCTAGCAAGATACCAACATCTTCCCAACTGAAGTTATAGGTTGGACCTTGATTACCTCAGATTGGGGTATGTCGATTGTAGTTAGCTCCCACAATCCCAGTTCAGTATTCAGACCACATCATCTCAGGTTTCCATGACCAAGTATTTAGTTTATCAGTTATTCAGTTTTATAGATTATTTAAGTACATGCTTTATTTGGTCTTGGACATGCTTTGCTGCTCAGTATTTATACATGATCCTCAGTATGATTTTGGAACTTATTCATCATTAACTTAAGATTTACATATAGTATTCATGTTTCTACCACTTTTCAGCTTACATCAAGGTTTTCAATCCATAATTTAGAAACTTTACTATGTCTTACAACTTTTATGTACAACCATGATTTAAATACATACTTTAGCAAATATCTTATGTCCTTAGTTTTAAAGCAAACATTAAGTATTTTCATGATTTAGTGCATGTTCCATATACTCAGTTCATTCCAAAGTAGTGACCACATATATGTATTTGTGGCTTCCTTCATAATATAGGTACCAAATATAGTCCATATAACAGGGTTAGATAGTTTTTAACATTCAACCAGCAGGTGTGAGTTCTCTTATTTTAGGACTCAAGTTAGTTGCAGTTCATATATTTTATTTCCATTATTCTTATGTACTGATTAGGGTTAGTTAGGGGCTGTATCCCGACTATCTATAGTTAGTATAGTAGAGGCTTCATAGATGGCCAGTCAGAGTCAGTATTTTTAATTTAAGTTTCTCTTTCTCTCAGATTTCAGTGTTGTAAACTTTGATCAGTTATGTATTAAATAATTCATCTTATGTTGATTTTGCTTCCACTCAAATATTTAGCTTTTATAAACATATTAAATCAGCTGCTCAAGCCTCATTCCAGTACATGGGTTATCTTGAGATCACGTGTGGTTCTAAGCATCGTGTTACGACTAGGGGTAGTCTCAGATCATGACAAACTTGGTATTAGAGCATAAGGTTCAAGTGTTCTAGGGCATCTGTGAAGTCGTGTCTCGTAGAGTCTTGCGGAATGGTATGGAGATGTTTGCACTTTTCTTTGGGAGGCTACAGGGCATTAGGAAATATTTTCTTTTTTTATATCTTAGATCATGCTGTAGAGATGTTCTCTAAGAAACTTATACAAATTATCATCTTGCTCCTTTTATGCCAACTTTGCCTTATTTCAAGGTAACAGAAATAGTCAAGCTTAAATTCCTATTGATATAATTTTCTCAGACTGTCCCCATAGATAGTTATGGGATTACATGCATTCTTACAAGGATCCTATCTATTTCTTTAAGATTCAAAATTTAAAAGTGTTCATTTCTATTCATGAAATTTGTGCACTGAGCCAAAGTCAGATGTGCCCTCAGATTTCTTCTCAGGATCCTATGCTAGTATATAACCTAGAGTTAGAAGCATGAACCTGAAATTTTAACAGTGTTAAAGTGGGAATAGTGTCTATCTTGATTTAGTAGATTATGTATCCATGGGGCTAGTTGTATGAAAGGTAAACCAGTAGGCTCGAAATAGTGTATGCAAAATTTTAAGTTTATTGATTCAAAATTAAGTGTGATGATGTAGGTATGATCTAGAGGTGTACCCAATGTGATATGGGATTGTATTATTTATAAAATTTTAATGTGTGTGTGCTTAGATAGTACCCTTGAGTTGCTAACTGCGAATGAGGCTAGTAATCAAGTATATGATGTTCTTACCAACTAAGTTATAGGCTATAGGTTGTTGATTTAAGGTATTTTTGTGTGATGGTAATTCTCATGGTTTAGAAAAAAATATAAGTTTAGAGATGTGATATTAGTAGGCTCCAAAGAAAAAGAGAGAGATTATGTGTTTAGTGAGGCAAGTATGTTGTCGAGAAAGGTGTAAGTATGTGATGATGATTGCTAAAGATAAATAAAATTAAGGATAATATATATTAAGGGAGTACTCAAGAATGAAGCTAGCATAGTTCGTTAAAAGGTTGGGAATATCCATGTTAAGTGTTAGAATCGAAGTTTGAATCTTGGATGATTGAGGTAATAGAAAGAAGAGTTAAAATTCTAGATGGTGTAAAATTAGGGTATGGTGATACTTTTGAAGATTCTAAGTTAGTAAGTGTTTAAGTTATTATATAATGACTATTGGGGCTATAGAATGTTAAGAGTTCTATCTCAGAAGGAAGTATTAGAAGTAGGTTTTACACTTTTAGGTGTAGTCTTTCAAAGTGAGTTTATTATTTATGTGTATTGTTATATCTCAGTCTCTGGAGTAAAGTGGTTGTAGTTCAATTTAAAGTTTATCAAAGGGGTCCACAGACTTAGAATAATGGCTTAAATCTAACGAGGAGATAATAGTACAAGAAACCAAGTAAGGCTCTCAGATTCTAGTAGTGATGTAGTGTATTGTAGAACAACACTAGTGGAGGACGATGCCCGACCCATTCTTATCTTGGTACAAATTGTTGTACTTTAGTCATCACAATATCTACTCAAGCCATCCAAGTCAGCTCCATGATCATAGCTCATATTATGTACTTTCCATAGAATCATATATATTCCTAGTTCCTTGTATAAAGACTTCCAGTTCACTCAGAAGTACGAATTATATTACATGAATTTATGAACTCCAAACTCAGGTCATGCAGCTTATGACTTATGTACTTATGCTTTACAGTATGCTTAGTTCCCATAACTCATGGTGCATCCTTAATGACCAAGAAAATTTAGATTATGGCATGTAAGCCCTCAGTTTAGATCTCTTTAATGAATCTATGCCATTGATACTCTATTCCTCAGACCTCAGTTAAGTGTCAAAAAGTTATGCATTATATTCTTTCATGCTTCAGGTCCTTATATTCTAACCTTTCAGTGACCTCTTCTTATGTAAAGATAGTGATGATAAAAATTAATGAACAATGGTTTAAATGGGAGAGAGTAAATGTTCCTTATTAGGGAAATATTATTGTTTCTTTGTTTTATCTAAGGGTATAAGTGTGAAGTAAGATTGAGGCCAAGCTTTGGTATACGTCATAGTTAGTTGAAAAGTTTAGGGGTGTCTTCTTGGAAATAATGTAAGAAAGTTGTTATTAATAGAGGAATTAGAGAACATGGGAAAATTCCTAGGTGGGTTGGTTGCATAAAAGTTCATATGTGGTTATAATTATAGGCTTGAATTCCATGTTGGTATATATATGGATAAATGCATTGTACGTTAGTGAATTCCTAGTAAGAGGTTGAAGTTTGTGGTTGAGTAGTAAGGAGCATTATTCTTGAGATGAGAGTTGTGAAAACACATAGGATATTAGATACGTGGTTTAGACTACTATTGTGGTATTATGTGTGGTACCTTATGACTTTGAGTAGGCTTAAACATGGAGAGAGAATTTACTTCAGCTCATACTTTAGTAGATGGAGTTATCAATGTCTATGTGAAGATTATAAGTGGCATCAAATGTAGGTCAGTATTTAAAGAGGAAAATCATAGTTGAGGGTGTATTTGAGAAGTGGGGCTAAGCTTAAAAGTTAACAGTTATATTGCCAACGACATAGTAGTTCTATTCTAGCTTTTGTTCTATATGCCTATATTTTATTTTATAGAGTTGTATCAATGTTGCGATTCCTTACTTGAATTCCATAACCAAATCATGCCCACAATTCTTTCCCTCAATTGTTATCAGAAGTTATGATAAAGAGAGTTTAAGGCAACTCATGTTCCATTCTTATTAACTCTTGGAATTTTATTTCAACAGCTATCATTTCCCAATTCTATATGTGTGATCGTATCATGAACATTTCAAGTGAGTTCTAAACTCTCAACATGAATCAACTCTTTATAGTCAATTAAGTTTACGCAAAAATCAGTTTCATGATAGAAGTTTAATGATTCAGCTCAGCTATATCCTTCATTAGCAGACATGCTATGTCTATATTATTCCATACTTCTAAAGCTTTAATAATTTTTGACTTATCATTCGAGGATGAATAATTCTAAGGGGGAGATAATGTAACATCCCATATTTTAGGGCTAGAATTCAAACCCTTGTTCCTATATGTATTAACTTAAAACCAATGACCACTATGTAAATATAAGTGACATGATCATTAGACTAGTATGAAGAGTGCTTTTGAGGTGAAAAATGATTATAGGGAATATTTAGAGCAAAGTTGAGCTAAGAGCTTTTGATTCAACCAAATTTTGGTATTCGATTCTTCTAGGTTCAACTTTGAACGTGTATAACTTCTAAAATATATGGAATTTTTGAGATTAATATCCACCAAATTATAGATAATTTATTTCTCTTTCCAACACATCCAATTTCGCCTTAGTTTGACACCTGAGCAAAAAGTTATGAGTATTTTCGTAAGGAAACAATGAGGGTCCGTGATTTCAGCGTGGCACGGACCATGTGCTCAGCATTTTACTGTGTGACATAGGCCTTGTGCTCCACAATTTGCAGCATGACACAGACCTTATGCTCCGCATTTTGCAGCGTGCCATAGACCTTGTTCAGGAACGTTAAAACACTCATTTCTCTTCAGTTTTTTAAGGTTAAACAAGTCATGTGCACCCTAAATCATCCTAAACTATAATATGACTTATATAAACACAATTTTATTATTTCATAACCCCAAATGCATCAATTACAAAATCCTTCTTCTCCCAAATCCTCAAAAACACCAAATAAGGTTCTTCTTCAAAAATTCGGCTTCCAAGGATCCAAGTTCATGCTTTCCTTCAAAGAGTCGAGAAATTCAGGTATGTGGGCATTCAATGAGGATATCCTTTCATCCTCATGCCAAAAATTATAGTATTTATTCATGAATCTTATGAATTTCATAATTTAGGGTTTTATCCAATTATCACCCCAAGCTTGAGTTCAATATCCCATGATATAAAATTCACTTACAAGCATGTTTTACATGATATTAATCATGATTTCAAGAATATGATCAACTTATATGAGTTTTTCTAAAGTTTCCTCAAATTCTCAAGTTTAATCCTATTTTGATTCAAGGTTCCATGAAAAAACATGAATCTAAATTCTATAATTTAATTCTTGAATTCTACCATGAATATGTATTCCTACATAAGTTTAAACATGCTTCAGTATCTCAACCATGTTATATCTCAATATTGACAAAATTGTTGGATTCTTGAGTTTGAGTTATGAAATTTCTTATCATGTTAGTACTTTGAGATTGTCGTATTTAACTGTAGTTTTCAATGATGGTGGGTTAAGAACACCCGATACCTTGATAGTTATGCATGTTTCATATTTTCAAGTTACAAGTTATTTTGACCATGTTTGTATCATTATATTAGGATTATCATATTCATGTTGAACATTTATCAGTTTTTGGATTTTTAGGATTTATCCATGAAATTTCCTTAATATATTCAGTTTACATGGTTTTAAACACTTTATATTATGCATGCACTATTATTTTTAGAATACCATGTTTGAGCATATCAGTTATCAGTGCATGCATAATGTAACACACCTATTTTCGAGCTAAAATTCAAACTATCGTTCCTATATGTATTAACTTAAAACAAATGATACCTATGTAAATATAAGTGTCAAGATCATTAACCTAGTGTGAAGAGTGCTTTTGAGGTGAAAAATGTTCATAGGAAATACTTAGAGCAAAGTTGAGCAGAGAGCTTTTGATTCAACCAAATTTTGTTATTCAATTCTTCTAGGGTAAACTTTGAACATCTGTAACTTCTAGAATATATAGTATTTTTGAGCTTGTTACATACAAAATTATAGATAATTGAGTCCTCTTTCCAAGACATATAATTTAACCTTAATCTGACACCCGAGTGAAAAGTAATGAGCATTTTTGTGAGGAAACAATGAGGGTTCGTGATTTCAGTGTGGCACGGACCTTGTGCTCTGCATTTTGCAGCATGACATGGACCTTGTGCTCAGTGTTTTTCAGAGTGAAATGGACTTTGTGCTTCATATTTTACAACGTGCCATGGACCTTATTAGGGAACATTAAAGCACATGTTTCTCTTTAGTTTTTCAAGGTTAAACATGTCATTTACACCCTAAATCATGCTAAACTGCTGTATGACTAATATAAAAATAATTTTACTATTTCATAACCCCAAATGCCTCAAATACAAAATCCTTCTTCCCCAAATCCTCTTGAACACCATATAAGGGGTCTTCTTCAAGAATTCAACTTCCAAAGATCCAAATTCATGCTTTTCTTTAAGAAGTCAAGAAATTCAGGTATGTGAGTATTGAATGAGGATTTCCTTTCATCCTTATGCCCAAAATTAGGATTTTTATTCATTAATCTTATGAATTCCATAATTTAGGGTTTTATCCAATTATTCCCCCAAGCTTGAGTTTAATCTTCCATGATATAAAATTTACTAAGAAGCATGTTTATATGATATTAATCAAGATTTCAAGCATATGATCAACTTATATGAGTTTTCCTAAAGTTTTCCTAAATCCTCAAGTTTAATCTTATTTTCATTTAAGGATCCATGAAAAGCATGAATTTCTTAATTCGATAATTTAATTCTTGAATTCTACCATGAATATGTATTACTCCATAAGTTTAAACATGCTTCAGTATCTCAACCATGTTATATCTCAGTATTGTAAAATTTTTGGATTCTTGAGTTTAAGTCATGAAATTCCTTATCATGTCAGTACTTTGAGATTGTCGTATTTAACTGTATTTTTCAATGTTGATGGGTTATAAAAACCCTATACCTAGATAGTCATGCATGTTTTATATTTTCAAGTTACAAGTCATTCAGACCATGTTTGTATCATTATATTCAAATTATTATATTCATGGTTAGGATTTATTAGTTGTTGGATTTTTGGGCTTTATCCATGAAATTCCCTTATTATGTTTAGTTTACATAGTTTTAAACACTTTAGATTATGTATGCACTATTATTTTCAAAATTCCATGTTTGAGTACACCAATTATCAGTGCATGCACTAGTTTATGCTTTCATGTCATTCAATTAGGAGTAACACTTAGCACTGAGTGAACGCAAGTATGACAGTTCCCCTATTACTTAGGCATGAGTCATTAACCACTGTCCCTAAGTTGCAGACCTATAGCGCCACCATAGATTTTGAGGGGTCCCCCATCAGTAGAGGTATGACATCTTCATCCTTGGGGATATCAACCTTGTGGATCCACATCGCCAGTCATGTGTTGGTACCCCTATCAAGGTACCAACATCCTTCCAACTAGGGTTACAAGTTGGATTCTAATTACCTTAGATTGGGGCATGTTGATTGTAGTTAGATCCTACAGTCTCAATTTAGTATTCAGACCACATCATCTTAGGTTGCATGACCAAGTGTTCAGCTTATCAGTTATATAAATTATTTTAGTACATGATTTATTTGGTCTTGCATTTATTTTACATGGGCAGGCTTTGATGCTCAGTATTTATACATTATCCTCTATACAATTTTGCAACCTATTCAGCATTAACTTGAGATTTACATATAGTATTCATATTTCTACCGCTTTCCATCTTGCATCATGATTTTTAGCCCATAATTTAGAACCTTCACTCTGTCTTACAACTTTTATGTACAACCATAATTAAAATACATATTTTAGCAAATAGGTTATGTCTTCAGATATAAAACATATATTAAGTATTTTCATGATTTAGCACATGTCCCATATACTCAGTACATTCCAAAGTACTGACAACATATATGCATTTATGGCTACATTCTTTCATAATGTAGGTACCAGATGTAGCCCACATACTAGGGTCAGACAGTTATCAGTATTTAACTAAGAGATGATGAGTTCTCTTATTTCAGGACTCAAGTTTATTATAGTTTTTGTATTTTATTTCTATTTTTCTTATGTAATAATTAGGGTTAGTTGGGGTTGTTCCCGAATATATATAGTCAGTATACTAGAGGCTTCTTAGATGGTCAGTCAAAGCTAGTATTGTTATTTAAGTTTTTCTTTCTCTTAGATTTTAGTATTGTAAAATTTGATCAATGTTCTTACTAGAGTCAGTCAGAGTTAGTATTAAGTCAGACTGACCATCTTAATAGAAGTAACTAATTTTAGTGTTCTTTCCATCTTGCATCATGTTGATTTTGCTTCTGCTCAGCTATTTAGATTTTATAAATATATTAAATCAGTTGCTTAAGTATCATGCAGTACATGGGTTTGCTTGGGATTACTTGTGGTTCTAAGCATCGTGTTACAACTAGGGGTAGTCTCGAGTTATGATAGGATGGGTATGAGGTAGTGGATGGGCATGAGTGTCTACTCCGTCTAAAGGTAGTACTAGAAGACTCTTCCCAGAGCCTTGAGTTGAGCATGCTAGAGATATGGGGCCTACTCTTATCCCAAAGAGTTACCAATTCACTTGCTGGCCTTTTGGAGGGTGTTTTTTTGGGTGAACCTGGTGTTTTTCTAGCTCTGAGTATTGTACCTTTATCTGTGCCAGAGTCTATATATACAGTGTTTCTACAGATTACGAGTATTGTTCCTCTTTCTATGCTGTTATTTGAGCATGTTATTTTAAGAATCGAAGTTCAACCTTCATATATATTACCTTCTTAGGTAGGATCTTAACCAGCCAGATTCTATATACTTCCTATTACTGGGAGTATAGTTAAGTCTTCTGAGGATTAGAAGAGGTTTGAGAGGTTTACTTGTTTGGTTCCTCTTAGGTTCAGTGGTGCTGTAGGTGAGGATGCCAATGAGCTCTTAATTTATTATCATGAAATATTGCATAACCTTGGTTTTCTTAAGTCCCATGGGGTTGGTTATACTACTTATAAATTGAGAGATTCAGCTAGAGATTGGGTGATGTCACTTGTTAGCTGCAAACTTCTCTATTTTTGAGAGATGATTTGGGATCAGTATGCCAAGGCCTTTCTGGATAGGTTTGTGTCATATAATTTGAGGAATTAGATGAGAGACAAATTTGATCTTCTAGAGCAGGGCTCTATAGCTGTTATGGACTATGAGACATGCTTTCATGCCTTGTGTCAATATTCTTATGCCAACATATTCACTGAGTTTAGGAAGATTTAGAAGTTTGTAAAAGGGTTTGATGTTTTTCTTTAGCTAGCTATGACTCAGATGATAGTATATAGGGCATCATTTTAGACTATAGTGGATCATGCTAGGATGACTGAGTCTATTCTTCAAGGGTTTCAGGGATGCACCAAGAAAATGCACCATTAGGGCGTGTTTAGAGGTCATACTCCTTGAGGTAGAGATTCTAGAGGCTTCCATGGATAATATAATAGACCAGTGCAGGCAGCCTTATAGGATTTAGGTAGTGGGATTTTTGTTTCAACAGATTTGTGTGGTTGTTCTAGCTTAATCATACTTTCTCTTATTGAGTCGGGTCGTAGTGGTTCCTATGTGTGTGATGAGGTTGGCTATTTGGTCTAGGACTGTCCCTGTCATGTTTTTAAGACTACTTTTATATTGACTGTAAGAGGTAGAAGTTCAACTAAAGGTGAGCGGGGCTGAGGTAATGGTGCCCATGGTGGTGGTTGAAGGGCTTCTCAGTTAGGTTATGGTTGTGGATAGTGCTATTCTATACTTGCTAAGCCATAGGTAAAGGCTTTTGATGCTGTTATCATAAGTATCATCCCTATTTATTTTAGATCAGCTTCTGTTTTATTTGATCTGGAATCAACTTTCTCCTATGTGTTTGCATATTTTGCTTCAGGTTTTGATTCTACTAGTGAGCCACTTGCGATTCCTATCCATGTATCTAGCCTGTAGAAAACTCTTTAGTGCTGGATCGGGTGCATCGATCTTGTGTTATGACTTTTACTAGGCGTGAAACTTAGGTAGATCCAATTATCCTAGATATTGTTGATTTTGATGTCATCTTGGGTATGGATTGTTAGCTCCTTATATGCTATCCTATATTGTTATGCTCAGACTGTAACCTTAGCTTCGCTGGGTGTGCCATGGATAACTTGGAAGGGTGCGGTTTATTCAAGTCCAAAGAGATTTTCTTTAGGCTCGTCTTTTGGTTCAGAGGGGATGTTTGTCTTATTTGGATCATATACATGATACTAGTGCTGCTTCACCTCCTTCTTTGGATTCTTTCATATTGTCCATGAGTCCATGGATGTTTTCCCTATGAATTTTCTTGGTGTGTCTCTGGATCATGATATTTACTTTGGATGTTGAGTTAGGTACCAAGCCTATTTCTATTTTTTCTTATAGAATGGCCTCAATAGAGTTAAAGGAATCAAAGGATCTATTGTAGGAGTTATTAGATAAGAGATTTATCCGACCTAGTATATCACCTTGGGGTGCGCCTCTCTTATTTATGAAGAAAAAGGATAGGTCTATATGTATGTTTATTGATTATCTGTTGAATAAGGTAACAGTTAAGAATAATTATCCTCTTCCTCATAGTGATGATTTTCTTGATCAACTTCAGGGTGCTTCAGTGCTTTTAAAGATTGATTTGAGATTTGGGTATCAACAGTTGAGGATTATAGCTTTTGACATTCTGAAGATAGCTTTTCAAATACAGTATAATTATTATAAGTTCTTGGTCATGTCCTTCGGGTTGACCAATACCCCAACTGCATTCATAGAGTTGATGAATTGGGTATTTCAATCGCATCTTAACTTTTTTGTCATTGTATTTATAGATGATATCTTGGTTTATTCCAAGAGTGAGGCTGACCATGAGGATCATTTATGGATTGTGCTTCAGAGATTGAGGGATGAGAAATTGCATGCTAAGTTCTCTAAATTGGAGTTTTGGTTGGAGTCTATCTTTTTCTTTGCTAATGCGGTGAGCAAGGATGGTATTATGATCGATTCAACCAAGATTGCAATGGTTCGTGATTAGGATAGGCCTACTTCTCCTACTAAGATTTGGAGTTTTGTTGGTTTAATAGGTTACTATCGACACTTTGTTGAGGGCTTTTCATCTATTGTAGCTCCGTTGACCAAGTTGACTTAGAAGAAGATTTCCTTTTAGTGGGTTGATTCTTCTGAGATGAGATTTCAAAAGCTAAAGGATTTGTTGACTTCAGCTCCTATCTTAACTTTGCCCAAGGGGGGCATAGGTTTAACTGTCTTTTTATGATGCTTTAGGTGTTGGGTTAGGTGTTTGTGTTAATACAAAAGGGTAAGGTAATTGTGTATGCTTCTCAGCAATTGAATCCCCATGAGAGGAATTACCCTACCCATGACTTAGAGTTATGCACGGTTTTATTTTCTTTGAAGTTGTGGAGGCATTACTTGCATGGAGTCCATCGCGAGATTTTCTTGTATTATCATTGCCTTCTACTTTTCTTCACCTAATAAGATCTTAATATGAGGCAGCACCTATGGCTTGAGTTGCTTAAGGATTATGACTTGACTATTCTTTATCATCCGAGCAAGGCTAATGTGGTTGTAGATGTCTTAAGCCAAAAGTCGACTAGCATAGATATCTTGGCACATCTTTCGACTCTGAAGCGACCTTTGGCCTTAGAGGTTTATTCTTTGGCTAATCAGATGGTTAGTCTTGATATTTGACACTTAGGTTTATTTTGGAATTTGTTAAGGCTAGGTCTTCCTTGATAGAGCGAATTCGGGCTCATCAATTTAATATTGTTGGGTTGAGAGTTATTTGGGATAAGATCTTGAATGGTGAGGCTAAAGAAGCCTCACTTGATTCAGATAGTGTTTTGAGGATTGGAGTCCAAGTTTGTGTGCTCAGAGTGGGTGACATGATTAGATTGATTTTTGAGGAGGCTCACTGTCCTAGATATTTCATTCACCCGAGAGTGTCTAAGATGTATTATGATTTGAGACAACATTATTGGTTGGGTGGTATAAGAAAGGATGTAGCAGACTTTATAGCTCATTGCCTATGTCGTCAGAAGGTGAAGACAGAATATTTGAGACCTGGTAGTTTGTTTTCGAGGTTACCCATTCCTTAGTAGAAATGGGAATGAATTACTATGGACTTTGTAACTAAATTTCCTCATATTTCTCATAGTTTTGATAATGTTTAGGTTATCATGGATGGATTGACCAAATTTACTTATTTTATTCATATTCAGGTTTATTTCAGTGCTGAGAGATTGAACCGTATCTATATTCTTGAGATAGTTCATCTTCATTGTGTGCTAGTGTCTAACATATCAGATCGAGGTTCATTATTCACATCTCACTTTTAGAAGACTTTTTAGGAGGAGTTAGGTACCTGAGTTGATCTTAGTATAATATTTCACCCCAAGGCTAATGGACAGTCAAAATAGACTATTCAGGTTTTAGAGGATATGCTCCACGCTTGTATGACGGACTTTGGTAGTCAGTGGATGCAATATCTAGATTTGGTAGAGTTTGCGTATAATAATAGCTACTATTCTAGTATTTAGATGGCTCATTTGGGGGATTTATATGATAGGCGTTGTCGCTCTCTAGTTTGTTGGTTTAAGGTTTTTGAGGTTAGACTTGCTTTGTGAGTGTTTGGATAGAGTTAAGGTAATTCAGGATAGACTTCGAGTGACTCAGAGTAGGAAGAAGTGCTATGCGAATCGTAGACTTCGTGTTTTAAGATTTAGTATTGGTGACTGAGTATTCCTTCATGTGTCTCCTATGAAGGGCGTGATGAGGTTTGGGAAGAAGGGCAAGCTTAGCCCTAGGTATATTAGACCTTTTGAGATCCTTCAGACTCTTTGGGATGTGGCTTATGAGTTAGCATTGTCCCCTGATTTATTAGTTGTTCATCTAGTTTTTTATGTTTCCATGCTTCATAGATATATTCCGAATGAGTCACATGTCATTCGTTGGGATTCAATATAGATAGATAAGAGGTTGTCTTTTGTTGAGAAGTCTGTCTTTATCTTAGCTAGAGATGTGAGATGATTGCATTCTAGAGATATTCTAGTGGTTAAGGTCTAGTGGAGACATCATCATGTAGATGAGTCTACTTGGGAGGTCAAGTCTGATATGTGTGGTAGTTATCCCCAGATGTTTGCTAATTCAAGTATTTCTCTTGCCTTTAGTTTGACGATGAAATAGATTTTTATTGGTGTATGATGAATGACCTATTTTTTGGTGATTTATGTAAAATATTCATTTTTATTGTAGTTTGACCATTTTACCTTCCACGTGGTTGCATCATGAAATTTATGGGGTGTGAGGATGATTGTCATGATTCCCTATGCATTTCAATGTGATTTGTGCGAGATTATGGTTTTTGATGGTTCTAAAGGTTTATTAGTTGACTTTGATCAACATTTATTGATCTGTGTGTCGGATGGCAAAATGGACTGTGCTAGTAAATCTGGAATGTAGATTTTAGGTCGCTGTAAGACCCCGCAAAATTTCTAAGCTATATTCAATCCTTTAAACTTGTCAAGGGGTCCCAGACTTAGAAAACTCTAGCTAATTTCCTAGACTTAACTCACTTTTGGCCTTTAAAATTGTCAATCTCATTACGCCACCTTAATGTCCTTTAATGGTCCGTATGTTTGTTAATTCATGATTAGAGAGATCAATAGGTGTTCCCGGACAAGTTTTGGATTTTTTGAACCTCGATTAGACCACGTTTGGTGTCCCAAAACAGTGGACCAACGTGATCTTGGTACACCGCATCGCCCATCACGGTTGTTAATATTGCTATAAGGACTGCCAGTGAAACAACTGAGGCTTGGTGCGATCATGGCGTAACGCATTGGGTATCACGTCGATGCCCAATTTTAGTCATTAAATATCCACATTTTAAGGGCAAAAGGGTCAATTTCCCACCCCTATATAAACCCTATAACACGTAATTCAGCCATTTTTCACCAAAAATATACTAGTTTCTCTCAATTTTCCTCAAGAACAAGTTTAGGGTTTTCAATTCAAATTCAAGAAAAATCCACTGTCAAACTTCATAGAATCAAGAACTAAGGTATGCATAGTGTTCATTTATGGATTCCTTCCATCCATGAAGTTCAAGAATCAAGTTTTAAATCATGTAATGTGAATATTTTGTTGTTGGTTGATTATGTTCATGAGATTATGATCATGTGATTCCCAAGCTGGAATCTTTATGTGTTGTTCATGAAACTATGTTAATGTGTGGCTTAAAATCTATAAGTTTAGTCAATTCATGGAGTTTTAAAGTGATAATTTGATAATTATGCCTATGCCTTAAGTTATGCATGCAAGGTGTTTGATAAAATGCCAAGGGGACTAGAAATTATGCATCATAGCTCAATTGTGACCCAATGATAAGTGCATGCTTTACCCTTATGATCACAATGACTTCTATGATATTGTTGTGCATTATAAATGTTTTATAAAATGCTCATGAGACTAGTTGATGAAATTATGACATGTTTATATGCTTTCCTATTCATGTACAAGATTATGATAACTATGTACTTCATGAAATCCCTAACTTATTGTATTATGGATTATTAATGTTGGTCATGTATTCAAGAATGCCATGCCTTGTTAGTTCCCTTCTATAGAGTCCTGGGGTACTTGTACCCGATAATTTAGATGTGTGCCTAGAGCTAGTGTCATGTTTCCATGATATCCTCAGACAAGCCATGTTCAATAGAATTTAGTCAGTCATGTGACTCAGGAAAACTCAAAAAACTCAGTAATCCCAGAATCTCAATAGTATTCCGTCAGTCAACGGAAACCAAGTAACTCAGTCCAATTCAGTTCAGTTAATCATGTTCAGTGTCTATTCAGATGGGAGTAGGATTCAGCACCGAGTGAGTCCAAGGATGGGAACTCACTTGTTATTAGAGGGTGTGATTCTTAAAAGCAGTCCTTGTGCTCTAGAACTATGTAGCCAGCGCAGGTTGAGACATCAAACTTACTATTTTGAGGGTAGATGAGGTGGCTTAACCTGTTATATGAGGGTCCCACCATTCTCCTTTGAGTACCTTCTATATGAGGGATCACTCATAGTTTGTCCTTACCAGTGGAACGGTATTGACACCCTTTGCATTCAGCCTACCTCACTTTTATGCCAGTACATTCAACCGTACTAACGTATTTGCACTATGGTGTTTTATACCATAGGTTCAGAAGCACAAGTTCCAGAGCATCAGCAGCATTCCAGCTTTCTGCAGCCAGATTTAGCAGTGAATCCTCATCATTCAAGGATGATATGATTATTTATTTAATTTTTTCAGCTTAGTTTTCAGTAGATGGAGTTAGTTGGGGACATGTCCTATCAACTCCTTATTCAGACAGTTCAGTCAGTTAGAGGCTTTCGAAGAAGATTCAGACTTTAGTATTTTTAGATATTTACATTAATTTTGGTATTCTGATACCACATTATTCAGAGATGGTTTTATCAGATGTTTTATTCAGTTTTTGGACCTTATGGCATGTTTTAGACTACTATTTCTGTATTTTACATGATGTATGTAGTGTACAGGTACAAATATCAGTCATGGGTTAGCTTGTGGTCCTTTGGGGTCTGCGCACCATGTAGCATTTCAGGTACCAGATTTGGGGCGTTACAAACTTAGTATCAGAGCCTAAGGTTCAATAGAGTCCTAGGAAGTCTGAAATCATTATTTAGTAGAGTCTTATAAATGAGTGTGTTGTGTGCCATATTTATGTGCAGGAGGCTATGAGATGTTTTAGCAATAGTTTCCCTTCTTTCAGTATTCATGTCGTGCCAGTGAGTGTGAGCTCAAATTTAACTCTCAGTCTAATCCATTTCTTCCTTTCTTCTACAGAATATGCCTCCCAAAAGAAGAAACGGAAATTAGTCAGCCTCTCAGTCCATCCAAGCAGATCCCTTGGATGAACACGTTTCTCATGTAGAGTTTAGAGATGCATTCACTACTCTTGCTAATTCATTTGCTGCTTAGAATGAACGACCAACTGTCATTCCAAACAACCCAGTGGCCAATTCAGCTGCAACTAGGATTTGAGACTTTACCTGAATGGATCCTCCATCCTTCTTTAGGTCTAAATAGATGAGGGCCCTCAGGAATTCCTTGATCAAGTTTAGAAGGTTACGAATATCATGGGAGTGTTAGCTATTGAGAGTGCTAAGCTAGCTGCATATCAGTTATAGAATGTGGTTGACACATGGTTCAAATACTGGAAGTGAGAGAGGTCATTGATACAGGGCCTATTGAGTGGGAGGAGTTTGTCACTGCATTCTTAGATAGATTCTTTCCCTAAGAGCTAAGGGAAGCTAAGGTGTTAGAATTTATCAACCTAAGGCAGGGCATAAGTTTACTCAATTAGCCAGATATACTCATCATGTGGTTGCAGATAACAGGGCCAAGATTAGTATGTTTGTTTCTAGGGCGAATCATAGTATGATCAATGAGTGCAGGTCCGCGATATTAAATAGTGACATGAACATAGCCAAGATTATGACCCATGCTCAGCAGATAGAAGAGTAAAAGACTAAGATGAGAGAGAAGTAGAATATGACAGCAAGGACAGGTAGTTTCAACTTTGCTCAGCCTAAGTCAGATAGAGGAAACCGTTCTTAGTTTTATCCTAAGTCATCAGTTCCAGCCCCTTCTTCAGATAGTGCTCCAGTGCCGAAATTCAGAGACAACAATAGAGATAGGGCGCCAGGCTCTAAATCTTAGGGCAGTGTTGGCAGTGCCTGAACCTATCCTCTTTGTCAGATATGTGAAAATCACCATCAGGGTACTTGCAGAGTGGGAAATGGTATTTGTTTTAGATGTGGCGCCAGACCGCAAAGTCAGAGATTGTCCCAGCCAGGTCCTCAAGGTCAGCTTAACCATTCCTTAGCTCAGTTAGGTCACCCGAATCAGTAGGGTGCCAACTCCAGTGCTACTAGTGGGCAATGCCCAAACAGAATTTATGCTTTCTATTCCCGACAGGATCAGGAAAATTCTCCTGATGTGGTTACTGGTACGTTACAGATCTTTCACTTGTATATTTATGCCTTGCTAGATCCAGGAGCTTCTTTGCCTTTTGTTACTCCCTGCATAGTAGTTGATTTTAGAGTCAGTCGCAAATTTCTAGTAGAGCCTTTTTCAGTCTCTACCCCAGTGGGTAAAACCATTATAGTCCGATGGGTATACAGGAACTGTCCAATCATGATATTTTAGAAAGACATCTCAGCAGACTTAGTCGAATTAGAGATGACTGATTTTGATGTCATTCTTGGCATGGATTAGCTTTATTCCTATTATACCACAGTCGACTACAGAACTAGAGTTGTCCAGTTTTAGTTTTTGAATGAATCTATCCTAGAGTGGAAGGGTAGTACTTCATCTTTCAGAGGTCATCTTGTTTCCTACCTTTGGGTATGGGAAATGATATCTAAGGAATGTGTCTATCATCTTGTTTGAGTTAAGGACACTAGTTCCAAAACTCCCATTCTTGAATCAATTCCAGTAGTAAATGAATATTCAGATGTCTTTCCCAAAGATCTTCTTGGAATTCCTCCCGAAAGGGAAATAGACTTTGGCATTGATCTTCTTCCAGATACTCAGCCTATATATATTCCCCATATAGAATGGCACTAGCAGAACTCAAAGAACTGAAACTGAAGTTAAAAGATCACTTAGATAAGGGATTCATCAGACCCAGTGAGTCCCTTTGGGGCACACCAGTCTTATTCGTGCTCTAGAAAGATAGTTCTCTCAGAATATGCATTGATTACGATCAGCTCAATAAAGTCACGATCAAGAACAAGTATCCACTTCCCTAAATTGATGACTTGTTTGATCAACTTCAGGGTGCCATCTATTTCTCTAAGATAGACCTCAGATCAGGCTTTTATCAGCTCAGAGTCAGGGAGTGTGATGTTCCAAAAATAGCTTTTCAAACTCGATATGGCCACTTCAAACTCCTAGTCATGTTCTTTGGTCTTACCAATGCCCCTACATATTTCATGGACTTGATGAACTGTGTGTTCAAGTAGTACTTGGATATTTAATCATAGTCTTCATAGATGATATTCTTGTCTATTCCCGTAGTGAACGTGATCACACAGACCATCTCAGAATCATACTTCTGACTCTCAGAGATCATCAGCTATTCGCCAAATTAAGTAAGTGTGAATTTTGGCTAAGGTCAGTAGCATTCCTTAGTCATATCATTTCCGATGATGGCATTTGAGTAGATCCTCAAAAGATTAAAGCAGTAAGAAACTGGCCCATACCTATCTCTCCATCTAATATCAGGAGTTTCTTGGGTTTGACTGGCTATTACAGATGGTTTGTTGAGGGATTTTCTTTTATTACATCCTCTATTTCTAGATTGACAGAAAAAAGTCAAGTTTTAGTGGTCATATCCTTGCAAGAAGAGTTTTCAGGAGTTGAAGACTCGAGTTACCTCAACTCCAGTTTTGGCTCTTTCAGATGGTTCAGATGGTTTCATAGTGTATTGTGATGCATCCAGAGTAGGTTTGGGTTGTGTCCTCATGCAGTATGGTAAGGTCATAGCCTACGCCTCCAAGCAGCTTAAAACCCATGAGAAGAATTATCCTACTCATGATCTAGAGTTAGCAGCCGTAGTTTTTTCCTTAAGATTTGGAGGCATTTCTACACGGTGTTCATGTAGATGTGTTCACAGATCATAAAATCCTTCAGTATGTATTCTCTTAGAAATATCTTAATATTTGTTAAAGAAGGTGGTTAGAGCTCTTGAAAATTATGACATGAGTATTCTTTATCATCCGGGCAAGGTCAACGTAGTGGCCAACACTCTTAGTAGTCTATCTATCGATAGTGTTGTTCATGTTGAGGATAGTAAGAGGAAGCTAGATCAAGAAGTCCATAAGCTTTCCAAACTAGGTGTCCATCTAGTTGATATAGAAGAGGGTAATTTATGGGTTCAGAGTAGTTTAGAATCATCCCTAGTTTCTGAGGTGATAGAAAATTAGGATAGAGATCCTAGTCTTGTTCAGTTGAAAGAGTCAACCAAAGATCAGAAAGTAGAGGTTTTCTCCCAAGGGGGAGATGGTGTATTGCGTTGCCAGGGTCATCTGTGTGTGCCAGATGTAAATGATTTGAGGCAGCGAATTCTTGTAGAAGTGCATGGTGTGTGCTACTCTTTTCATCCAAGCGCCACAAAGATGTACCGCAACTTGGGGGAGATCTATTTGTGGAGTGGGATAAAGAGAAATGTGGCAGAGTTTGTGGCTAAGTGCTCTACATGTCAGCAGGTTAAGATAAAGTATCAGAAGCCTAGTGGGTCCATACAAGAGTTCAATATTCCTACTTAGAATTGGCAAGAAGACAATATAGACTTCGTGATGGGTTTGCCTCGTACTCGTCATCAACATGATTCAATTTAGGTCATTGTAGATAGAATGACCAAATCAGATCATTTCCTTCCAATTCATACCTCTTATTCAGTCGAGGATTACACTAAAATCTATATCAGAGAGTTGGTCAGATTGCACGGTGTTCCATTGTCTATTGTCTCAGACAGAGGTACCCAGTTCACATCTCATTTTTGGAAAGTGTTCCAAAAGGGTCTTGGTACCCAAGTTCATCTCAGTACAACCTTCCACCCTCAGACAGATGGTCAAGCAGAAAGGACCATTTAAACTTTAGAAGATATGCTGCGAGCATGTGCAATTGATTTCAAGGGTAGTTGGGATGACCACTTGCCTTTGATTGAGTTTGGATACAGTAACAACTATCACTCTAGTATTAAAATGGCTCCATTCTAAGCTCTCTATGGTAGGAGGTGCAGATCTCCAGTCGGTTCGCTCGAAGTTAGTGATGCCTCAGTTATAGGGCCTGACTAAGTATTCGATGCCTTAGAAAAAGTCCAGTTGACCAGAGAAATACTTCGGGCTGCTCAAAGCCGACAGAAGTCTTCTGCGGATGTGCACAGAAAGGATCTCAAGTTTGAGATTGGTGACTTTTTTTCTAAAGATTTCTCCTATGAAGGGAGTGAAGATATTTGGCAAGAAGGGAATGCTCAGTCCCCGATATGTCGGTCCCTTCAAAATTCTCAGTCGCTTTGGCAAGGTAGCTTATGAGCTTAAATTACCTTTAGATTTAGCCTTAGTTCATCCAGTCTTCCATGTCTCATTTCTCAAGAAGTGCATAGGTGACCCAACAGTCATAGTCCCTATTGAGGGCGTAGATATTAGGAACATCCTCTCTTATGAAGAGATTCCAATCTAAATTCTTGACTACCAGACTCGCAGACTGAGGAACATGAAAGTTCCTCTAGTCAAAGTTCATTGGCGGAATCAGTTTGTTGAGGGAGCTACTTGGGAAGCAGAAGCAGACATGCGGACCAAGTATCCTCACCTCTTCTCCGCTAATTCAGACTCAGCCCAAGGTAATAGCTTTCCTTAAATCTTATTCATGTTTCATGTCCAAATTTCAGTTACTACATGGCATTCATTTTTATGCTCAGTTTCTTATTATAAACTCGGTATTAAATTAGCATTGCATATCCAGTCATATGTTCATGCATTATGTCAGTCACGTATTCATGCATCAGATATGCATCCTTATTATAAGAAACTCAGCTTATCATAAATGTCAGTCATGCATTCATGAATCAGTTACGTATGCATCAGTTATGCATTTTCAATATGATGCATTCAGTTTATCAGTCATGTCAGTCATGTAATCATGTTATAGTTATTCAAGTCCCATATGTTCTTAAGTTATAATTTCTCCCTGCTCAGTCAGTTTCATTCGAGGATGAATGTTCCCAACGGGGAGATATTGTAAGATCCCATAAAATTTCTAAGCTTCATTCAGTCCTTTAAGCTTGTCAAGGGGTCTCAGACTTAGAAAACTCTAGATAAGTTCCTAGACTTAGCTTATTTTTTGCCTTTAAAAGTTAGAAATCTTATTTCTCTACCTTAATGTCCTTTAATGGTCCGTATGTTTGTTAATTCATAATCAGAGAGACAATAGGTGTTACCAGACAAGTTTCAAATTTTTCGGACCTCGATTGGACCGCATTTGGTGTCCCAAAATAGTTGACCAATTCTATTTTGGCACGCCGCGTCGCCCATCGCATTGATTAACATTGTTGCAGAGACTGCTAGTGAAACTACTACGGCTTGGCACGATTATGGCACGATCATGGCGTGAGGAACTCCCAGAATCTCAGTAGTATTCTGTCAGTCAATAGAACCCAAGGAACTCAGTCCAGTTCAGTTCAGTTAATCATGTTCAGTGTCTATTTAGATGAGAGTAGGATTCAGCACTGAGTGAGTCCAAGGATGGGAACTCACCTTTTATTAGAGGGTGTGATTCTTAGAAGTAGTCCTTGCGCTCCAGAACTACATACCCAGCGCAGGTTGAGACATCAAACCTGCTATTTTGAGGGTTGATGATATGGCTTAACATGTTATATGAGGGCCCCACCATTCTCCTTTGAGTACCTTTTATATGAGGGATCAATCATAGCTTGTCCTTACTAGTGGCACGATATTGACACCCTTCCAATTAGAGTTATAGATTGGACCCCAACTCAGCTATATTGTTTTATTTGGGGCATGTCGGATATCAGACTACTTCCCACAGTTATAGTCTCAGTCTCAGTCTCAGTAATAGAACTTAGATAGTTCTACAGAATTCAAGACTGCCAGCTACAGTTAATCAGTACAGTACGGAACCCAGCTAGTTCCATCAGAACCTAGACTGTCAGACACGGTTGCTCAGCATTAGTTATATCAGTTATCAGTAACTTATGTTATCAGTATTCATACTTATTAGTCAGTATCATCACGAATTTAATTATAGTCATTTATTCATGCATGTATTCTTAGGTTCATGTTATACAATCAGTTAGTATTTTTCATGCATCTAAACCGTTTGCATTCAGCCTACCTCACTTGTATACCAGTACATTCAATCATACTAACGCATTTGCACTATGGTGTTTTATACCATAGGTTCAGAAGCACGAGCTCCAGAGCATCAGTAGCATTCCAGATTTTAGCAGCCAGATTTAGCAGTGAGTCCTCATCATTCGAGGAGGATATGATTATTTATTTCATTATTTCAGCTTAGTTTTTAGCAGATGGAGTTAGTTGGGGGCATGTACTAACAACTCTTTGTTTAGACAGTTCAGTCAGTTAGAGGCTTTTGGACTAGATTCAGACTTCAATATTTTTAGATATTTACTTTAATTTTGGTATTGTGATACCACATCATTCGCAGATGGTTTTATCAGATGTTTTATTCAGTTTTTCAACCTTATGGCATGTTTTAGCCTACTATTTCTGCATTTTACATGATGTATGTAGTGTACAGATACAAATATCAGTCATGGGTTAGCTTGTGGTTCTTTGGGGTCATGAGCACCGTACAGCATTTCGGGTACCAGATTCGGGGCGTTATAGTCGCTAACATGGTTGTTCTGGTTTTATAGCTTTGATATCTCATTTTGACTGCGGTTTAGATAGTTGTAAAATTGGGATTTCAGGGGTCAAATTTGTGAAAACGACATCTTTTATGAATATTTGATATGGCCAGTGATTCTAGAGCATCAAATTTGATAGGTTAGCATAGTTCATTTCCGTTCTCAAGATTTCTGATGAATCCCGAGGGATCCGCAAATACTTGGAATTCTCCAAGTTTTCATTTGGTGAACCACTTAAGTGACATATTGGTCACTTAAGCGACATGGCAGGCATCCAGGGGTATCTCTTAAGTTACTTTCTCATCGCATAAGCAACAACTAATACTTATGCCACATCTAAGCTACCAGTGGGTCTCGCGTAAGCGACACCTAGTCGCTTAAGCGACCCGATGGTCGCTTAAGCGATGCCTAGGTGTTATAAATTTTCCATTTTCATATTTTTTCACTATTTTTGAGACTTGGATGCTGGTGTTTTGATTTTTTTGGCAATTTATTACTCTGCTAAGCTTGGGTAAGCACCAAACTCCCATTTCAATTAATTTTCTTCAATTTTTGTCATTTTAATCCTTTTAAAACTTGGATTCGAAATTGAAATTTAGAGATTTTGGCCCGAAAGACCTAAGTTAGTAGTTTCTCAAATTAAACCCCGATTTCAACTCATTTTCACTTGGGTTTTCTTCTATAATTTCTTTTATAATGGGGGATATAGTTTTGGACTAAAATTTTTATTTCACCCTTCTTTTTAAAAACCCACTTCGGTGGTCTATTTTTACCCTGACCTGGAAATGGACACTATGGGCATCATGGGCTTTCTTTTAACGCGTAGGCTCTATATTTGTTATTTGGTGGTTTTGAGAAACTATGTGCTATATGTGACCGTGTGGGTCTTATATGATATTGTTGGCCTTATGTATGTATATTGGGTTGTATCCGTTCTGATGAAAAATCCTAAATTAAAATTTTTATGTGGTATTTTCACGACCTAATTTCTCAAGTTATGATGGCGCCTACTATAACCCACCAGTAAGCAAGCCAAACTCGTAGTCTGAAATGGATAGTAATGGACCACTCAAATAGATAAAGCAAGGAATGCAAAAAAAGATGCAATAATAGACCAAATACATAATAAAGTCCCAAAACTTGGTGGTATCAGTACAAGAGCTGCTAATAATACAAGAGTACCAAGTGATTTCAACTGAATACACGGATATAACTTATTTTCAAATCGAACATAGTGACTAGTCTAATACATAAGAGAGAGATAGGTAATACTCTGAATGTTGGGAGCTCACTCTAAGTCTTTGAACCATGGCTGCTCCGTAAAATGTACACATCAATGGTGATAAATTATGCTATAATTTGCAGGCTGCAGAAGTATAGTATCAGTACCAAATGAATAGTACTCAATAGACAACTGCCAACTGAGCTCTAAAGATAAGGCAGATATACATAACATATAAACAGAATGGAAAATACACCCAAGTGTTTAGCAGCCATATAAAATAGCCAATGAGATAGTAACGATAACCTATCCTATTCATGTCTAAGAGACTAACATAATCAGGCTATGAAAGTATCAAGGATGAACTATCCTATTTAATCCATACTCAAAAATCTCAATACTATATCATATATCACTGGCCACTATACAACGTAAAAGTGGAAGGAAGACTTATATATAAGTATACAAGGCCAAGGAATGAATATACAATTTGAATCAATGAAATGAAGTGATATACAGTAATATCATAGCTTCATATATCTAGGTATATATATATATATATAAGAGTATATGATCGAAGTCTACTCGAAGTACATCCTAGATCATCAAACCAACTATTTAAGAACTCATAATCATAGCAGGAGATAGTGCTAGAATACTCAGGGTTCTAATTTATATTCCTAATCATCAGATGGTCATGCATAATAATATAAGCATAAGATAAATATGTCAGAATCATACCCCAAGTATCGATACCAAATTAATGACGAATCTATCATAAACTAGCCATTACAATTATAATAACAATGTCAATAATAACGTGGGTAATTGGATATTTCAGACAACCAACTGCCTAATCGAGCCTATACGTACCCCTACAACCCCATGACCAGAAGGTTCAATCAGCATACAATAACATAAGGCATAGTCATCACCCATATCTATGTAGCCATCCCATACCAGCTATAGACATAGACACATACTGGAGATAGGCGATGCACATGCAAGTGTGAATGCAACATAATTTATAGTACCATAACCATCATCATCCTCCGACCTTGCCGGGTATCAATGTTATCATTATAACATCCTCCAGCCTTACTGGGTATCATCACATCATCATAATATCCTCCAGCCTTTCCGAACATCATCACATCATCATTATATCCTCTGGCCTTGATGGGTATCAACATATTATCATAATATCCTCCAATCTTTCTGGGCATCATCACATATTCATAATATCTTTCGACCTTTTTGGGTATCGTCATATCATCATAATATACAAATCAATGTCAATAATCGAGAACAAGCCCCACGAGGGGTAAAGTAAAATGCAAGCCCTATGAGGGCTAAAGTAAAGTTTAAGCCCCACGAGGGATAAAGTAAAGTGCAAGCTACATGAGGGATAAAGTAAATAATTATGAGCACAGAATCAAGGTAGATTATATTTCCATAATTCATCACTCATCATCAATATTACATTATCCATAAGCATATATATATATCTATATATATATAGTGTAAATCAAGCCGTGGCTAAAAGAGTGTAAATCTGTAAGTTGGTTGCCCGAAGTGAACTTCAGGACTAAATCTCTATACAAGTGTAGAAAAGGTCAAAATATCTCAGAGTGAATGGTAGTGTCAAATCATGGACCAGAATATATCTTGGTCAAATTCTTAAATCGTCATTATTAACCTCTTTTATACATGTAAATTCTTCATTAAGTTAGACGATATTATTGTGAAGAAATCCATTTTAAGGTAGAAGGTGGGCTTTATCCCTTAGTTAATAACAACAATAATAAGATTATAATCTGATTGGAATCATGTCAATCATTGATGCAACAATCATGAATATACCAAATCTATGCATGCCATCACCAGTATTCAAATATTGAAATCATAAACATCATACCACATCTTCCTCTGTCCCATACCAGAGAGATATGTATATAAATATTCATATATTCATAAACTACAACCGTATTATTTACAAGGGTAGTTACTTACAAGATACCCAACCAATACCATAACATGGCCGTTGGCCCAATAATATATCTGAAGTAATCATACCATTATAATCATGGCCTTAGGCACACATATGTAATCGGATCTCATATCAATAATCATGTGTATATAAATCATCTCACATCTATAGGCCATAACATATTCAAGAGGCATAACATCTCTAAAATCTATAAAGCATATCTATAATCATCTCACATATAGAAGGTATCTTACATCTAGGAGGCATAATACATTAATAAGAATAACTCATACTATGAGGCATATCACATCTATGAGGCATCTCGCATCTATAGTTCATGTATCAAGACTATGCAAAATATCATATCTAATGGCCCAATATCATATCTAAGAGGAAATAATATCTCTAGTGGCCCAATGTCATTTCTATAAGGAATATGATGGACATAAGTCATTAGTCATTATCTGGGAAAACTACCACCACTATTCGTAAATCCCAAAGTAACCTTACACTATGGTTTACTAGCCTTAACTATGCCTAATGTATGTAAATAGGTTCACAAAGGCTAACACAAGTCTTTACCTAAGGTGGGTCAGACAATCCCACTTCTAATTCTCAATTTTCATACTTAGGCAATCTATGCCTCAAACAAGGCTAAGATATCTAGTTAAACTTTTAGATGTCAAGGAATACATAACCAATACTATGATCAGAATATCATCTAAAATGAGAGAATTTAAGTAAACTTTACTTCAAACTATGGTTTTAAAATCACAACAATAGCCAAAATAAGGTGAAACATACCAATCATACTTCTAATGCTGATACCACATGTCAAACCTAGCATTATATCATATTCATTCTACGAATTAGTTCAATCTTGGGAGAGGGCAATAGGATTCTAAAAGGTACTAAGCATTTCACCTTACGGTCTATAACCCTTATCTAATCCCCAACTTTAATAGTCAAGACTAAGGTATTCTACTTATAATCAATCTTAACATTCACATTCACATACAATATATATCACACATCATCAATGAAGAAGAGTAGGAAAAATCTTACATCAAAGCAAAACCACAAAATTTTGCATCATTCATCACACGTCCATCTTCACTTCAAAATCCCCAAAGTGCCATCACACTATCAAAATCATAATCTGCTCATCAATATGAGTCTAATGACTCCCATATTACACTCTAATGCTTCGGGTCTAAAAGTGATACCAAAAACCCTAAATGGGTCCCATATATGAAAAACACATTTTTGAGGTCAACCCAATGTTCATACATAAACAAAGAATCATAACCCTCATGAAATAGGTGAAAATAAAGCTAATTTAGGGCTAAAATCAAGCTCTAAGCTATATTAGGGTTTTGTGTCAAATTAAGAAATTCAAGCATGAATTTCTTACCTTGAATAGAATATATTCATGATAAAATATGTTTTAAAACTTCCCAAGTCACCCACAATGATCAATTTTGAGTTATTATACCCATTTATAGTTTTGGCTCTTAAGGGTAAAGAGAAAATGCCCAAATTTGCGACATTGCATTCTATTTATAGACCCCCTAGGAATGGAGATGCTGAGATCACCATAAATGGGCCATAATATTTCAAGGGAAATTGTCATTGGGCTTTCCACCATTACGCTATCCTCTGTCATCACAGATGATAACTGAAACTTGGAATTTTCCCAAGTTTGGCCAATGCCTCGGGACTCGTTCGAAATCTAATTTTTGCAAATTAACTATGTAACCACACTAAATTCAATGTTCTGTTTGCGTTGGCAAAGTTGGATTTTCAATCTGAGGTGTTTTTGACCAAATATGGGTCCTACACCCATATTTCAAATTTTTAACTTTTTGACTAATAGGTCAAAATAAGATTGGGTGCATTGGGATCCAAACAAGGGATATAAATATCCTTAAATTAATGTTATGGAGCTACTGGAATAGTTAAGATTTGCATTTGATATCATTTTACTGAAGTTTTCTCCCATTGGCCATTTGGAACCAACAAAGATTTCTAAATAAGAAATTGGTTCTAAAAACCAAATGAATTACCCGATAACCAAAATTTCAGTCCCATTAAGTCATAATTGATTTGAGGAAGCTATGAAGAAACTCAAATAATGATAATAAACTATGGAAAATGACTGGAAGAGTCATTACAATATCTACTAATAAAAAGGCTTTTTGCTAAGGTCTCGGGATTCATTTGGAATTAGATTTATGCAAATGAACTATGTAACCACACTAAATTTAATATTTCAAATGTGAGGGTAAAGTTATATTTTCCATACAAGGCCGTTTCAACCAAATATTGGTCCCACACTTAAATTTCCAATTTTCCAACTTTTTGATCAGTAAGTCAAAATATGTTTGGGTGTATTGAGAACCAAACCAAAGGTCTATCTAGCCTAAAATAAATATTTTGGATCTGATGGTACAATCAAATTTGCATCCAAGATCATTTTACTGATGTTTTTTCTTGGTGGCTATTTGGAACTATCGAAGACTTCTAAATTGAGAATTGACACTAAAAACCAAACGAACTACTTGATAAATAAACTATCAACTTCAATAAGTGATAAATAACTTGGGGCGGCTACGAGAAATCCCTAATGGTGAAAATAAATAGAAATATGAAAAAATAACCTAAAAGGTCATTATAAAGTGGCATCTTAGCTTGCCAGATTCACCATGCCTCCTTTTGTGCAAGTACAGTGATGTCTTCTAAGGATCAAAAGAGTTTTGAGAGATTTACTCATTCGGGTCCTCCTAGATTCAGTGGTGCTTTGTGCGAGGATGCCTATGAGTTCTTGATTGATTATTGGGAGAAGCTGTATAATTTAGGTTTGCTTGAGTCGTATGAGGTTGCTTATACTAGTTATCAGTTGAGAGATAATTCTTGAGATTTCTAGAAGTTGCTTGTTATTTACAAACCTCTTGATTCTCCTGATATGACTTAGGATCAGTTTGTTGAGGCCTTTTTGGAGAGATTTGTGCTTTACAATCTGAGAGATTGGATAAGAGATAAGTTTGATTGCCTAGATCTAGGCCCTATGACTATTATAGAGTATAAGGCACACTTTTATGACATATATAGATATTCTTATGCTATAATTGCCACCGAGTTTGAGAAGACTCAAAAGTTAATAAAGGGGTTAGGTAGTTCTCTTCAGTTGGCTATGTCTTAGATGGTTGTATTTGGAGCATCTTTTAAGAGTATAATGGATCATGCAAAGATGAATAAAGGCATTCTTTGAGCATCTTAGGGAGGCGCTAAGAAAATGCATAATTTTGGTGAGTTCATAGGTCATACTTCTCGAGGTAGAGCCTTCAAAGGTTATCATGGGTATCATGGTAGATCGGTGCAGGCAACCTTATAGGGTTCAGGTGGTGGATCCTCTAGTTCCGAAGTTTAGGGTGGTTGCTCGGGCCTAGTGGTACCTTTTTCTTTTAATTTAGGCCATAGAGGTTACTTTGTGTGTGATTAGATTGGATATTTGACCAAGGACTATCCCTACCAAGTGATCAGAGCTACTCTTATTTCAGTTGTAAGAGGTACGGTAAAACACCTTAGATTTTGGCCTTTGAAAATTTCTTGAGCTTTGATCTCACTGCCCTGATTATGACTTGACCATACGAGTCATATGGTGTCTTGATAATTCTGGCGTCCCTAGTTAGATGGTGTCTAGTGGATAGTGTTTAAGTTTCTATCTTGGTTACGACTTAGGTATACGAGTCATAAGGACTAATGACAGGTCATTAGGATGAGCCATAACCAAATTAATAAGTTTATGGCTTAACTCTGCTCTGAGTATGAATGGATCAGTAAGAGTCGTGAGTGTAGGTTACAAGTTGAAAAGTTAAATCATAGGTTGTCAAGTATCTAACCCATTTGAGTTTTGTGTTGCGTACGACTGGACCTGTGAGTCGTAGGGTCTAATTATTAATTGGGTTGTTGATTCATAAGGTTGACAGTGTATGGGTTTCGTGGTCACTGTGTTGGGTAAATAGTTGACTTATAGTCAAAGGCAACGCTATTTCAGCTTTAAAGTTGGGGGCACTTTGGACATTTCCCACTTTAACCCCTTGGAACCCATGACTTAAAACCTTTCTTGGGACTTCATTGTCATATCATTCCCAATAAAACACTCTCAAAATTATCTTTCAAACTCTCTAGTTAAGCTAAGGCTAGGGTTTCAAAGAAAGTGATCATCTAGGGTTCTAAGGGTGCTATCTCTTCCAAATTTCTTTGTATTTAAAGCATGTTACTCCTCCCTCATTGTTATTTTATTAAAAGCATATTTTGTAATATATGGCTTTCATGCTATTGTTATGGTTTTGAAATAAAGGTTGGGGGTTTTGAATGCTTATCATTGAATAATGTTTTCCCTTGGTTTAATTATAGTTTTCCATGTTTTAAGTATGGTTTGAACATATGGGTGGTTGAACTTGAGAATGATAATTTTCTCTAAACTTGTGACTTTTGAAGTGGTTTTGACCCCAACCATGTATTGTAAAATTTGTCTGTAGTTATGAGAAAGGTGGGAATTTAAATTAGGGCTACAATAGAATGCCCAGAGTGTTTGGTTTGACTTATTTCTTGAAACTAATACATGGAATAAATGGTTAAATGGTTAAGCATGGTCTTGAAAACCTTGTGGGGTACACTGGAATCACCCAAGTAAATAGTTTATGAAAACTTTGTGGAGTACACAAGAATCCCCCAAGTGATTTTAATCATGAAGTCTTTGGGGTACATGGGAATCCCTTAAGTATTGTCTTAATAAGATTAAATGCAAACTAGAGTTGGTATGACAATACCACTTAATAATTTCTTAATAATTGACTCTTGGAATTGGTTGTTTGGTTATATATTAAATGTATTGATTGGGCAATATGGGGGTTGTTATAGATAGCCGTGAAGGTGTGAGTCCGAATAACGGACATTGGAAGCCCATTTTTGTCTACATGAGGGATGGTCTTGATGACCATGTGCTTGTGGGGTATAAAGGAATCCATAAGAATTTACACATATATAAGTATTATAGAGGGTAAAAGGTATAAGAGAACCCCCAACCATCTATGTCATCTCTGGTTCATGCAGCTATACACACTGGGGCTTGTTTAGGGGATAACACTGGACACATATAGCCCACGGGTGGATTTTTTATGATAAAGCTACACAACCCAGGCTAATATTTTAAAAATGCATGCTAAACCTTGTTCCTTATCCCAACACAATATGCGTTTGTTTTATTTGGTTTATCTTGATCCCTGAATTACATGCTAACGTTTACCCTGATAGCCATCTTTGGGCGTTGTATCCCCACGTGATGCAAAAATTGGCCATACTTCCATTCCTTCTGCTTAGTGACTTGGTAATTCGGGGACAACTTTTGAGTCAGACTGAAGTGGTGAGATTCCATACTTCAAAAGACCCCATTTCATGCTTTGGATTTCCTTATGTCATTATTATTTCTTTGATTTTGGTTTTGGTTATGGTTAGGGGTATGTCCCTGCAAGATATTCTTTGGTTTTGACTAGAGACTTTGTGTGACTACAATGGGCATGTGCAGTTCCGATATTGGTATTAACATTGGTATTGGTATTGGCATTTTTATTGGTACTGGATGTAATTGGTTGTAAATTTTGATTTTAGTTATAGAATCTTTACAATGTCTTTAATTTAATGTTATTTTATCTTATCTTATTATATGTTCAAAATTTATTTAACATCAAATAAAGAGTGGTCAATGGTTTGGGTATTGGGGGTGGTCTCTAGTCCTGGCTGGACTTGAGTACCTGACACGACCAGGAGCTGGTTTTGGTTATGTTAGATTGGTATCAGAGCCTAGGTTCATAGTCAATTGGGTATCCACAAAGCTGTGTTGAGTAGAGTCTCTTTTGAGGGTGTGTAGTGTGCCACACTCATAAGGGAGAAGCTAAGAGGTATTTAAAAATATTTCTCTTTCTTGTGTTCTGTCTTCAGGTTGTAGAGGTAAGGTCGTGAAATCTTCTCTAATATTAGTTTGTTCATTTTTCAGATCATGCCTCCCAAGTAATCTGAAGCTTATGGAAACTCCTCTGTCCCACCCGAGGACAACATTAATGGGACATACCCTGCATATGGGGTCTATACTCGGTCTAGAGGTCCAGTTCTTGATTGCTCTTCTGGAGTTCCATCGGCCCTTTTAAATCCTTCTCTAGCCTCTCAAGACCATGTTATGAATGTTGAGTTTTGTTAGTCTATTCATATGTTGGCTAGTTGGTAGCTTATTAGTCTGAGTATGGTGCTTCTGTTACTTTATATTTTAAGACCACAAGGGTTGGCCAGTTTATGAGGCTGAAACCTCCAACCTTTACTGGTGTTAGGGTCAAGGAGGATTCTTAAAGTTTCCTTGAAGAGATGGGAAAGATCTTCCCTGTAATGCATTCTACTAATATAGAGGATGTAAAGTTTGCCACCTACCAACTGAAAGACGTGGCATATCAGTGGTACGAGGAATGGGACTAGTAAATGGGTGATGATGCTGAGTCAGCCTTGTGGGATGATTTTTCTAATACTTTTCTTAACTTCTTTTTTCAACAAGAGCTGAGGGTGGAGAAAGTGAAAGAATTTGTTAACCTGAAGTAAGGAAAGATGTCAGTCAAGGAGTATCCCTTGAAGTTTGACCAGTTATCTTGGTATGCTCCAAAATTGGTATCTAACATAAGGCCTAGAATGAGGAAGTTTTCTTTCATGTTATCTCGAGACCTAATTTTGAAAAGTAAGGCTGCCATGTTGAACAAGGATATAGATATCTCTAGGTTAGTTATGTGCATACCATAGGTTGAGGAAGAGAAGAAGAAGCAGGCAGAGATAAGGGAGGGGAAGAGTAAGAAGTTTATATTTTTTGAATAGGGTAAAGGTCAATAGAAGAGTGATAGGGATGGTGAAAAGTGGTCTAAGAGGAAGTGGGGCAATTCGAGGTCGTACTTGATGTCTAGTGCTCCCTACCTAAAGTTGTCCAGTGATAGGCATTTTCAGGGTGATGATAGTTCTAGGGTATAAGGTGCCTGATCTTAGGCTAGTAGGTCCCAATCAGCTCCATCATATCCTCCTTGCATATTTTATAGTTGATTACATCGGGGTTTTGATAATGAAGGAAGGGATAAGTGCTTCAACTATGGTCAGCCAAGGCATATGGTTAGAAACTGTCCTATTGGTAAGGTTGCTTCTGGGGCAAACAAGGTTTCGGTAGCCTCTTCATCAGCTCCTGCACAAAAGGTTGCACCATATGGATCCGACACTGGTTGGAAATGACTCTATGCTGTTACTATTGTTAGGAGTCCAAGGCATCACCTGATGTCGTTATTGGTATGTTGAAACTCTTTTCCCATGATATGTACTATTTACTTGATCTGGGTTACATTTTGGTTTCGATCTCGAGTATATTTTGGACCACTTTTCCATTTCTACCCTGGTTGGTGGCTCTGTGGTTGCTAGAAGAGTCTATAGGGGTTGCGTGGTATCTGTGGGTGGCCGGGAGACTGTGGATCTATTTGAATTAGACATGGTTAATTTTGATGTCATATTTAGGATGGATTGGTTGCATTCGTGCTATGCTTCTCTACGATGTCGAACCCGGTTGGTCATTTTTAAATTCCCTAATAAGCCAATTATTGAGTGTGAGGATGGTCTCTTGTACCCAAGGGATAGTTCATATCGTATCCTAGAGATGGGAGATTAATCTCCAAGGGGTGTCTCTATCTATGGTCTACGTTAAAGATTCTAATTAGAGAGTCCTTCTTTACATTCCGTCCTGGTGGTGAATGAATTTACTAAGGTTTTCCATGATGACCTTCCTGGTGTCCCTTCTTATAGAGAGATTGATTTTAGGATTGATCTTGTTCTGGACATTCGTCCTCTCTCTATTCCCCGGTATAGAATGGCTCCACTTAAGTTAAAGGAGTTAAAGAAGAAATTAAAGGATTTTTAGACAAGTGTTACATCAGTCCTAGTGTATCCCCATGGGGTGCATTAATATTGTTCATGCATAAGAAATATGGTTCCCTTCGGATGTGTATTGGTTAACGATAATTGAAAAAGGTGACGGTAAGAATAAGTACCCTCTTCAAAGGATAGATGATTTTCTTGATCAACTTCAGGGTGTTAAGTTTTTCTCTAAGATAGATCTTTGGTTCGAGTATCATCAGTAAAATATTAGGGAGGTGGATATCCCTAAGACTGCTTTTTGTACCCAATATGGTTATTTTGAGTTCCTGGTTATTTCTTTTGGGTTGACTAATGGCTCGATGATATTCATGGACTTGATGAACAAGGTTTTTGGTCAGTTTCGTGATTTGTTTGTCATTGTATTCATAGATGATATTTTGGTGTACTCTAAGAGTGAGGTGGATTCATGCCGATAACCTCCGCATTGTATTAGAGACCCTAAAAGAGCAACATTTGTATGCCAAAATTTCAAAATATGAATTTTTGCTGAATGCTATCACTTTTCTAGGTCATGTCATATCTAGTGAAGGGATCATGGTGGATCCATAAAAAGTTGCAATAGTTAAGAGGTGGCCTAGACCTACGAATCCAACCGATATTCAAAGCTTCTTGGGTTTAGCCAGTTATTATAGGAGGTTTGTGGAAAGTTCTTCAACTATTTTTGCCCCATATACTAAGTCAACTTAGAAGAAGGTGAAGTTTTTGTAGTCTGATGCTTGTGAGGTAGTTTTGAGAATTTAAAGGATAAGCTGACTTCGGCCCCAGTCTTGACTTTTCCTAAAGGCACTAATAGATTTGGGTTCTATTGTGATGTGTTCCATGTAGGGCTTGGTTGCGTTTTGATGCAACATGGCAAGGTGATAGCTTATGCCTCTAGGCAGTTGAAGGTGCATAAGAACAATTATCCAACACATGACTTGGAATTCTTAGATATGGTGTTTACATTGAAAATCTAGCATCACTATTTGTATGGAGTGCATGTGGATATCTTTTCAGATCATAAGACCCTGCAATATGTGTTCATCGAGAAAGAGCTTAATATCAGGAAAAGAAGATGGTTAGAGCTGCTCAAGGATTATGACATGAGCCTTTACTACTGTCTAGGTAAATGTAACGTGGTTACTGATGCTCTTAGAAGGTTATACATGGGGAGTATAGCTCATGTGGATGAAGGGAAGTGAGAATCGGTGAAAGATATTCACCATTTGGCATACCTTGGAGTTCGCTTCTTGGAATCAGAGGATAGTGGTGTATTTGTTCAAAAGGTGGAAAAGTTATCTCTTGGTGCTGAGGTGAAACAGAAGCAAGTGTTAGATCCTATCTTGATGCAAATCAAGGGTGATATAGGTGGGAAAAAAGTGATGACCTTTGAGGTTAGTGGTGATGGTACCTTGCGGTACCAAGGGAGATTGTGCGTTCCCGATGTAGACGGGTTGGGAGAAAGGATATTTGAGTCGCATTAAACTATTTATCCTAGTTCAACAAAAATGTATCATGACCTTAAGGAGATTTATTAGTCGAACAATATGAAGCGGGATGTAGCTAGTTTTGTGGCTAAGTGCCTGGAGTGTCAACAAGTGAAAGTTGAGCACTTGAGGCCCGGGGGATTGTATCAAGAAATTAAGTTGCCTGTGTGGAAGTGGAAAGCGATAAATATGGATTTTACTACCAGTCTTTCTAAGTCTTAAAATCAGTTTGAATCAATTTGGGTCATCGTGGTTAGGATGACTAAGTCTGCGCACTTTTTGCCAGTGAGGACAAACTTCTCGATGGAGAATTATGCCAAATTATTTATTGAGGAAATTGTAAAGTTTCATGCGGTGCCAATTTCTATCATGTCCGATCGTGGCGCTCAGTTCGCGTTGCACTTTTGGCAATCGTTTCAGAAAGGTTTGGAGACTAAAATGAGTCTTAGTCTGATTTTCCACCCGCAGTCGGATAGGCAAATGGAGAGGACTATTCAGATATTAGAGGATATGCTTCGAGCTTGTATGATTAACTATGGTGGTAGTTAGGTTGAACATTTGCCTCTTGATCTTGGGCATATTTATATGTCTAATCAACAATATTCACCCATATTTGGACTTGTTTGGAGAGAAAAAATATGCTATTCTTATTGCATTTAAGATTTAATTGTGTTTCAAATCTAACCGACGTGATTAGTGATGCAGGGTAATTTCTAATGGATTAGGACAAAAATTGGATGCTTATTATGAAGCAAGTGATGATGGATGCGGTGAGTTGACTATACGGAGTATCACGAACACTGAAAGGATCTTGAAAGCAAACTTGAAAGGTTGGATCAAGTAGCGGAGCAAGGAGATAAAGAAACATGTGTTGTGCATTAAAAAATTAGTGGAAAGCAAATTCCAGTGGTTAGGGGTGATTAGCCCGCGATGTGGGCTCCAAAATGGGTTTCCAAGACTTCAACAAAATTTTGGACGAAAATTCTAGAGGAGTCATGAGATGTGCCTGGGACGCGGGCTCTAGTCCAGTGCTCCCATGCCTTAGTTTTATATTTTGAGTGAAATTCCAGTGAAGGCACGCGATATGCTCGCGATGTGGGTGTCAGCTCCATTCCACCCTGGCTAATTTTGTCCTAGTATATAAAGAACACGTGAACACAATTTCAATCACTTTTTGGCAAGCACAACAACGGTAGAAAAGCACCAAAAATTGCTCTTTTAGGGTTCTTAGATATTCTTTTGAACTTCTTTACTTCAAGATTAATTCTTGGTATGATTAATTACTTATTTTTGATGTTGAATTCAAACATGAGTGGCTAAACACCCTTGTTCTAGGGTTGAGGCTAAGAACATGATAACACTTTGATATTTTTTATCATAGTTTCTTTTTGGATTATCATCTGGGTTGTTCTTAATTTCTTGAGCTTACTATTTTGATGAGTGGCCACCATTAGAATGAATCTATATTTCTATGTGAATCCGAGAGGAGAATCGTGGGATAGAACGAAGAAATTAAGAAGCAAAGTTCTAATCCTTTTATGTTACAAGTGGTTTGAATTAGCATCTAGAATATGGATACACTTAGAAGCCTGTCTTGGTTTATTACAAGAAGATAACTTTATGAATATAAATGAATTATTGCATCTCTATGGGAGTTGTAGTTGCAATATTCAGATAGATAAAAGATTTGAGGTCTGGAGACCAAGATCGTACTATAAACCTTGCAAATCAACAACCTGATAACCAACTAGCTTGCGGTAAGAATGGAGATTTATGAGATTGTTAGAAGTGCCTCAACCCTAGAATTCTCATCATTACTGTTTACAACCATTGCGTGCTTTTCCATTGTCACAATTTGTTCTTTCTTATTTATTAATTTACATTTGTATTCATAATTTCACAATTATCTTTATACTTTGCAACACTTAATACCCCCTTGTCTAAAACTAAAGAGTGGTTAAATTGCTAGTTGATTAGTCCTCGTGGGAGTGATATCTGACTATCTAAGTCTCTACATTACTTGTATGAACACGTGCACTTACGTGTGCGTTTGAACGCAACAAGTTTTTGGCACTATTTCCGGGGACTAGTATAATTAGTAATTTGCTAAATTTTTGGTTTTTGATAATAAGTTTAAGTGTTAACGACTTGATCTTAGCAACTGAATTTTTGCAGGCTTAGCTGAATATAGGACTGGCGAGAGATAAATAGTTGGTAGAGCCTTTTACAGAACCAAAACTGATATTTCTACAAAGGCGAAGAGCTCAATATCCTATTCAACAAGTTTAAATGGCTGAAAGAAGAGATCCGAATGTGGTTTATCCAAATGATCCTGTTGATCCAAATGCCAGACATGTCCCAGCTCTAATTATCCCAGCTGTTCCTACTCAACTAGCTGCTTGACCTGTTTGTGAGTTGGCAATCCAACTCACGAAAAATGCAATTAGCAGTATTTGTAAGCCTGAGCTAGGTGGTCGATTTGAATTAAAGCAGAAGATGGTGCAGATGCTAGACTTGGCTGGGCAATTTTCTGGCCTTTAACATGTAGAACCACAACAACACATACAAACCTTCCTGAAAATAAGCGATACGTACATTCCTACAGGGGTGAATACTGATTATGTTAGACTGACACTCTTCCCTTATTATTGAATTAGGGAAGCAAAGAGGTGGTTACATTCTAAACCACCACTCTTCATCACTTCTTAGGAAGATCTAGCTCGAAATTTCCTTATTCAATTCTTTCCATCTGGGAAGATTGCATGTTTGAGAAGGAAAATTCTGACTTTTAGACAGAAAAAAAGGAGAGAATCTCTACCAAGCTTAGAGAGATTTAAAAGTATGCTCAGAAATTGCCCTCACCCTTATCAGTCTAATGATGTCTTTATTCGTACTTTCATTGAGGGGTTAGAGGAAAATACCAATATTCTCTTAGATTCAGCAGTAGGTGAATAAGCTCTTGAGAAGACTTATGAAGAATTGTACACACTGCCGAATTCGGTTTCACAAGGGAACCCAGAATGACATTCTGACTCGAAGAGTGCTCCTAAGAAGGTTGTAGATGTGTTAGAGGTTGATTTGTTCATTGCTCAATCAGCTCAGCTTGCAATAATACAAAACCGGATGCTTACTTAGTTAAACAACATGAAGTTAGGGGTTCCGTAAGAAGAAGCTACAACTAATGCAGTCAAACAAGTGAATTCTTGATGTGAGGTTTATGGAAGAAGTGAACATATGGCAGACGCTTATGCGGTAAATCTAGATTCTGTGAATTATATGGGGAATGCAAATCATCCAGGACAACAAAACTTTGGTAACACATATAATCCCAACTGGAGGAATCATGCTAATTTCTCATAGGGTGGAAATCAGGCATAGAACAATAATCAGTATAAGGGGCCAGTGCAACAAAATCAATAGCAGGTTCAGAATAATCAAGCTACTGCTCAAAAAAGTAATATAGAGGAGATGATAAAGTAACTTTTAGCTAATCTAGTATAGTTTCCAGCAGATTAAAAAAGTCAATAGTTGATTACTAGAATTTGGAGTTACAACTCGGTCAGATTGCTTGAGAACAAAACACAAGACCTCAAGGTGGCTCACCTAGTGATACAGAGGCGAATCTAAAGAAGGTAAATGCAGTTACAACAAAGAGTGGGTTGTAGTTAAAAGAGGTGGTACCTGAATAGGTTAGTCCCACAACCACCGACGATGATCCTAAAGCCAATAAGGAGAAAGAGGTTAAAAAAAAGTTGTAAGTGATAAAACTCATGTGAAGAAGAAGACTCTACCTTTACCATTCCCTTAAAGGTAAAGAAAATACCAAGAGGAGGTTAGCTATAAGAAGTTATTGAATTTTCTAAAGCAGGTTCATGTAAATCTTTATCTTTATGATATTCTAAAAAGTGTTCCAAAATATGAAAAATACTTAAAGGATATAGTGTCAAACAAGAACCGATTGACTGTATGCAACAGTTGCACTTACTGAGAAGTGCACATCCAAGATAGAAAACAAACTGCCTATCAGGTTAAAGGATCTAGGTAGTTTCACTTTATAGATCACTATTAGGCAGACCATCAGTGCTCCTGGATTGTATGACTTGGAGGCTAGCATACATCTTATGCCCACATCCTGGTATAAAAATATGGGTCTTGGGAGTCCAAAACCCACAACCATTTTTTGCAGTTGGCTGGCAGGTCCCTTGCTAGGCCGAATGGTATTATTGAAGATGTTTTAGCGCAAGTGGGATCACTGATCTTACCAGTAGACTTTGTAATTCTTGACTTTGAAGCTGATCCAATTGTTCCATTTATCTTGGGATGCCCCTTCCTAGCTACAGGATAGTCACTAATTGATGTAGCAGTAGGGAAGATGACAATGAGAGAACATGATAAAGTTAAGGTTTTTGATGTATACAAGACACTGAAATTACTGGATATATATGAAGAATTATCTTCTATATCAATTATTGACCTTGCATCTGAGCAACATCTGTTGTTGTATGATGATCCACTAGAGCGATCTTTGATAGGTCATGATCTTTATGGAGATGTAAAGGCACTGGAATTGGTATAAGTCATGAATTTGGCGGCAGTTGAAATGAGAAAGCTACCTTTTGAGCCATTGAATAGACCAATTTACCTATCTCCTAAGGCTTTAAATGATGAAGCTCCAAAATTAGAAATTAGGTTCTTTCTCCTTACTTGAGATATGTTTACCTTGGTGAAAATGATACCTTGCCTATTATTTTATTTGTAGGTTTATCTGATGTGCAGGTAAGGTAAGCAATGGCAGCCTTGAAAAGAAGAAAGAAGGCAATTGGTTTGCAGATGTTTGTCATTACAGGGATAAATCTAGCTTCTTGCATGCATAAAATATACATGGAAGAAGGTTTCAAACTATAGGTGCAACAATAATATAGATTGAATTCGATGATGAAGGACGTGGTGTGAAAAGAGGTTATTATGTGGCTCGATAATGGGATTGTTTATCCAATTTTAGATAGCAAGTGGGTAAGCCCAATTCACTACATTCCAAAGAAAGATGGGATGACTGTTGTTACTAATAAAGATAATGAGCTAATTCCCACTTGCATGATAACTGGATGGAGAATCTGTATTGACTACCGAATGCTAAATGAAGCCATAAGAATGGATCATTATCCTATCCCATTTATTGATCAAATGTTGGATAGGCTGGCAGGGAAAGAGTATACTGTTTTCTTGATGGATACTTGGGATATAATCAGATCACCATTGTGCCAGAGGACTAAGAAAAGACCATATTTACTTGGCCATATGGTATATATGCGTTCAGACACATGCCTTTTGGCATCTGCAATGCTCTTGCAACATTTTAGAGATCCACGATGGCAATCTTCTATGACATAGTTGAAGAATTTGTGAAGGTATTCATGGATGAATTCTTTCTTTATGGTAATTCTTTTTGATGTATGCTTGTAGAATCTAGATCGAGTCCTAGCTCATTGTGAAGATACAAATCTTGTGCTGAATTGGGAAAAATGTTAGTTTTTGGTCAAGGAAGGAATAGTCCTTGGCCATAAAGTGTCATGTAAAGGACTTGAAGTAGATAATTCCAAAATTGAAGTGATTGAAAAGCTACCACATCCGCTAACAGTGAAGGTAGCACAAAGTTTCTTAGGTCATGCAGGCTTCTATAAACAATTTATTCAGGATTTTTCTAAGTTTATCAGCCCGATATGTAGATTGATAGAAAAAGAAGCCAATTTTGATATTGAGGCTAAGTGTCAAGAAGATTTTGAGAATCTAAAGAAGAAACTGACAGAAGCACCCATCTTGATTTCTCTAGATTGGGATTTACCATTTGAATTGATGTGTGATTCAAGTGATATAGCTGCGGGAGTAGTTTTGGGGTAGAGAAAAGACAAGGTATTTTATTCTATTTATTATGCTAGTAAAGTCTTAACTGATGCCTAAATAAATTACATAGTCACAAAAATAGAGATGTTAGCACTGGTTTATGCATTCGACAAATTTAGATCATACTTGGTTGGCACCAAGGTTATTGTTCACACAGACCATGATGCTATCAAGTACTTGTTCAACAAAAAAGATGCAAAGGCCTGGTTGATCAAGTGTATTCTATTACTTTAAGAGTTTGATCTTGAGGTGCGTGATCGGAAGGGGGCAGAGAATCAAGTTGTAGACCATTTGTCCAGGTTAGAGAATCTTGACCATATTACTGATGATACACTTTGCATTCAGGAATAGTTTTCAGATAAAAAATTGTTAGCTTTTGGCATATGTGAGCTTCCGTGGTATACAGATATTGTGAACCTTTTAGTGTGTAGGGTTTATCCTCCTAAAGCTACCACTCAACAAAGAAAGAAATTGCTTCATGATTCTCGTGCATACATATGGGATAGGTCGTATCTTTTCAAGCAAGGTCCTAATGGTATTATATGCAGATGTGTTCTAGAAGATGAATTTACACAAGTTCTACAAAAGTTCCATTCATCTCCTTATAGTGTCCATCATGAGGGTGAAAGAACCGCCAAAAAAGTGTTGCAATCTGTTTTTTTTTGGCCAATATTGATTAGAGATATCGTGGCTTTAATGAAAAGTTATGATTAGTTCCAGAGGTTAGGTATAATTTCAAGGCGTCATAAGATGCATTAAACAATATTCTTAAAGTTGAAGTATTCGATATTTTGGGGATAGATTTTATGGGACCATTACCACCATCCAATGGCAATTTGTATATCCTCATGGCAGTTGATTATGTATCCAAGTGGGTAAAAGCTGCAACTTGTCCCACTAATGATGCGAGAGTGGTATTAAAATTTATAAAGAAGCACATATTCTCCTAATTTGACACACCCAGAGCTATAATCAGTGATGGAGGTACGCATTTCATTCACACTTGGTTTTAACTTAATATAGTGTTAGGCACAAGGTGGACATTGCATATCATTCACAAGCGAGTGGAAAAATTGAGGTATCCAACTGGGAGATAAAACAGATATTGAAGAAGACCATTAATGGTTAGTGGAAGGATTGGGTGGAAAAGCTAGGCAATGCATTATGGGCTTATAAGATGCCTATAGGGACCTCTCCCTATCACTTTGTTTATGGGAAAGCTTGCCATTTGCCTGTAGAGCTAGAACATCAAACTTATTGGGTAGTTAAAAAGTTGAATCTTGAGATAAAGGCTACTGGTGAGAAGAGATTATTGCAGCTGGTTGAACTAGATGAGTTTTGTCTACATGGTTCTGAATATGCCAAACTGTACAAGGAAAATACTAAGAGATGGCATGACGGGCATATTCAGGACGGAGTATTTGAACTAGGACAATTTGTTTTGCTATTTAATTCAAGGTTAAAGTTGTTTCCAGGTAAGTTGTGGTCGAAATGGGCTGGGCCTTTTGAGGTGGTGGGAATGATGCCTTACGGTGCAGTTGAATTATGGAATAAACAAAAGACTGGGAAGTTTTTGGTGGATGGACAACGTGTGAAGCATTATTGGGATGATCATGGAGACAAACACAATATGTCCATCACCTTTGCTGAAGAGTAAGACTGAGCTAAGTAGTGCCACATCATAAAATAAGGTGCTACATGGGAGTCAACCTACGAATGTAATGTAATAACATAGCTCCTTTCAGTTTTTAGATGCTAGGAAAGAAAAAGAAAGCAAAAATACAGAAAAATGAGTTGTGCCACAATCGAAGCTAAGGCGCAGAGTGGGAGGCAACCCATTTTTTCTTACGTTGGTTTGTTATTTTTGGTTAGTATGTATGAATGAGAAACACATCAGCATGAGGGTAACCGAGAGGTAAGTAACAAATAAAAATGTTAGGGAAGCATCCAGGTAAGTTACATACTCACTATGGAAAAGTACAAGAGTGAAAAAGAGTAAGGAGGAATGAAATAATTCCCCAAAAGATTAAAATACATGCAAAAAGTATGGCAATCCAGTGAGTACGGGCTATTTACCCATGACTCGTGCTCTGGAGAGATGCATTGGAGCTTGCGGTATGCGCTGTGTAACGGGAATAGAGCCCACGATGCACGCTAATCACCCGACTTGCCCCATTTTTATATTTGATTTCGATACCCGCCTAAACCCCTATAAATACTCCCTTAAGCTCACAAGACCCTTTTATTCTTAACCCTAGCCTAGCCGTCCCTAAATTTCTAATAGCAAAATTTTCTCTCTTTTGAAATGCGTTCTTCTTTGGTGACAAACACACGGCCTTTCCTTCATTTTCTTCACCAATATTAAAGTACTCCTCTCTTTACTTGTTAAGGTGCAATAAATGCTACCATTAGTTTTAATTATTAAAGATTCTATGAGATTTGTGCCTTGGGAATTAGATGTTGCACTTTGTAAATAATTAAAATTTTTAGTTTGTACTCATTCATTGCTGAAAGTACCTTCTAGTTCATAAATTTTTTGTGTCTGATTTCATGTATAGGCGTGTGTATAAAGGTAAAATTTTTCAATAATGTATTGGGGGAGTAGTTTGACCTTGAGTAGTTTGTGCAATGTGTTATGAGAAATCATGCTTCCCTGTGTGCACTTGTATTGCTGTCAGGAAATTATGGATAAATATGGTGACATACTCTTGCAGTATTAGTTATAGACTGTTTCAGTGATGTTGTTTAAAGTGAGAACGACTATATGCAGTTTTTGTTGAAAGGTAGCTGATTTTAATTTGTTGAAATATGGGGAAATTATGCTAATGGAGATTGCTAATTAGGGAAGTATGAGTACCCTTGCATTTATACCCATGCACCGATATTGGTAATTAAGTATGGGGTGGCCTAACCGCCACACACTTTGTGTTTGCTAGCTCAGCATAGATACTCTGTTTGATGAGGTTATGTATGATTTGTTTGAAAAGTACTATGTCGAGTGGCCAACAGAAGGGAAAGGCTATAATGTGATCTTCTGAGATAGCCAGGAAAAGAAATAGACAAAGTGGTAGTACATCTTACCCTCAGCTTATCCTACGTGAGCCACCGAGAATGTATGGTGCTAGAGGAGTCTTGGAGTCTAGCCAAAAGTAGTATGCAACACATGATAAGACTAAGTATATTGCAGACCAGTTCATTTATTGGGATAACTTACTTAAAGAATTTCCCAGCATGGTTCACCGAAATGAGGGGTTATATAGGCAGTTGTTGTTTGACCAGCCTCACAAGTGTAATCTAAGCATAATTAAAGAGTTCAATGCTAAATTGGACCCATATGATAGGGATTCCGAAGTGAAGATACGGGGATAGGCCATGACTTTTAATGCTTATTCATTGAATATACTCCTTGGTACACCAGAAGTTAATGCTAAGCCCCTTAAGATGATATATGTCAAACCCCCGTATGCCCATATTCGCTATTTGTTATGTGGATCTCACTCAACTACATGATGGATACGTAGGAAAGGAAGTGACATTTACCTCACACTACTTTTCAATCACATGACTAGGGAGGCCTAAATATGGGTGAAGATTATCTATGTATGCCTAATTCAGGCTACTCACATGACTGAAGCGACACGATATAGGGTTTTCTTGAATTTTACTTTGATCCATGACGATGTTGACATGAATATAAGTAAGGTGATTTTCTTAGGTATAAAGAAAGCACGGCTTAGACCAGAGCAACAGTATGGTTTTGGGGGCTTATTGACCCAATTTCTGCTAGCTAAAGGTATTGAGTAAGAGGCAATGGACTATAAGCTTTTGATAATTACAAAGCCTCTTAATGTATCTGGCACTAAAGGAAGAGCAAATTATGGTGCTACTTTGACTATTCCTGAGTATCAGACTCAGACTTATGAGATCACTGCTTGGATGTATGGGCTACAGATGCTTCAGTTGTGGATTGGTGAGCATTTAGCCACTCAGTAGAAGATTAGAGCTATGGAGTTAGACTATCTTCTTGGTCATCATGTGAAGACTATGCTGAGGATTGGATCTGATTTTATAGAACCAGTTGATGATGATGTTTCCATAGATGAGAAATAACGGCTACACTATTCAGATGACGAGTTAGAAGAGGACAATAGTGATGATGAGCCTAACTTGGGAGTCGATGATGAGGAATCTGATGTTAGCATGGATGGCATGTGAACAGGGAGTCCCTCCCGACCACATACTATGCTTATTTTGCAAGAACTGGGATAGTGCTTCCTTTTAAGTGTGGGGTGATGGAAGTCTCATTCCTTCTACTTATTTTTGTCTTTATTTCTGTTGGAAAATTTAAATTTGTTGTTTGGATGTTTAATTTAGCATTCTAGATATTCGGAACACTATGTCTGTAATAGTTAGTAAGTTGAAAGTATTGCTGCAATTTGCCCTAAAGGCACTTTTCGCGTATTGCTTTAGTTTAAAGTATTTATTTTTTCCCTCTATGACAATTTCAGTTTAAAGTATTTACTTTTTCCCTCATTGGAATTTTTGTCATTGTTAGTTGCCCTCCCTTATGATAGATGGATGATGACTGTCAGAAGGGGAGTTAGTCTTTAGAAATTGAGAATTGATAAGATCCCAATTACAACTTTTGAAAAATGCTTTGTGTTGGGCCATTTTTTTAATGACTTTGAGCGAATTTATATTGAAACAAAAGGAAAATGAGTTATTTTTAGATGTTAAACTCAATAGGTGTAATAAGATTTGTTGGCTTAATATTGAATTTGACAAAGAACTAGATCGAGAAACTTAAGTATCCAACTTAATTCCTAGCATACACCGAGAGGGTGAGTATTTGTTTGTATTCTACATGTATAGGAATGTCTAGAACTTGCCCAATATGTTTACAAAGCGAAATAAAGGGTTTTAGGTGTAGGAAGTGACTTAGGAGTTTCTTTGTTAGCCGCATTATAAAGACTTTATTTACCTACACTTATGCATGTCCCTAGTGAGCCCCTTTGAGCAAATAGCCTAAATTTTTTTTGGTAGCCTTGTACTTAGCCTAATCACTTCTTTGATAGACCTTAATTTAATCCAAAGCTCATAAGCACTTTAGTATCAAAAAGTAATTGAATAAGGAGTGTGAAATTAAAGTAGGAATAAGGTGAAAGTGAAGCCCCAAAATTGTAAGTTATTGGTGTAAAATTGTTGTGATTGGGAAGTAAAGAAATTATTAAAAAAAAGAGTTCAGTTTTTTTATTGCCTAGTTGGGTTACAAAGAACCTTTTCTGGCCCTAGTCTATTTCAAACACTGTGCACCTCAACCAAGGTGAATAGCTTTAGTTGAGGATGGCTATTATAGGGGTGCATAACAGTTAATGGGTGTGAAGAAGAGCAAGAAAGTAAATCCTGATGTTAAAGAAAAATGCTCCCACCATAGTGTATGTTAATATGCTTGATGAGATTAGGGTGAAACAAATGGTGTGTAAAGGTAATAAAGTAAAAATTGGGTTTAGAGAACGTGATTTTGATTGAAGATTGACATGTATTAAAGCGGTTAGGGAGATTAGTCACTATTTCCTAAATAGTCCCTACCCATCCCTTAGCCTATATTGTAATCATAAAACACCTGATTGATCTTACATTTAAACATCCGACTATTGATGGAGTAGTACTCTAAGGCAAGCTTATGGTTCATTATCTATGATGTGTGAATTCTTTATTGAGAGTGAGTGATTGAATTGGGATATTCCCCTTATGAGAAATATTGAAAAATAAGGAGTAGTGGGGGAAAAACTTTCTTGCTGTGAGGGTGCATACGAATGAAAGTTCAGATTACTTATTGTGTTATTTGATTGAGTAATTTAATTAAGTTTGATAACAAATTGCATCTCACTATTGAGATAATGAGGTTTCAAACAATTTGTTCACGAGCAAAAGAGTGTTCTTCACATGTTTTAAGATGAAAAGTCATTGGTAGAAATTGTAAGTGCCCAATGCAAACATTACTCATAGGCTGTGCTATGGAGATTAATTGGGTATTGTGTTATTGATTGATCAAGTATGAACAAGGTTTTAAGTGTGGGATGGTGATCCTGGGCATATTTATATTACCAATTACCAATATTCACCCATATTTAGACTTGTTTGGAGAGAAAAAAATGAGCTATTCTTATTGCATTTAAGCATTAATTACGTTTCGGATCTAACCGATGTGATTAGTGATATAGGGTAAATTTCTTAAGGGTTTGGACAAAAATTAGATACATATTATGAAACAAGTGATGGATGCGGTGAGTTGATTATACAGAGCATCGCGGACACTGGAAGGAATTGGCAAGCAAACTGGGAAGGTTGGATCAAGTAGCAGAGCAAAGAGATGAAAGAAACATGTGTTGTGCCTTAAAAAATTTGTGGAAAGAAAATTCCAGTGGTCAGGGGAGATTAGCCCGCGATACCGGCTCCAAAACGGGCTTCTAGGAGTTGGAGAAATTTTTGGATGGAAATTCCAGTGGAGTCACACGATGTGCTCGCGACGCGGGCTCTAGTCCAGTGTTCCCATGCCTTTGTTTTATATTTTGAGTGAAATTTTAGTGAAGGCACATGATATAGCTGAGATGCGGGCTCCATAGTGGTGCACTGATGCCCATGACGCGGGCTCTACTCCACCCAGGCTAATTTTGTCCTAGTATATAAGGAACAAGTGAACATAATTTCAATCACTTTTTAGCAAGCACAACAACGGTGGAAAAGACTAAAAGTCTCTCTTTTAGGGTTCTTTGATATTCTTTTGAACTTCTTTACTTCAAGATTAATTCTTGGTATGATTAATTACTTATTTTTGATGTTGAATTTAAACATGAGCGGCTAAACACCCTTTTTTTGGGGGTGAGGCTAAGAACATGATTCTCTTTGATATTCTTTATCGCAGTTTCTTTTTTGATTATCATCTGGGTTGTTCTTAATTTCTTGATCTTATAATTTTGGTGAGTTGCCACCATTAGAATGAATGTATATTTCTATGTGAATCCGATAGGAGAATCGTAGGATAGAACGAAGAAACTATAAAGCACGGTTCTTATCCTTTTATGAAATAAGGGGTTTGAATTAGTATCTAGGATAGGGATATACATAGAAGCCTGACTTTGTTTAATTGTAAGAAGATAACTTTATGAATCTAGATGAATTGTTGCATCTCTATGGGAGCTGTGTTGCAATATTCAGATAGATAGAAGATTTAAGGCTGGGAGACCAAGATCGTATAATAAACCTTGTGAATCAACAACCCGATAACCAACTAGACTATGATAAGAATGGCGATTTGTTAGATTGTTAGAAGGGTCTCAACCCTGGAATTCTTGTCATTACTATTTACAACCATTGCTTGCTTTGCTATTGTTAAAATTTGTTCTTTCTTATTTATTAATTTTTATTTGTATTCATAATTTCACAATTATCTGTATACTTTACAAAACTTAATACCCCCTAGTCTAAAACTAAAGACAGGTTAAATTGCTAGTTGCTTAGTCCTCGTGGGAACGATATCTGACTGTTTAAGTCTCTATATTACTTGTACAGTCACGTGCACTTGTGTATGCATTTGAATGCAACACCTTTTATAGAGTTTACATATAATAATAGCTACCACTATAGCATAAAGTTGGCCCTATTTGAGGCTTTGTATGGTAGAAGGTGTAGGTCTTCTATTGGGTGGTTTGAGGCTGGTGATGTGGAGATGTTAGGCCTATATTTGGTTCACCAAGCCATGGATAAGGTGAAGGTGGTTAGAGATAGACTTAGAGCCACCCAAAGTCCCCAAAAGTCCTATACAGATATGAGGCATAAGAAGTTAGAGTTTGAGGTTGGGGATAGGGTGTCTTGAAGGTATCTCCCATAAAGGGGGTAATACGGTTTGGGAAAAAGAGATGCTAAGTTCTCGATATTCCATATCTTGTCTTGAAGAGGGTTGGTAATGTCGCAGATAAATTTGAGTTACCCTTTAGTTTAAGCTCCATTCAGCCTGTGTTTCATGTTTTGATATTGAGAGAGTGTGTGGGTGATCCTTCAATGGTTATTCTATTGGAGAAGGTGGGAATTTTGGACTCATTGTCTTATGAGAAAGTCCCATTTGAAATGTTAGATCGGTAAGTTCATCAATTGCAGACTAAGAACGTAGCTTTGGTAAAGGTTTTATGGAGGATCCATAAGGTTGAAGATGCTACTTGGGAAGCCGAAGAGTACATGAAATCCAAATATCCATTCCTATTCCCTATTCTGGATAATCGTGCTTTAGGTATGTGTTATTCTTAATATATGGTTTTTCTATCCTCTTTGAAGGAAAACTGTAAATTCCTTGGTATTCTTTTTTCTATTTTAAAGGTAAGAGTAGAGATGTTTGGGTTTAATCGTGCAAGATAATGCTTTTCCCCCATCATTTGATGACGAATGATCTAAGTGGGGGAGAATCGAAAAACCACAGATTTTGGTCGTTGAAAATTTCTTAAGCTTTGAGCTCATTGCCTTGATAACAACTTGACCATATGAATCGTATGGTGTCTTGACGGGTCTGGTGGCCCTAGTCATAGAGTGTCCAGTGAATGGTGTGTGGGTTTCTACCTTGGTTATGACTTAGGGATATGAGTCATAAGGACTAGTGATGGGTCATTAGGATGAGCCATAACTAAATCTGTAAATTTATGGCTTGACTCTATTATGAGTACAAGTGTCTCACTAAGAGTCGTGAGGATAGCTTACGAGTCATGAGGTGAAATAATAGGTTCTCAAGTGTCTAACCTATTTGAGTTCTATAATGCCTATGACTGGACCTTACCAGTCGTAGGGTCTAGTTATGAGTTGGATTGTTAAGTCATAAGATTGACAGTGTATAGAGGACTTGGTCACTCTCTTAGTTATAACTCATGGTCACGAGTTGTAAGGAGTGGTTAAGAGTCAATGGTTGACTCATAGTCAAACGCAACACTTTTTCAGCTTTTAAGTTGGGGGCACTTTGGACATTTTCTACTTTAACCCCTTGGACCCCATGACTTAAAAACCTTATTTGAACTTCATTATCACATTATTCCCAATAAAACACTCCCAAAATACTCTCTCAAATTCTCTATTCAAGCTAAGGCTAGGGTTTCAAAGAAAGTGATCATCTAGGGTTCTAAGGGTGCTATCTCTTCCAAATTTCTTTGTATTTCATGCATGTTTCTCCTTCATTTTTATTTTATTAAAAGCACATATTTTAATGTACGACTTTCATGGTATTATGGTTTTGAAATAAAGGTTGGGATTTTTGAATGCTTATCATTGAATAATGTTTTCCCATGGTTTAATTATGGTTTTCCATATTTTAAATATGGTTTTGAACATGTGGGTGCATGGGTATGGTGGTTGAATGTGAGAATGCTAATTTCTCTAAACTTGTGACTTTTAAAGTAGTTATGACCCCAACCTTGTATTGTAAAATTGGTTTGTCGTTATAAGAAAGGTGGGAATTTGAATTAGGGGTACAATAGAATCCCCAAAATATTTTATTTGACCTATTTCTTGAAACTTAGGCATCGCATAAATGGTAATTGGTTAAGGATGGGTTTGAAAACCTTGTGAGGTACACTAAAATCCCCCTAGCGAATAATTTATAAAAACCTTGTGGGGTACACTGAAATCCCCTAAGTGATTATAATCTTGGAGTCTATGGGGTATATGGGAATCCCCTAAGTGTTGGCTTAATGACATTGCTTTCAAGCTATAGTTGGTATGAAGATACCACTCAATAATGCCTTAATAATTGACTCCTGGAATTGGTGGTTTTGTTATGTGTAAAATATGTTAATTAGGCAAGAATAGGGGTGTGATAGCTAGCCGTAAAGGTGTGAATTCAAAGGACGGACACTAGAAACTCATGTTTTTCGACATGAGGGTTGGTCTTGATGACCATGTTCTTGTGGGGTACAAGGGAATCCCCTAAGAATATGTATGTCTATATGTATCATGGAGGGCGAAGGGTACAAGGGAATCTCTGACTATCTATAATATCTTCGATTCGTATGGATACATGCACTGGGGCATATTCAGGGGGTAACACCGGACCCATATATCCCGAGGATGGATTTATAATGGTAAATCTACACAACCTAGAATAATGTTTTAAAAATGCATACTAAACCTTGTTCCCTATCTAGGCATGGTATATATGTACGTATGTAATTGCATATGGTTATTCACATTGGTTTGATTTGGTTTTGAATTAATGGCATTACTTTACCACTATCCCATAGTTACATGCTAGTGTTCACGCCACTAATTGTCTTCGGGTGCTGTATCCTCATGTGATGCAGAAATCGGCCATACTTTCACTCTACTTTCTTAGTGACTTGGTGATTTAGGGATAACTTTTGAGTTAGACTGAAGTGGAGAGCTTCCATAGTCTGGAAGACCTTATTTCATGCTATGGATTTCCTTATGTCATTATTATTTCTTTGGTTTTAGTTTTGGCTATAGTCACAGGCATACCCCGACTGGATGTTCTTTGGTTTTGAGTAGAGGATTTGTTGGACTACTATAGGCATAAGAGGTGCCGATATTGGTATTAACATTGGTATTGGTATTGGTATTGGCATTGGGATTGGTATTAGATGGTTAACTGGTTTTGGATTTTGTTTTTGGTTATAGACTCATTACAATATCTTTAATTTGATGTTATCTTATCTTATTATATATTCAAAACTCTTCTAATATCAGGTGAAGGGTGGTCACCGATTTAGGTATTGGGGGTGGTCTCCGATCCTGGTTGGACTTGAGTTACCCGAGATTGCTAAGCCCTATTTTGGGTCGTGTCAAAGGGGTTCTACCAGAGGTGCAAGAGGCAGATGTAGTAAAGCTTGTGGTGGTAGTCATAGGGCTACTCAGCTAGCTAGTGGTCATGGACAGTGTTATGCTATACCCGCCAGAGCAGAGTCAGAGGCTTGTGATCACAAGTATCATCTCTTTTTGATTTAGATCTGTATTTGTGTTATTTGATTTAGGATCTACTTTCTCCTATATGTTTGCATATTTTCTTCAGGTCTTGGTTCTTTAGTGAGCCTCTTTCCATTCCTATTTTGTATCTACCCTAGTAGGAGATTCATTAGTGGTGGATCAAGTGTACCAATCCAGTATTCTTACTTTTGCTAGGTGTGATACTTAGGTAGATTTTCTTATCTTAGATATGGTTGATTCCAACATTATCTTGGGTATGGATTGGTTGGCTCCTTACCATTCTGTCCTAGATTGTTATGCTAAGACTGTGACTTTAGCTTCACTGGGTGTGCCAAGGATAGATTAGAAGGGTGTACTTCATTTAGGTCCTAGAAAGGTTATAGATTATATTTAGGATCATCAATTGGTTGAGAGAGAATGTTTGTCTTCCTTGGCTCATATCCATAATACTAGCATTGTTTTACCTCCTTCTTTGGACTCTGTTCATGTTGTCTGTGAGTTTATGGATATGTTCACTATGAATTTGCTTGGTATGCCTCAAAATTTTGATATTAATTTTGCTATGGATATTGAGTTGAGCACCAAGTCTATTTTTATTCCTCCTTATAGGATGGCCCTAACTGAGTTAAAGGAATTAAAAGATCAATTGTAGGAGTTGTCGGATAAGGGATTTATCTGACCTAGTGTATCATCTTGGGGTTGGCCTATCTTGTTTGTGAAGAATAAGGATGGGCTATGTGATGTGTTCCAATTATTGATAGTTGAACAAGGTGATTGTTAAGAATAAGTATCAACTTCTTGGTATTGATGATTTGTTCAATTAGATTTAGGGTGCCATGGTGTTTTCAAAGATTGATTTGAGGTTCGGGTATTACCAGTTGAGGATTAGAGCTTTAGATATTCTGATGAAAGCTATTTGAACTCGACATGTTTATTATGAGTTCTTGGTCATGTCATTTGGATTGACCAATGCCCCAGCCGTGTTCATAGAGTTGATAAATCAAGCATTTCAATTGTATCTTAATTCTATTATTATTATATTTATAGATGATTTCTTGGTTTATTCAAAGAATGAGACCAAGCAACATTTGCAGATTATGCTTCAGATTTTAAAGGATGAGAAGTTGTATGCCAAGTTCTCCAAGTGTGAGTTTTGGTTGGAGTCTATTTCTTTCTTAGGTCATGCAGTTACTAAGGAGGGTATTATGGTAGATCCAACCAAGATTACAGCAGTTTGTGATTAGACTAGGCCTATTTTTCCGATTGAGATTTCAAGTTTAGTTGGCTTGGCAGGTCATTTTTGGTGTTTTATTGAGGATTTTTCATCTTTTGCAGATCTATTGACCAAGTTGACTTAGAAGAAGATTTCCTTTAGGTTGTCTGATGTTTGTGAGGCAAGCTTCCAAAATTTTAAGGATTTGTTAACTTCAACTCCTATCTTGACTTTGCATAAGGAGGGCCTGGGTTACACCCTCTTTTGTGATGCTTCAAGTATCGGGTTAGGTGCTGTGTTGATGCAGGAGGTTAAGGTGATTACGTACACTTCTTATTAGTTGAAGCCCCATGAGAATAATTACCCTACCCATGATTTGGAATTGTGCATGGTTAGTTTTTCCTTGAAGTTTTGGAGGCATTACTTGTATGGAGTCCATTATGGGATCTTCTCGGATCATCATAACCTTCAGTACTTCTTTACCAAGTGAGATCTTCTCGGATCATTGTAACCTTCAGTACTTCTTCACCCAGTGAGATCTTAATATAAGGTAGCATCGTTGGCTTGGGTTGCTTAAGTATTGTGACTTGACTATTCTCTATTATCCGAGCAAGGCTAATGTAGATGCAGATTCCTTTTATCAAAAGTCAACTAGTGTGGGTAGCTTGATGCATCTTTTGACCCAGGAGAGCCCTTTAGCCTTAGAGGTGCAGTCATTAGCTAAATAGATAATTAGTCCTAATATTTTGACACCTGGGTGTGTTTTGGCATTTGTGGAGGCTAGGTTTTCTTTAATGGAGCAGATTCTAGCTCATCAGTTTAATGATGTTGGATTGAGGGTGATTTGGGATAAGGTGTTGAGTGGGGAGGCTAAGGAAGCCTTATTTGATTCAGATGGGGTTTTAGAGACTGGAGGCCGACTTTGTATGCCGAGAGTGGCTGACTAGATTAGATTGATTTTGGAAGAGGCCCATTGTTCTAAGTATTCCCTCCATCCGAGATTGACTAAGATGTATCATAATTTGAGAAAATATTGCTGGTGGGTTGGTATAAGGAAGGATGTAGCAAATTTTGTAGCTCTTTACCTTTGGTGCCAGCAAGTGAAGGCAGAGTATTTGAGGCCTGGTGGATTGCTTCAGAGATTACCCATTCCTGAATAGAAGTGGGAACAGATCACTATGGACTCATGACCAGATCGTCTCACACTTCTTATGGTTCTGATAGTGTTTGGGTCATCTTGGATTGATTGACCAAGTCTACCCATTTTATTCCATTTCAGGTTTCTTTCAGTGCTGAGAGGATGGCCTACATCTATATTCGTGATATTATTTGTCTCCATGGTGTGCCTGTGTTTATCCTTTCTGATCGAGTTTTTGTGTTCACATCTCACTTTTGGAAGACTTTTTAGGATGAGTTGGGTACTCGGGTTGATCTTAGTATAGTATTTTAGCCCCAAACTGATGGTCAGTTAGAGTGGACTATCCAGGTTTCGGAGGATATGCTCTGCACTTGTGTGATGGATTTTGGTGGTCAGTCGGAGCAATATCTAGCCTTGGCAGAGTTGGCGTATAATAATAACTACCATTCTAGTATCGATAGGGCTCTCCTTGAGGCTTTGTATGTAGGCATTGTCACTCTACAGTGTATTGGGTTGAGGTTTCTGGGGTTATACCTCGAGGTACAAACTTGTGTCAAAAGTCTTTGGATAGAGTTTGGATCATTCAGGATAGACTTCAACTGGCTCAGAGTAGGATGAAGTGTTACAGAAACTGTAGACTTCACGCCTTGAGATTTGGTGTTGGTGATCGTGTTTTCCTTTGAGTTTTGCCCATGAAAGGTGTGATGAGGTTTAGAAAGATGGGCAAGCTTAGCCCCAGGTATATTGTCCTATTTGAGATTCTTCAAACTATTCGTGATCTGGCTTATGAGTTAAGTTTGCCCCCAGACTTATTATCTGTTCATCCAGTTTTTCATGTTTCCATGTTTCACCATTACATTATGAGCGAGCCTCATGGCATTCATTGGGAGTCAGTTTGGTTAGATGAGGCTAGGGATGTTAGACGGTTGCACTCTAGAGTTATTCCTAGGATTAAGGTCCAGTGGAGTCATCGACCTGTAGATGAGGCTACTTGGGAGGTTGAGTTTGATATGTATAGTCTTATCCCTAGCTTTTTGTTGATTTAGGTACTTCTCTTTCCTTTAGTTTGAGGTCAAACTAGATTTTTAGTGGTGGATGATGTAATGACTCAGTTTTGGTAAATTATGTGAAATGTGTTTTCTAAGTGATTTGACCATTTTACTCCTCCTTGTGGTTGTGTTGTAGTATTTTTGGAGTATGGTGATGATTGGCATAATTCCCGATGGCTTTTAGTGTGTTTTATGCGATATTATGGTATTTGGTGGCTTTGAGAGTCTTATAGTTGACTTCAGTCAACATGTTTTGATCTGTGCATCGATGACAAAACAAACAACTCCAGCAGATTCGAAAGATCGATTTTAGTGTAGTAACATGACTGATTTGGTTTTATGGATTTTAATCAACTTTGTGAAAATGATGTTTTTTCAAAATTTGATATCTCCATTGAGTTTAGAACATCGAATTTGATAGGGTATCATAGTTCATTTGTATTCACATGATTTTGGGTAAATCCCGTAGGGCCCGTAGAAACTTGAAATTTCACCAAGTCCCCTAGCTGGTGCACCACTCAGCTGGTGCACCTGCGATTGCGAAGCTACTACCGCAATTTTGATTGGGCATGTAGGTAAAGTATCACAATCGCAACACCCTTTCCACAATTGCAATACTCCTGTCAGTAAGGTACCGCGATCACGACACCTAGTTCGCGATCGTGATGCTTGGGCATACAAACACCCATGTCTCACCGCTTTTCACCATTTTTGAGACTCGGAGCTTAGAGTTTTATGATTTTGAGATATTTCTTCCACTTTTAAGATTGGGTAAGATCTATAACACCTATTTCAATTATTTTCTTCTATCTGTATCATCTGTTTCTTGTTTTAAACTTGGATTAAAGTATGGAATTTGAGAATTTTGATTCGTAAGGCTTAAATATTGTATTTCTCCAATTTAAACCCCAATTTCAAACCTTTTTCACTTGGGTGAGTTTCTAATCCTTTAATTATCTGTTTCCCCTCAATTTCATCTTCAAAACAACTTCAATATTTTTAAAAAAAATGAATTTTGGGGATTTTTACCCGGTAAAGCTTGAAAATGGTTTTTCTTCAATTTGGACTTCGTTTTAAATTCTTTTTTCTTGGATTTCTAACTGTAAATTTCTAAAAATATGATGAGCCTATTTTTGAAATAAAATTATGATTTTGCCCTTCTTTTTCAAAAACCCATTTGAGGGTCCGTTTTGAACCCGACTTGAAAATGGATAGTATGAGTATCGTTGGGTTTCTTTTGATACATAGATTCTATTTTTCCATATTTTAGTTAATTCTGGGACTGTTCGTGATGAGTAAGGCTTTGGGATTGAAGGCTTTTATTATAGTTTTTGGCATTCGAGGTAGGTTATGGCTTAATTTTTTTCAGCCTGGGCTGGGTAGTTAATTTCAATACAAAAGTATGTTAAAAGTGTTAGGACAAATCATGAAAAATGACTTTCTTATTGTGTTGTACCCGTGTGGATGCCTATATGTGATGTATTTGGTGGTTTTGGGATATTATATGCTATGTGTGACTGTGTGGGGTCCTATATGATATTGATAGCCTATATGCATGAAAATAATTGTATCTTGTTTGATGAAAAGCCTATTATGGTACCAATTGTGTATTGTGATGTGTTGCTACTCTATTGGCATATGAATCATATTGGTTTTCATGAATCGTTGGAAATATTGAATGGATATTGGTCTCACTTGGTTGGTATATTAGTTGAAAATACTCATTGTGGTTGGTTGTGAGCATTACATCATCATGTCATGTACATTCATGAAATATTAGTACCACTGCGGAAATACTGAAAACACTAAGAACATCTAATAAATCCTCCTCTAGGGATTGCCGGGGAAGAGATATGGATATGGATTGTATACGGGTTGATTAACCCTCTATAGGTGTATATAGAAGCTGTGCGATAGTCTCGGAGGTTGTTCAATGACCTAGTGCATTACATCATTTACTTTACTATGCTTAGGATGTGATTATATTCTGTATTGACTTGTTACCTATCCTTTTGTTATAGCTTTCTTTACTTGTACTTGATATTCTGGTATATAGTTTCCTTCTGTGCTCTTCTTGTATGTAGTGTAAAGTATACTTATGGTCCTTTCTGGTGTTTGTGGCAATATATGTGAGTATTATAGAACTGTTAGTGCAAGCGGTATGGGATACCATTGTGGGACATTTTTTGATTGCAGGTGATGTGTTCTTAGTGTGTATTTTGTATGTTTTATTATCTAATTTTCTCAGTCGGCCTTTTATACCTACTGAGTGCTAGTGGACTGTACTCACTCCTACTATGCCCTTTCGGTGTAGATCCTTGTTTGGGTGTGCCCCACATTGATTGATTCGGGAGATATTTGGAGCTTTATGAGGTTGTGAAGGATTTAATGCTTTCAGAGTCTATTACTACCTCTCTAATTGGACTGTGTCTTTATTACTATTTCAAGATAGAGTTATTCCTATGTATTTTATTTTCTTGAGTTGTACTAGTAGTTCTTACACTGTGACACCAGGTTTTGGGAGATATAACATTATGTTTATACTTCTATTCTCTTTCATTATATTGATATGGTTTGGCTTTGCTATAGGAGCCTTGCCTTAGGTTTTGAATGTTAATTTCTCTTTTGTATTTAGTTTGTGTGATGGGCTTACTTGTCAAGGTTCGCCGTGACAAGTGCCATCACGTTCCTTGGTTTTTGGGTTGTGACACTTTACTACTTCGGTGATCACGTACACTTGTGTGTGCGCTAGGATGCAACAATTTTTTCGTACCGTTGCTAGGGACTTGAAAATTGACAATTGTTTTATTATTAGTTTTTCTAGTTTTTAGTGGTGCCAACGGCTTGATCGTAGCTGTTGAATTTGCAGGTACGAGTCTGAAACTTAAGTAAGCTGGCAAGGGAAAGAGAATTGGTTGATCCATATCCTTAACCTGAGCGATGCTTACGCCAGTCAAGGTGAGAAACAATACTTCTCTATCGCATACCGCAGGTTTCACAGGAAGAAGCTATTCCTGCACTAATGGTTGAAGATCAACCAACATGTAGGACAATATGCAAAGTGTCAATTCCACTTACAATCCATGTTACCTCTGACATCCGCTAACCAAAACCTAGAGGTAGATTCAGCTCAAACAGAATATGGAGCAGTTAGTACACAACAATGGTAAATTCACAGGCCTGTCAAATGAGGATCCTCAGGTTTATCTACAGAGCTTCTTGGAGGTCATTTATACCTTCATCCTTACTGGAGTCTCGACTGACAACAGTAGGCTCACTTTCTTTTCTTTTTTACTTTTAGGGGAAGCAAAGAACTGGTTGAAGGTAGAACCTTCAAACTCCATCACTACATGGGAAGATCTGGCAAAGAATTGCCTCCTTCTATTCTTCCCGTCTGGCAAGATTGCAAGGTTACACAATGAGATTTTTAATTTTATGCAGAAGTCGGACAATAACTTATGATATGCATAGGAGAGGTTCAAATCTCTACTCAGGGACTACCCTCACCATCAACAGATGAATGAGGTATTAGCTCACACTTTTGTTAAAGATCTTGACCATAAAAAAAATTGTTAGATTCGGCTACAGGAAGTTGAGGTGTCACGACCCGATTTCTTAGGTCATGATGGCACCTACTATAACCAACTAATAGATAATCCAACCCGTAGTTCGGAACTACTACCAACAAACTACCAAAAGAAATAAAGGAAGAATGCGGAATAAAAATAGGAAAAGACTAAAATACACAAGATAGTCCTAAAACCTGGTGGATAGTCCTAAAACCTGGTGGAATCAGTACAAAAGCTTCTAATGTAATAAGCTTATAAAATAAAGTACTAAATGAATATACTGATACAAACCATCTCTGATATAATGTTAAGACTAGTCTAGTACATAAGAGGGAGAATAGTAATACTCCAAATGCCAGGAGCTCAACCTATGTCTCCGAACCATAGCTACTCCGCACAACGCATACAACAATAGTGAGAAGAATATATACTATGATTTGCAGGTTGCAAAAGTGTAGTATGAGTACACAACACATGGTACTCAGTAGTCAACTACCGACTGAGCTCCAAAGATAATGCAAATATAAATAGTATGAAAGTAGGAAAGTAAATTACACCAAAATATCTAGGAACTAACATAGTAAGACTAATGAGGTAATAAGGATGAATTGTCCTATTCTAGTCATACTCAAGAACCTAAACACTATACCATGTATGAATGGATAATATATGAACAAAGAGTAGATTAAGAATATATTATAGTACACAAGGCCAAGGAATGGATATACAACAGAAATAAATGGATGAATAAAGGGATATACCATAATACCATAACTAATATAGATAAATCTACATATATATAAACAAGGATAACTCAAAGATACAACATAAGCGGTCACACTTGCATCACAAGGCTACCTAATCATAGTAGAAACTAGTGTAAACATAATCAAGGTCCAAAAATAATAACTAACTATGGGATGATCATGCGTAGTAAAATAATCGTAAGATAAAGAAATCAGAATCATACCTCAAATCTCAATATTAGTCCAATAATCAACCTATCACGAACTAACCATAATAACAATAACAATGTATACAATCAGCTAGTCTGGACAACTAACTCCTAACTGGGCCATTCCTAAACCGTTGCTGTCATAGGCGTAGAAGGTTCAATCAACACTCAACAAGCAACAGTCAGAGCCAATACCTATGAAACCCCCCGTATGTATGATAGATACAGACAATACATAATATACTGCAAGCAGTACCCATACCTATAACTATGCAACCCCCAAAAGGTAGATAGATATAGGGCACACCGATGAAAGGCAATGTATATGCAAGAATGAATGCCAACCAAGTCCATAATACCATAATGAATCCAAGTACCAAAATGTAACCTCGTGTACACACCTATTCCAGCTCGATGGATCATAAAGGAAGGAACTACGATGGCCTTTCTTCTCTAGCATGACGACTCATGGACGAAGGGGCCCTAGGGGGTTCGAGAGCAACCATATACACTAGTTCTAGAATTTCCAATAATCATCATTGTCACCATCAATCTACTTTATACAGTAATTTATATATATATATAAATATGTCACAACCCGATTCCTCAGGTTATGATGGCACCTATCATAACCCACCAGTAGGCAAGCCAACCCATAGTTCAGAATGTCTAGTAACAGACTACTCAATAATATAAGGAAAAGAATGCGAAATATATGGATTAAAGATCAATACATAGAAGAATCCCCAAACCTGGTGATATTAGTAAAAAGTGCTTCTAATATCATAAAAGAACAAAAGTGATATATCAAGAATTATACAATGGTACAACTTGTCTTCGAATACAACTTAAAGACTAGTGTAATACATAAGAGAGAAATAAGTAATACTCCAAACGTCAGGAACTCACTCTAAGTTTCTGAACCAGGGTTGCTTCGCACGATGCACACATCAATGCTGATAAGTCATACTATGATTTGTAGGCTGCAAGAGTGTAGTATGAGTACCAAATGAATGGTACTCAGTAGGTAACTGCCAACTGAGCTCCAAAGATAAAGCAGATATACACAACATATAAAAAGAATAGAAACTACACCCAAGAGTCCATAAATCATATAATAAGTCAATGAGAGTAATACGGGAAAACTATCATAATCATATCCAAGCGTCTAACATATTAAGACTAAGGCAGAATCAGGGTGAACCATCTTATTCCATCTACATTCAACATACGTCAATGCTATACCATATATCTTATGTCAATATACGAATAAAGAGCGAAAGAAAGATATATAATAATATATATGATGAAGTAAAGACTATATAAAATGAACAACAAAGGAAGGGATATACGGTAGTACCGTAGCTTCATATAGCTAGACATATATAGGTATAAGTACATATAAACAGAGGTGATCTCAACGCATAACCTATTTCATTATATTCTCATTTTGAGACATCATTTTAATACTATCATGACTTAAATACTATCATACTCGGGGATTCTAATCCATATGGCTAGACATAAAATACTCATTCATAATAATGCAATCATAAGATAGGAGAGGCCAAAGACATAGCTCAAATCTCGATACCAAATCAATGACCATTCTGTCACAGCTAGCCATAATAATGATCATAACATTGATAATAATAATATCAATAAAAATGTTAATAATCGGCTACTCCAGACAACCAAATACTTAAATAATCCTATGCATACCCCCACTGCCCTAGGCTCGGAAGGTTCAATCAACATACAATAGCACAAGACATATCCTTCCCCCATATCTATGCAATCATCCCATACCGACTGATAAATAGAAGTGCATACTGGTGATAGGCGATGCGCATGCAGGAATAAACACAAAGTATACCATCAATATCAAAACTCATAATAACTTTCTTCATCAGGACCATCATCATCGTAATCATCCTCCGGCCTTGTCGGGAATCAATATTATCTCAATAGTATCCTCAGGACTCGAATCATGTATCAATATCATCATAATGTCCTCCGACCTTGCCGAGTATCAATATCATCTCAATAGTATTCTATGGACTCGAATCGGGTATCAATATCATCATAATATTCTCCAGCCTTCCCGGGTATCAATATTTTATCACAATATCCTCCGACCTTATTGGGTATCAATATATCATCACAACTATCTAATCGCAACTATCTACACATAAATATAGGCATATAATAGGAGCACAAATGCAAGCTGATATACTCATATCCATAAAGATATCTGTCTTTTCAATACAACCCAACTATTCTTTATTAGCTAACTAACGCTTATTATTATTAAACCACTAATTCGCTATTCATCACAGGACAATAATCACATTTATCCACTATTAATTTTACCAACTAATTATCATATATATGATAATCATCATTAGCCAACAAATTATCAATTGCCATCTAATCATCTTTTATTAACTACATCAATCATTAACTAACTATCGTTTACCATCAAATCCTTATTATTCAACTAAACCTCATTATTAGTTATTCAACATTATTAATTCGGTATAAACTTCATCTAGGCATCATTATTAACTAGGAGCCATTATCCCAAACTTCCTTTATTATCTAGTAATATTAAGCCATATTATCCTTACTTAACAACTAATCAGAATCACAAATTTGTTATCGATAGCAACTAATCATTATCATTAATAAACCCATTTTCATTGCCATGTATCGACTCTAATCTTTAGCTATCATATTTCAACTAACCATGGTTCATTAACTAGTACATTATATTTCTACCCATCAAGTGCTATAGCCACCTAAAAGACATCTAGCTACCACTTAGATAAACCCTTAATTAGGAAGAACAGTCATAAGATTGTATTTCAACTACAATCACATCAATTTTCGATATAATAACCATGAATGTACCAAATCTATGCATTCCGTCACTAGTATTCAATCAGTGGAATAATAAGCATCACACCACATCTTTCTCCATCTCATACCAGTGAGATGCGTATACAAACATATACATATTTATATTCATAAACTATAATCACATCACTTATGATGACAAACACTTCACAGATATTTAATCAATGTCATAAAGCGGCCCTTAGCCTATTAATTTATCCAGAATAATCACAATATCATAATCACGTCCTTAGGCCTTGCACTTATCCAAGACTCATATCAATAATCATATTTATAAGTCGTAGCATACCTCTAATCATCTCACACATAGGAGGCATCTCACATATAGGAGGCATAATATCAATAAATATGTTATTATCTCTCACACAAGAGACATCTCACATCTAGGATGGATAATATAGCTAGACATATATTGTCTATAGGATATCATATATCCATAGGTCATACGTCAAGACAACAAGGTATTAAGTGGCTAAAGTGACTACGATCGTGGTAAGGTGACCGCAATTGTGAACATGCGGTTGGCCGCAATCGTTCTTGGGGACCGCAATCTAAGTATCAAAGAGCAGTTTTTCTCCCCTGCTTTCCATATCACTTCTCTAGGCCAATTTACATATCTAAGATGAAAGAATATCTCTATAGGCCACATGACATATCTAGGAGAAATATCATCTCTAAAGGCCCAATATCACTTCCACAAGTAGTATCATAACTATAACTCAAAAGCCACAATACAGAAACATCAATACAAGTTACCAAGTTATGAAGTAACCTTATTCTAAGGTTTGCTAGCCTCATCTATGTCTACATCCGTAACTAAGTCCAGAGGGATTAACATAAGCTTCAGCCAAAGTGGGCCGAATGATACCACTTCTAATCCACAATTTTCATAATTAGGCATACTATGCCCCAAACTAGGCTAAGGTATCTAGTTTATCTTCTAGATGTAGAGCAAGCCATATTCAAGCCTTAGATAGTAACTTTGACTAGAAACAAGGATACTCAAGTCAAATCTACCAAACTTGCAGTTCCAAAGCTATCACACGATCCCAATAAGGCTTAATATACAAATCATACTTCAAATGCTAAAACCATAGACCAAGCATAGCATTATATCATATCCATGCTACAAATTTATCCAAACCAGGGAGAAGGCAATAGGATTCTACAATTGTGTTAAGTAATTCAACCTACGAGTTAAAACCCCCATCTAGTCCCCAAACTTATATGTATATTCAATACTAAGTCATTCTATCCAAAATCAATCTTAACATTCACATTCACACACAATATACATCATACATCATCCATGAAGAAGAGTAGACAGAAGCCTATCTCAAAGCTGAACTGCAAAATCCCAAACCATTCACCATGTGCTCGTCTTCACTTTACAATCCTCAAAATGCCATCACATTAACAAAATCATAACCTACTCATCAATACAAGTCTAATGATACCCATATTGCACTATAAGGCTTCGGGTTCATAAATGACACCAAAACCTTAGTGGGTCCCACATAGGAAAAATGAGTTTTCGAGACCAACCCAATGTTCACACATGAATAAGGAACTATAACCCTCAAAGAATTGGTGAAAACTAAACATACTTTGGCCTAAAATTAATACCTAAGCATAATTGGTGTTTTGGGTCCAATCAATGAAATTCATGCATTAATTCAAGGAATTCTTACCTTAACTTTGAAGATAATTGTGATAAAAGATAGTATTTAAGCTCCCAAGTCAGCCCCCATGACCAATTTTGAGTTAATATACTCATTTTGGGGCTTTTAGGTCTAAATGGTGAAGGGTAAAAAGTCCAAACGCATCTTTGGACCTTTATATAGCCCCTACCAGTTCTTAGGTGCCGCTATGATAGTCACACAGGCTGCAATCGCTATTCCGTGATCGCAATCTCTTGGCCGCTATTGCGATTGCACCAGATGACAACAAACTCATTTTAGAGTTTTTGACCTTCCAAACTTATCCAAAATCCAAATAACATGATCCAATAGTGAATTTTTAGTGTAAGAAACATTTCAAATCCATTGGAATCATCAAAACTTTCATTGGAAATCGTTTAGGTAAAAAGAGGGGCCCACACCAAAACTTTCATCATTTTTTATAAATTTTGCTCAATAGCCCGAAAAAAGTTCATAAGCCTTGGGACCTGAGCCAAGAGTCTTCCTATACTAAAATTTATATTCTGGATGCGGTGACAAAGTTGGATCTGCAATCCGAGATCGTTTTGATCAAATGTGGGTCCCACACACATTCTTTCAAATTTTTAACTTTTCGATCAATAGGTCAAAATGAGCTCAGGTGCATTAGGACCCAAACTAAAGGTCTAACTAGACTAAAAGCAATACTCCAGATCTACTGGGGCATTCATAATTTACATCCGAGATCGTTTCACTGAAGTTTTCACTCGGTGGCCATTTGGAACCAGTGAAGACTTCTAAATAGGGAATTGGCTCTAAAAATCAAATGATCTGCCCGGTAACCAAATCGTTGGTCCCACAAGTCATAAATGACTTGGGGCTGCTATGGAGAAGCTCAAACAGTGAAGATAAGCATAATATGGAAAATGAACTGATGGGTCATTACAATATCCACTACTAAAAGGACTTTCTTCCCTGAAAGTCAACGGATAGAAAGAATCTCAAAAGTTCGAAAGGATGAGGTATTGGGCCCGCATGCTCCAAGCATGACTTCCCAGGTAACCTTAATGGAGAGGAAACACTTGCTAGGGATTTCTCCACATGTATCCCTTTTTCAACCAATACTCTCATTCTACTTCCAAAATAGCCAACTCAACTTAACCGCTAACTGGCTTTTATCTAAACTAAAAAGGCTTATGCATGCACATCTAAATCACATCCGCTGATACCATCTTTATATCCATAAAATTCAATAAAGTCTCATCCAATCCAAAAGAAAACCAAGACACAAGTCATAAAACTGACTCCAAAGCCCAAAATAACCTTCCTTAACCATTTTACACATGCTATCAACTTTAAACTAGGAGGAAAATCACCTAAGTCTTGTCCACTCCATCTCATCATGGAGAAATCAAAGAACAAAAGTTGATCCGCTGAAAGTCCATAAGACAAACATGAGAATAGGCTCATAAGGCATTATTTGGCATACAAATGGTGATAATCAAGGAATGCAATCCATGCCAATGCTGCAACTAGTTTGAATGAAAATCAAACTAAAATTTTGAAATTCAAGATATAACTACTCATCACTGAATATCCCACTCCTGAATGTCTCCTCTATCGGGAATGAAGCCATTTTGAATCCAACTCGAGAATATTACTCCTACTAAGTAAATCATCCTAAATTTTTAAAGAAAGCTAAAACTCAAGGTCAAAACTAAAATAACCAATATGAGGCCCTTGGGCTATCATCTGAACACTTATCAACTGTAATCCAATTGATGTTCAAAAGACCAAATAGGTAACCATAAAGTAGGCTCAACAAGCCTATAAATGAAACATAAACTGAAATAAGTCAAATATGAAGGCTACACGCAAGCTCCACAACACAAAGCTGAAATCTCAATATCAAGGCTGACCGCTCGGTCTCAAATATCTAAATCAAAAATAAAAATGAGGAGGAATTGATGTTTCAAATCTATCATATTCTTAAATCGCCATACCAAGGAGTTAAAATAAAAAACTGGGCTAACAAGTCAATATCAATGTCAACTATCTCAAATCGACTCAACTATCCAAATCTGACATATCCAAGATAAATTATACTAAGCCACATTTGAGACATATTTAGCGAGTAAAAGTCACTATAGGGATAACATTGACTGATAATCACAAGCAACCAACTCTATATCAGCTGGAGGGAACGAAAACTGGCTAATGAATAGGAGTCATACAAAAGGATAAACCACTGGATCAAAATGCATATAACCCACTCCATATCCGCTGGAGGGCATGGGCTATCCAAACATACTCAAAAACTTCCCAAGGCTGAAAACTATACCAGAAAAGGCAAAATCTCTAGAAACTCATAAAAATACAACTTACACTAGAAACTAACCGATGCAATACTCCATCTGGGCAAAGAAGTAGACACAGGATCATATCATCAGGGAGAATCACTCCACCAACCTTCACTAGGTCAAATAAATGTCAAAATGGGGATTTCCTAAATCCACCCAATAAACACATCATCAAAGAAGAAATATCACTCTCACAACCAAGGTCAAAACCGAGACAACCACCAGAGTACCAACATCTCAAGCTAAAGAGATTCTAATTTTCCAACTTAATAAGCGATTACAGAAAAGGCCACCTGCCTCTATCTTTCCAACTCCTATAGAAAAAAACATATCACTACGACAAAAGAGTATCCAATCGCCACACTAACAACAAGGCAATCCATCACAAGAGAACGAACCCAACTTTTCTATGAGATAAGTCCATGACATCTCAACATCAACATTAAATCGCTATCGAACAAAGAAATATCCATAAATGAAGAAAAAATCTTAAACTGGTCCATCTCACAAATGGGTTATATTGGAAGGGATAGCAAAAATAAAATCCTTCAATAACTATGAGGCAAGTCCAAGGATCTTTAACTAAAAAATAGGCAATATAACCAAACTGCCGACTCAAAATCAATAAAAACCATGTAAGGTCATCTTACCTTCGATACCATAATACATCCAACACATCCTTGAAATCTATCTAATACAGCAAGCCAAGAGGGAACAGAGTCAACCTTACCACGCTAGGAGAAAGAAATCATCAAATCGGGCTATATCTACTCAAGCGACCAAATAATATCACATGAAAATAAAACTCTAACTAGATTAAACTAGTCTATATAGCTACCCAACGAGAATCAAATTCATCATGTAACAACATGAACTTATAATATCAAATAATATCAAATAATATCAATAATCTCACACAGTGGTAGCAATAACAATAGCAATATCAATATCAACATACTGAACAGGCAATACCAAAATGAACATCAATATCATGTACTACTCAAGGGCCACAATAGGGCTAATGTGCCAAGATAAATGAGACTTAAACCCAAAATCACACCCATAGGGAAAAAACATCAATATAGATCTACTCTATCCATGACTACAAGAAATAAATCATGGAGTAGTAACATAATCATGAATTCAATAATAAGGCACATAATGACCGATATAAATTTATCAAGGCATATAATTATCAATAGGTATAAAAACTCTCATACACATAATAAGAGATAAATACGAGAAGTAAAAACAAACCAATCTTGGCAACATTCGTAGTCATATGACTAACAAGCATAGGGAAAATAAATCTACATGGGTCTAAATCAGATCGATGGACTGAATTATCAACTGAGGTGCCAAGCGCACCATCTATAACTGAAGATGTCATGACATCACGAGCTGATCTAAATAAGATAAATAACTGGAATTCATGTCAGGGATACTTTCTAGACTAGTAGTCGGTCTCTCTATAGTCGTAGCATTTCCTGAAGCATCAATATGGAGAGAATAGAAACTAAGACCAAACAGATGGCCAACCAACACTGAGAGAAATCCACAAATTTATGTCCAAACTTCCTATATCACAACATATTTTAGGACTTTAGGTTGGCGTGGAATACATGCTAACTCTAGCTGATCACTTATCTCATACTAGGGGAATTCTCTGAATTGGTGTCTCATCATAACACAACCAAACCAAGAATCTAAAATACTTTGAGATACTACCCCTCATAATCTAGAATGGTCATCGTGGCCTAAAAATCCATGCCACACTCCACAAGTCTAATGAGGACTCAACTTAAATCTCTTTTATCTATCGTTGAAGATCTTTGATGTCCATCTCTGACTCTTTAGTTCAATACTATGCAAAAATTTTGGAAATACATGTTGGAATCTCGTCCGCATTTGTCGACAATATCGCATCGTCCTTTGGGGATAGAATAGAGTCAAAGAATATGTTTGAGGTTCATAAGAATGCACACACATGATAAGGAGTCATGAAGTGAATTTCCTAAAATGTCACTATAGCCTCCCGAAGATAAGTTATGGAAGTCTCTGCACCGATCCGCAGGACTCTGCTAACACTTAGCTTTTGTATTAACACACCAATGAAACCTAGGCTTTGATACCAATTTGTCACGACCCAATTCCTCAGGTCATAATGGCACCTACTATTACCCACTAATAGGCAAGCCAACCCATAGTCCAGAATGGCTAGTAAAGGACTACTCAATAATATAATAAAGAGAATATAGAATAGATAGATTAAAGATCAATACATAGAAGAATCCCAAAACTCGGTGGTATCAGTACAGGAGCTTCTAATATCATAAAAGTACAAAAATGATATATAAGGAATTATACAATGGTACAACTTGTCTTTGAATACAACTTAGAGACTAGTCTAATACATAGGAGAGAGATAAGTAATACTTTGAATGTTAGGAGCTCACGCTAAGTCTCCAAACTTGGGCTACTCTACATGATGGACATATTAATGATAATAACCTATACTGTGATCTGCAGGCTGCAAAAGTGTAGTATGAGTACTAAATGAATGGAACTTAGTAGGCAACTGCCAATTGAGCTCCAAAAATAAAGCAGATATACACAACATATAAACAAAATAGAAACTACACCCAAGATTCCATAAATAATATAATAGGTCAATGAGGGTAATAACGGAAAACTATCATATTTATATCCAAGCGTCTAACATAATAAGAGTAAGGAAGTATCAGGGTAAACTATCTTATTCCATCTAAATTCACCATATGTTAATGCTATACTATGTATCCCATGTCAATATACGAATAACAAGTGAAAGAAAGATATATAGTAATATATAAGGCGAAGTAAAGACTATATAAAATGAACAACAAAGGAAGGGATATACGGTAGTACCATATCTTCATATAGCTAGATATATATAGGTATACGTATATATTAACACAAGGTCATATCAACGCATAACCTATATCATCATATTCTCATTTTGAGAGCTCATTATAATACTATCATGATTTAAATACTATCATACTCGGGGATTCTAATCCATATGACTAAAGATTAAATGCACTTGCATAATAATGCAATTATAAGATAGGAGAGGCCAAAGACATACGTCAAATCTCAATACCGGATCAATGAAAAATATGTCATAGCTAGCCATAATAATGATCATAATAATGATAATAATAATATCAATAACAACATTAATAACTGGCTACTCTGGACAACCAAATACCTAGACGAGCCTATGCATACCCCTACCTCCCCAGGCTTAGAAGGTTCATCAACATACAACAACACAGATATATCCTTCACCCATATCTATGCAGTCATCCCATATCGGCTAATAAATATAGGTGCATACTGGTGATAGGCAATGGCATGCAGGAATGAATGCAAAGTATACCATCTATATCACAACTCATAATAACTTTCCTCATCAGGACCATCATTATCGTAATCAACCTCTGGCCTTACTGGGAATCAATATCATTTTAATAGTATCCTCTGGACTCAAAACGGGTATCAATATCATCACAATATTCTTTGGCATTGCCGATTATAAATATTATCTCAATAGTATTCTCCAGACTTAAATCAAATATCAATATCATCATAATATCTTCCACACTTACCAGGTATTAATATGTCATCACAATACCCTCCGGCCTTGTCGGGTATCAATATGTCATCAAAATTATCAACACATAAATATAGGCATGTAATAGGTGCACAATCGCAAGCTGATATACTAATAAATGTAAAGATATCTATCTTGTCAATACATCCCAACTACTTATTATTAGCTAACCAACACTTAATATTAAACCACTAATTCTCTATTCATCACAGGACAATAATCACCATTTATCCACTATTCATTATTATCAACTAATTATCATATATCCGATAATCATCATTAGCCAACAAATTTCCAATTACCACCTAATCATCTTTTATAACTAATATCAATCATTAACTAACTATCGCTTACCATCTAATCCTCATTATTCAACTAATCCTCATTATTAGCTATTCAACATTATTAACTCGGTATAATCTTCATCTAGATATCGTTATTAACTAGGAGTCATTATCACTAACCTCCTTTATCATCTAGCAATATTAAGCCACATTATCCATACTTAACAATTAATCAGCATCACAACTTTGTTATTGATAGCAACTAATCATTATCATAGATAAACCCATTTTCATTGCCATGTATCAACTCTAATCATTAGCTACCATATTTATACTAAGCAAGGTTCATTAACTCGTACATTAGATTTCTAGCCATCAAGTACTATAGCCACCTAAAAGAAATTTAGCTACCAGTTAGCTTAACCCTTAATTAGGAAGAACAGTCATAAGATCGTATTTCAACTACAATTACATCAATTATCGATATAATAATCATAAATGTACCAAATCTATGCATGGCATCACTAGTATTCAATCAGTGAAATAATAAGTATCATAATGCATCTTCCTCTGTCCCATACTAGAGAGATGCGTATATAAACATATACATATTTATATTCATAAACAATAATCACATCACTTATGATGACAAACAGTTATCGAATATTCAATCAATGTCATAATGCGGTCCTTATCACATTAATTTATCCAAAATAATCATAACATCATAATCACGGCCTTGGGCCCCTGCACGTATTTGAGACTCATATCAATAATCATATTTATAAGTCGTAGTATATCACTAATCATCTCACACATAGGAGGTATCTCACATATAATAGGCATAATATCAATAAATATGTTATCATTTCTCACACAATAGTCATCTCACATCTAGGAGGCATAATATAGATAGAGATATATTGTCTATAGGATATCATATATCCATAAGTCATACATCAAGACAATAAGGGATTAAGTGGCTGAAGTTACCGTGATCAGGGTCAAGTGACCACGATTGCAGACATGCAGATGGCCGCGATCGTGCTTGAGGACTACAATTGTAGTAACTGAGAGAAGTTCTACTCTTCTGCTTTCCATATCACTTCTCTAAGACAGTTTACATATCTAAGAGGAAATAATGTATCTATAGGCCACATAGTGTATCTAGGAGGAATATAATCTCTAAATGGCCAATATCACTTTCACAAGTAGTATCATAACCATAACTCAAAAGTCACAATTCGAAAACATCAATATAAGTTACCAAGTTATGAAGTAACCTTATTATAAGGTTTGCTAGCCTCATCTATGTCTACATCTGCAACTAAGTCCACAAGGATTAACATAAGCTTAGGCCTAAGTGGACCGAATGTTCCTACTTCTAATCAACAATTTCCATAATTATGCATACTATGCCCTAAACTAGGATAAGGTATCTAGTTCATCTTATAGATGTCGAGGAAGCCATATTCAATCCTAAGATAGTATCTTTGACTAGAAATAAGGATACTCAAGTCAACTTTACCAAACTTACGTTTCCAATACTACCACACTAGCCCACTAAGGCTAAATATACAAATTATGCTTCAAATGCTAAAACCATAGTCCAAGCATAGCATTATATCATATCCATACTTCAAATTTATCCAAACTAGGGAGAAGGCAATAGGATTCTACAAGTGTGTTAAGTAATTCAACCTACGGGTCAAAATCCCTATCTAATCCCTAAACTTATATGTATATTCAATACTAAGTCATTCTATCAAAAATCAATTTTAACATTCACATTCAGACGCAATATACATCATACATCATCCATGAAGAAGAGTAGCTAGAAGCCTACCTCAAAGCCGAATTGCGAAATCCCAAACTATGCACCATATGCTCGTCTTCACTTTACAATTCTCAAAATGACATCACATTAAAAAAATCATAACCTACTCATTAATACGAGTCTAATGATACCCATATTGCACTATTATGCTTTGAATTAAAAAATGACACCAAAACCCCAAGTGGGTCCCACATACAGAAAATGAGTTTTTGAGACCAACTCAATGTTCACACATAAATAAGGAATCATAACCCTCAAAGAATGGGTGAAAACTAAGCATACTTTGGGCTAAAACTAAGACCTAAGCTAAATTGGGACTTTTTCATCCAATCTATGAAATTCAAGCATGAAATCAAGGAATTCTTACCTTAACTTTGAAGATAATCACGATACAAGATGATATCTAAGATCCCAAGTCAGCCCCCATGACCAATTTTGAGTTAATACACTTATTTTGGGGCTTCTAGGTCTAAATAGTAAAGGGGAAATAGTTTTTAGGTGCCGCTATCGCAGTCACACAGGCCGCGATCGCAGTTGCACCAGATGACAACAAACTTATTTTTGAGTTTTTGACCCTCTGAACTCATCTGGAATACAAATAACTTGATCCAATAGTAAATTTTAAGTGTAAACAACATTTCAAATCCATTGGAATCATACAAACATTCATTGGAGATCTTTCAGGCAAAAAGAGGGGCCCACACCTAAACTTTCATCGCTTTTCATAAATTCTGCTCAACAGTCCAAAATAAGTTCGGGAGCCTTGGGATCTGAACCAAGGGTCTCCTTAAACTAAAATTGATATTTTAGACACGATGGCAAAGTCAGATTTTCAATTTGAGATCGTTTAGACTAAATATGAGTCCCACACCTATTCTTTCAAATTTTTAACTTTCCAATCAATAGGTCAAAATGAGCTCGAGTGATTTGGTACCCGAACCAAAGGTCTACCTAGTCAAAAATTGATATTTTGGATCTACTGGTGCAGTCAAAATTTGCATCTGAGATCATTTTTCTGAAGTTTTCGCTCAGTGACCATTTGGAACCAGTGAAGACTTCTAAACAGGGAATTGGCTATAAAACCAAACGAATTGTCTGGTAACCAAACCGTTGGTCCTAGCAAGTCATAAATGACTTATGGCAGCTATGGAGAAGCTCAAACAGTAAAGATAAGCATAAATATGGAAAATGACTTGAAGGGTCATTACAATATGTATATATATATATATATGTACATATACATACATACATACACATATACATATAAAATGCATGGCCAAAACCATTGATAAAAGAGTGTAAGTCCATAAATCCATTATCTGGGGTAAACTCGAGACAAATCATATATATATAAATATATACATATACATATATAATGCACGAGCAAAACTGTGGCTAAAAGAGTGCAAGTCCATACATTCATTACCTGGGGTAAACTCCAGGACTAGATCATCATAAAAATATAAAAAGGGTCAGAATCTCTCTCGACTGAAGTAAATAGTAGTATCAAAATCGTGGATTAGAATCTATATTGGTCAAATCTCTAAAACATCATATTTAGTCTCAAAGGCTCATAAGTTATTCATTAATATGGTATGATTCCCATTATGAAGAAACTCGTTTTAAAAGTGAAAAGTGGAAATAAATCCCTTTTTAGGAAAACAGTAGTAAAATCGTATTTTAGTTGGAATCATACCATTTACTAACTAAGTGATCATGAATTTACTAAATCTATGCATGTCAACACCAATATCCATATAATATAATTATAAGCATCAATATGTCTATAAACTACAGCCACTCACTTTACAAGGATAGAATACTTCTCGGAATCCAACCAATATCATAAACACGGCTTTTGGCCCAATAATATATTAGTTTCACCGGGTAACATACTAATAATTATACTAAAGGTTTATTAGTCCAACTATGCCTAACATACTAGCTACTTAGGGTAATAGGATTCTAGAATCATAATAAGTATTTCATCTTAAGGGTCAATTACCCTTCTAGTCCCTAAACTCACAAATTAGGTTAAATTACAGTTTTCTACCCACAATCACATCCTAACATCCCTATCTAACATGCAACTGTAATACCCCATAGTTTTTTCTAGCTTAAAATCATCTCAAGAATGTTAGAAGCTTTCCTTGAAAGATAAATACAATTTTGTACATGTGGTATTTTTAAGATTTTCACTTTTTGTCATGCGAGAAATTGAATTAGCTTTCCACTGATACTAATTTCATCAAAATCTGACATCGGAGGAGAAAGTTATGGCCAAAATACAAAAGACAGTAAAATCGTCCAGATACGACGGTGAGGCCGGCGGACCGTCAAACTAGCGATGGACTATTGCAGAAAGGAAATGAGAACTACCTTCTACCTAGGAGTGATGGCCCAGGCCAACAAACTGTCGGACTAGCGATGGACCATCGCTCAGGCTGTCGCAAGGGAAACAGTGAGGCCACCTTTTGGATAAGGTGCGACGGTCAAGTTGACGGACCGTTGAACCTGTGAGGGACTATCGCCTAAGCCGTCGTAGCTAAAAAAGTGAGAACCTACTCAACCTAGAAGCAATGGTCAGAGTTGATGGATCGTCGACCCAGTGATGAACCATCACACCCACCGTCGCAGGTCCCGTTCAGTTTTTTTAAGTCATTTTAACAAGGGTATTTTGGTCATTTACCACCCACTTATATATACCCAATTATATCCGATTTTAGCCATTTGGTTCATTATTACTTCAAAATAATTATTGGGGTTTCGCTCTAACTTTAATCTCCAAGAACAAAATCCAATCTTTTTCAAGAACTAAGGGATTTCCAATTCTTCAAGTTCAAGAACATCAAGAATCTTAACCCAAGTATGCATAGTATTCATTCATGAACTCCTTTTGTCCATAAAGTCCAAGAATACCTTTTCCAACTTCAAGTTATGGATTTTCTTTATGATTTCATGATTGGGCTGTTCTTGTTCACGTTGATAAATGAGAAATTGAATTTTACTCCATGTTGGGTGATAATTTATATGTGGGTTTAATTATTATAGATATAGATTCATGCAAACCTATGACTAAACCCTTGAATGATGAAATTAAAATGTGACCATGACGTTTAATTTTTGTACAATGATGTTTACATGTACCATGCCTACAATATGTTTGATTTAATGCCTAAATAAAGGAAAAGTGCCTAACTAGCATGTTTTTAGGAAATCTCCATATATGTACAAACTTATGCCTATCATATGTTTGATGAAATGCTTCAGTAAATGAATTATGGTGATTATTATGTATTCAACCAAGTAATACTTTGTCAGTTTCCTTCTATCGAGTCCTGGGGTTACTTGTACCCAAAATATTAGCTGTGTGCATAGAGCCATGTCATGTTTTCACGATATTCTCAGTCAGGCTATGATCCTTAGACTTCAGACAATCTTATGACTCAGGAAATATCCATGATCTCATGAACTCAATTAGTTGTCAGCTATTAGTAATATTCCGCAGTCAACGAAAGTTAGTAACTCTGTCCATGTTCAGTTTTAGAAAATCATGTTCAATATCTATTCAAATGGGAGTAGAAATTAGCACCAAGTGAATCCAAGGGTGGGAACTCACCTGTTATATGAGGGTGTGATTCTTAGAAGAAATCCTTGCATTTGAGAACTATGTAGCCAGCATAGGTTGAGACATCATAGCCTGCTATATGAGAGTAGATGAGGTGGCTTAACCTGCTATATGAGGGTTCCTACTGTTCTCATTAGAGTTACCTATTATATTAGGGTCACTCATATGTTGTCCTTACCAGTCGTACGGTATTGACACCCTTCCAATCAGGGCACAAATTGGACCCCAATTCAGCTATAATGCATCATTTGGGGCATGTCGGTTAGATGACTACTTCCCACAGTTTCAGTATCAGTATCAGTCAAGAACTCAGATAGTTCTTCAGATTTCAGGACTGTCAGATACAGTCAATTCAGATACAGTACGAAACTCAGCTAGTTCCATCAGATTCAGGACTGTCTGATATAGTCACTCATGTTATCAGTTATATCAGTTATCAGTATGTCATGTTATCGGTATTCAGATTCAGTAATCATGTTATCACGGTATCAGTGTTAGTTATTATGTCTTACGTATGTATTCTCATGCTCATGATAGTCAGTCTATTATTATTATTGTTCATGCATATGAACCCCATGCATTCAACCTACCTCACATGCATACCAGTATATTCAAAGTAATGGCGCATTTTCACTATGGTGTCTTATACCATAGGTTCAGAGACACGAGCTCCAGAGCATCAGTAGATTCCATATATCAGCAGTCAGAGTTAGCAGTGAGTCCTCATCCTTCGAGTACATGATTATTTTTCTATAATCTCATTAATTAGCTTATTAGTTGGAGTTAGTTAGGGACATATCCCATCAACTCCCTACTTAGACAGTTCAATCAGTTAGAGGCTTTCCAGACTGTTATATTCAGACAATTATTTTAGTTGTTTTGGCTATTTCATAGCCCATTTAGATGTTATGTTTTACTTCAGTTATGTGAACCTTATGGCCTTTTAGTTCATGTTTCCGTATTATTCAGTATATTATGCAGGATACAGGTACAGATATCAGTCATGGGTTAGTTTGTAGTCCTTCGGGGTCATGAGCACCGTGTAGCATTTCAGGTACCAGATTCTGAGCGTTACACCAACATATATAAAATACTATCTCAAGAAGAAGAATAGATAGAATCCTACCTCGATGCCGAACCGCAACCATTGGATCATCCACGAATGGAATCCAAAATTGAACCTTTCATGAGGTCCCTCGAAGGACAAGGAACATGTGCTCAAAAGGTGAGCACAAATGGAGCATAAATCGAGTCTCAAATAAACCTTCAAAATTTAGGTATTTAAAACCTAATCCCTATGAATTTTACCATGAATTAGGATGTAAATTGAATGAAAAATTAATGGGAAATGACCAAGAAGAGTTTGGTTAGCTTACCTTAACTTATGTGGACGATTTCCCATTTTTCCCCTCTTCTTGAGCTCTAAACTTTGTGTAAAAATAGTGGAAGAAGTGATAGAAAATTGGGTGGGGAAGAGGGCATTTAAAGCCACCAGGTGCCGCTTTAGCGGTTACCCTATCACTTAAGTAACAATGGCTTAAGTGACTACAACATCGCTTAAGCGATCTGGCAGCCTGGTCGTGTATCGCTTAAGTGACTCCCAGACCGCTTAAGCTGACAAAGCATCACTTAAGCGGCCATTAACTAGATTGTTAATGTCGCATACACGGTGACCGCTTAAGAGCTCATATGATTTCTTAAGCGGTCGCATTAGCAATCTGATGCACTAAATTTTGCTAAGCCTAGAATAGACTTTGGCCGGGTGCTCGACATACGTTCGGAACCTCATGCGTGCAAGCAAAATATGCTACCATACAAAATTTAATGTTCCAGACTCAATAATACCATCAAAAGTTTCATCCAAGATGATGTTGATTAAGTGTAGGGCCCACACCAATAGTTCTACTTTTCACATAATCTGCTCAACAACCCAAAATGAGTCCAAAAGCCTTGGGACTTGAACCAAGGGTCCCCTAGCCTAAAATTAACATTTCGGAGCAGATGGTGTCATCAAAATTCTCATCTGCGGTAATCTACTATGAGTTTTGGCTTGATACCAAATCCTAAATAAGGAAATAAGCCTAAAATTCAAATGGAATATCTAATAACCAAATTGACAATTTTGACAAATCATAAACAACCTGTAGACGCTGTGGGAAAGCTCAAATCTCTGAAACCACTTGCAAATTGAGGAAATGACTTGGAGGGTCATTACAATATCCACTACTAAAAGGACTTTCATTTGCAAAAGTCAACGAATATGAAGAACTCAAAACCTCAAAACAATGATGTACGGGGCTCGCATGCTTCGGGCTTGACTCCCCCAATAGCCATCATAAAAAGACAACACTTCTAAGAGTTTTTTCCACAGGTATCGCTTTTCTAACCAACTTTCTTTCATCTCTTCTCAAATAACAAAAACTTAAATTCCAACTGAACCGACAAAGGATGATACATGCAAATTTGAACCACTACGCATTGATACCACATCGATACTAGCACAATCAAATGAAAACTCATCAAAGTCAAAGGCAAACCAAGGCATGAGTTGTGTAACCAAATCCTAATCCAAATATAATCTTCTTTTGCCTTTTCACACTGGATATCCACTCCCAACCAAGTAAAAAGTCACCCCAGTCCCGCCCACATAACTCTATCATACTACCCTTGAAGAATTGAAGTTGATCCACTAAAAATCCACAATGGCAAATATGAGAATAAGACTATAATGTGCTACCAGGGCACACAAATCGAGATAACCAAGGTCGGTAATCCATGCCAATGCTACAACTAATCCAAATAACCATCGAAACTAAAAGACAGGAGTTTGAAGCATAACTACTCACCACTGAACAATCTGCTCTGGGGTGATCCACCAACCGATTAATCAACCATGCTAAATCCAACTCAAGCATACTACTTCTGCTAAGTAAATCTTCCAAAAATCCCAATGATAACTAGAAACTGCGCTCAAAGCTGTAGGAACTAATACCATGCCAATTGGATTGCCATTCGAAATTCTATCAACCATAATATATCTGAACCGAAGAAGGCCGATTAGGTAACCATGTAGTAGGCTTAGCAAGCTTATAGGTGAAATCCCAACTGAGAAAAATCTGAAAACAAAGGCTGCACCTGAGCTCGACAACTCTAAGCTTAAATCTCAACAACAAAGCTAAACCGCTCTTTTTCAACCACAAAAATCAGACCTAAAGATGGGTAAGAATTTATATTCCTAATCTATCAGAACCTCCAAATTGCCATTCCAAGGTGTCAAATCCGAAATTGAGCGAACAAGTTTGAACTAAGTCCAAATACCTGGATAGCCTTTAATATCTAAATCAAACATATCTTTTCTAAATCATGCCAGAGCTAAAACTAAAACGTAGCTAAAGAACAAAATTACAATAGAGGATAAATCACAAGATAAAAGAACAAGCAATCAACTCCATATCTATTGGAGGGCATAAAACATAGCCGCAGAACAAAATCACAACAGAGGATAAATCACCAGCTAAAAACATAAGCAACCAACTTTATATCCACTGGAGGGCATGAAAAGTAATTGTAGAATAAAATCACAATGAAAGATAATCACGATCTGAATACACTAGCAAACAAATCTATATCCACAAGAGGGCACAAAATGTAGCTGCAGAACAAAATCACAAGGGAAGATAAATCATCTGCTGAAAACACAACCAACCAACTCTATACCCACTAAAGGGCATACAATGTAGTTGTTAAACAATAGAACATTAGCATATAAAATCACCGACTGAAAACATAAGCAACCAACTTTATATCTACTAGAGGGAACGAACCACTAAAGCATACTCCAGAACTCACTATGTCTAAAAACTGTACTAGAGATAACCAAAACTATAGAAACTTGGAGAGATGCAACTTTAACCAAAAACTAATTAATCCAATACTCTACCTCGACAATAAATACCCAATTTACCCACTTAAGAAGCAGTCACAGGAAAGACTACCTATCTCTAAGTCTTTTAATTTTTCTAAGACAAGAACCACATCACAACAAGAATAGGGTATCCAACTCAAGACCAATAGCAAAAGGAAACCATATTCAGGAGACGATCCCAGCAAACCTAAAATATAAATCCAAGACTTCTAGGCATCAACATCAAAACTACTTTTAGGCAATGAACTAGCCACTTGATGAATGAACCCCAACTAGCCAACCTTAAAAATAGTTTACATAGAGAGGGATAGCCAATGCTAAAACCTCTAACCTAGGAGGCATGTCAAAGAATCCCAGACCCAATAATGGATAGTATAACTAATTTCCATCTCTAGAACGTTAACAGACCACGATAAGTCAACTTACCTTCATTGCGATAATCCCCTCCACAACTAATCTAGCATCCTCTAAAAGAAAAGGAAAACAACCAACCTCATCTTACTACAAGAGAGAAATCATCCAACCAAACTAGTTGTCCATGCAATGAATAAGAACCACAAGGAAGGGAAATTCTAACTAGATACTACTAGTCTAGTCATCTACTAAGCAAGGATCAACAACAAATAATGTCAATAATAACCATAGTAATATAAACATCAGTATAAGGAATATGTAGTACCTAAGTAAAATCAACAACATATACCATTTTAGGGCCACAAAAAGACCAATATGCCAAGGTAAATGGGACTCAAACCCAAGTACTATCAATACTGAACTACTCTATCCACTACTAAAAGAAATAATCTATGGGGATAGTAATATAATTATGAACAGTATATCAACACATATAATAATAGATATAAGTCGACCAAAACATATAATCATTGATGGGTATGAGAACCCTAATATATATAAATGAAAAGGTAAAGGTAGAAAATAAAAATGCACCTATCATGGTAAAATCTGAAGTCACATGCCTGATGGGTTCGAGGGAGAATGAATCTAAATAGGTCCAAACTTGGACATATTGTTTGAATCACGCACCGTGGAACTACACATACTACCTTTAACCGAATATGCCACAATACTACGAGACTGATCTGAATGAATTGAATGACTATAAATCCCATACTAAGGACACTCTCTAGACCAGTGATCAATCTTTTTGCATTTGTAGGAAACCCTAAAGCCCTAAACTATTGGGAAATACGAGATGAACTAAACTAGATGACCAACCGATGTCGGGGGCACTCCTTACTGAAATAACCCTTCTTTCTGCAATCAAAACAAACCTTAGGAACTCTAGGCTGATGAGAAACACATGCTAACTTTCTTAGAACAACCAACTCTCATCTAGGGCACTCTCTAGACTAATGTCCTATCTCACTATAATCTAAATAATCTCCTAAAATACCTCGAGATATTGCCCCTTCTGATCTAAAATGGCCACTAAGGCCTAAAGACCCATATCGAAAACTCTATAAGGTCTGATGAGAACTCTTCCCATTGTGACCACCACAACTAATCTTAGAGCCACCCATAGTCTAAAATACTACCAGTATAAAACCAATAGGTTGCAAGTGAAGCTGACCTCCATCAAAAGAATCCTCACTCTCGCATAAAATACTAATAACACTATACTAATGGCATAGACTTCAATCACCACCTCTATAAGTTTCAATACATGCTCTTTCTATGGCCCTTTCCTGATAAATAACCCGAGAGAAGGAAGACCCAGCTGCTATCAAATGCTTTGATACCAAATAGAGTGGCAATGCTAATTCTCTAATAAATCTATGCACCATGTCATGTTCCAAAAGATATAACATAGAAATATGCCTTTTTCACTTAAAAAAGTTAATCTTTACTCTAAAACCGATAAGGAACCATGCTAAACACCAACAAACCCAACTCTGGCCTGAGAACTGCTCAAAGAATCGAATGTCATCTCTAACGATGAGGTATCCATAAAAAGACTTAGGATCCCCAATACTAAATCTTCAAAGGATGAGTCAATCACAAACACTATTGGAGCTTGGGGTGGCCTTAAATCCTCTAACTGACGCTAAAGATCTTCAACATCCATCCTTGATTCCTTGGACAAATGCTGCATTGAAGCTGTGGAAACGCATGTCAAAGGCTCGCCTGCATCTATCGATAACCTCACATCATCCATCAGGACTTAATAAAGTCAAAGAACATACTCGAAACTCATCAAAATATGGGCATACCATAAGGAATCAATAACAAAATTTTATAAGAATTTCCTATAGCATCTTAAAAATAGGATACAAACGTCTCCGTCCAATCCGTAAGACTTTACTAGACACTTAGCTATTGTACCAACACACTGGTAGTATGAGTACCACACATGTGGAACTCAGTAGGAAACTACCGACTGAGCTCCAAAAATAATGCAAATATAAATAGCATGAAAGCAGGAAAGTAAACTGCACCCAAATATCCAAGAAATTATCATAGTAAGACTAAGGTCGCAATAAGGATGAACTATCTGATTCTAGACATACTCAGGAACCTAAAGACTATACCGTATATCACTGGCCAATATATAAACAAAGAGGATATGGAGGATATATAATAGTTTACAAGGACAAGAAATAGATATACAACATAAATAAATGAAGGAAGGAAGGGATTTATGCTAATACCTTAACTACTATAGATAGATATACATATATATAAACAAGGTAAATAAAAGGTACAACCTAAGTGGTCACACTAGCATCACAAGGCCACCTAATAATAGTAGGAACTAGTGCTAACTTAATCAGGGTACAAAACCATAATACCTACCCATTGGATTATCATGCATAATAAAATAATAAGGAATCAAAATCATACCTCAAATATCAATACCAATCCAATAATTAACCTATCATGAACTAATTATAATAACAATAACAGTATATAGTAATTGACTAGTCCTGAAAAATGATACCTAATTGGGCCTTTCATATACCACCGCCGTATAGGCTCGAAAGCTTCAATCAATACTTAGTAAACGGTCAGGGCCTATACCTTTGTAACCCCCATAAGACTAGTAGATACAAGCACCACACAATATACTACAAGTAGTACTCATACCTATACCTATATAACCCCCATAAAGGTGATAGATTTAGGGCATACTGGTGATAGGTAATGCACATATAAGAATAAATGCCAAGCAAGTCCATAATTCAATAATCAACCCAAGTACCACAATGTAACCCAATGTATACACCTCTTCTAGCTCGATAGATCACAAAGGCAGGGCCTACATCAACGAAGAAGCTCATAGTGGGTTCGGGAGTGCCCGTATAACCCAGGATTTCCAATAACCATCGTCATCATCATCAATCCACTCTATTTAGTACTAGATCTATATATATACTTATAAATTTATGGGAAAACCATGGATAAAAGATTGTTAGTTCGTATATCCAGTGCCCGAGGTACACTCTGAGACTAAATCATCTAAAAATTATAAAAGGGTCAAAATCTCTCTCGATCGAGGTAAATAGTAACAAAACTGTGGATAAGAATCTATCTCAGTCAAAACTCAAAAACATCATTTTTAGTCTCAAAGGACCATAAGTTATTCATTAAGAGGATACAATTCTTATTATGATTAGATTCATTTTAAATGTGAAAAGTGGAAATAAATCCTTTTTTAGGAAAAGAGTAGTAAAACTATATCTAGTTCGAATCGTATCATTTAGTACCTAAGTGATCATGAGCGTACAAAATCTATGCATGCCACCACCAATATCCATATAATACAATTATAAGAATCAATATGTCTATAACTATGACCACTTTTTTTTCAAAGATAGAAAGAATACTTTCCAAAATCCAACCAATATCATAAATACGACCTTAGGCCCAACTATGGGAAAAACCATCACAATCCACTAGGTAATGTACCAATCATCATAATAAAGGTTCATTAATCTCAACTATATCAAACATACTAGTAACCTAGGGTAATAGGATTCTAGAATCATAATAAGTATTTCATCTTAAGGGTCAATTACCCTTCTCGCCCCCAAACTCATAAATTAGGTTAAATCATGGTGTTTTACCCATAATCATATCATAACACATGTATCTAACATAAAATATATAAATAAACACCATCTCAAGAAGAAGAGTCGATGAAAGTCTACTTCGATGCCCAACCACAACCCTTGAATCATCCACGAATTAGCCGCCTTCAATCTACGATCCCAAAATACCATTACACTATTAAAATAGTAATATACACGACGTTATGAGTAAAATGAGACCTATATTGGTATTTTATAGGTTGGGTAAAATTTTGGGTTAAGAACAGGCCCGTAGAGCCTACAAATGGAATCCAAAATTGAACTCATCATGAGGTCCCTCGAAGGACAAGGAATATGTACCAAAAAGGTTAGCACAAATGAAGCATAAATCGGGTCTCAAATCAGCCTTCAAAATTTAGGAATTTAAGACCTAATTTCTAAGAATTTTACCATGAATTAGAATGGAAATTGAAAGAAAAATTAATGGGAAATGACCAAGAAGAGCTAGGTTAGCTTATCATAACTTATGTGGATGATTTACCACCTTTTACTCTCCTTAAGCTCTCAACTTTATGTAAAAATGGTGGAAGAAGTGATAGAAAATTGGGTGGGAAGAGGACATTTAAAGCCACCAGGTACCACTTAAGCAGTCACTATGTCGCTTAAGCGATAGCCGCTTAAGCGGCTCCAACATTGCTTAAGTTATCTGATAGCTTGGTTACGTATCGCTTAAGTGACTCCCAGGCTGTTTAAGTGATGCCCGCTTTAGCAGACATAGTATCACTTATGCAGCCATTTACCGAATGGTCAATGTCGCATACGTGGTAACCGCTTAATTGATTATATGATCACTTAAATGGACATATCCAAAACCTGATGCACCAGATTTTTCTAAGTCCGAAATGGAAATTGATCGTGTTCCTGAGTTTCATTCAGAACCCCGTTCGCATAAATAAAAGATGCTACCATACCAAATTCGACATTCTAGACTTAATGGAACCATCAAAACTTTCATCTGAGATTGTTTCAACTAAGTGTAGGGCCCATACCTATACTTCTATTTTTCACTTAATTTTCCCAATAGCCCAAAGTAAGATCGGAAGCCAAACCAAACCTAAATATGGGTAAGAATTCACACTTCCCATTTATTATAACCTCTAAGATGAAATGTTGAGAGCAACGCTGGACCGCTCAATCTCAACCAGCCAAACCAAACCTAAATATGGGTAAGAATTCACACTTCCCATTTATTATAACCTCTAAATTGCAAGCCAACAAGTCTGAACTAAGGCCAAATACCCAGATCGATCTTAATATCCAAATTAGACATATCCTTAGTAAATATGTTAGAGATAAAACTAAATCATAGTTGAAAAACAAAATTGCAATAGAGGATAAATTATAGGACAAAAGCATAAGCAATCAATTCTATATCTACTGTAAGGCACAAAACATAACTGCACAAAAAAATCAAAGGATAAATCACCGATTAAAAACACAAGCAACCAACTCTATATCCACTAGAGGGCACAAAATATAGTTGTAGAACTAAATCACAAGGCAAGATAAATCACCAGCTGAAAACACAAGCAACCAACTCTATATCCACTAGAGGGCACCAAAAGTTGCTGCAAGATAAAATCACAACGAAAGATAAATCATCAGCTAAAAACACAAGCAACCAACTCTATTCTACTAGAGTGCATGTTACGCCCAGGAGCACTCACAATTTACGTGGCCTCACCAAGTAATAGAGTGGCCTTTTACAAGCAAAGCATTGATTCTTCAGATACCTATTTTGACAACTATTCAATTCTAGTTCACTATTATGATCAATTTAGTGCAAACATAGCCACAAGAGTTTGAAAGTTATAAGTAACTGTAAACTAAATAATGCAGTAATTTATAGATCTTGGATAATCAATGGAGAGAAACCCAAGGTTAAGGCTCTACAAATAACCATGCTATTCTATTGAACTTTATTGGCTAGGTTACTTGTCTTGGTTTTTGATTCATGGGGTTGATATTATAATTATGGTCTTTCGATCCTCTAATCACCTATCTAACTTAGACTCATAACTACATCATTGAGCGAAGATGTGAGAAATAAGTTAAATGCATTCATATTTCATAAGTGGAGAAAATAGGGAACATAGGTATATTCCCATCCTACATGCAGATTATAACTTCATTCTGTAGAAGATTATAATCCTTCTTTAGTTACCCCACGTTCTATCCTCTTGTTCCTCCTTTCCGACTCCTAAAATGACAAAAGATGTATTCTAAGGGTCAAAAATCCTTAAAATAGTAATAACAAGGATAAATAAACAATCAAATATGATAAATAATCAAAACCAAAACAATTCATAACAAGAGTAATCATGTTCTTGGCTTTAACTCGAAAAAGGTCATTTAGCCGCTCATGGACATAACCATTATTGCAATGATAGAATACATTTTAAAATACATAAAAACCCAAAGTAATGGAATAAAACCCTAATTGTAGTTTTTCCATCCTTCCTCAAAGTTTCAAGGTCATCCAAGGTTTTCAGCATAATGTTTAAGGGTCGTATTTATAGGAGGACAAAGCTGTCGAATTAAATATGCCAACACATTTGCCTAAGGTCCACGACGTGCAATCATCATGGAAACACACTGGAACTGGTCCCTTAGGGATCCACCAAGGTCATGTCATGGACCCCTACATGGTGTCTAAGGTTTGCGGTGCACCATTAACTCCAAGATGTCTGTATTGTGGTCAAATCTTGTCCTGTGCTTTTGTCTATCCATTCCAAGCCTTGTGATGTTGTGTACAATTGATTTCCAACTTATGTATCATGTATATATCATCATTATCAATTCACCAAAAATACTATAGCATTAAATACCATAAATTATAGCTTGAACGAACATACACTTCAAGATATTGAACTAGAAACTTAAACTAAGAATACTAGTTTGGTCCTTTTGATCTTTAACTTAGTTTTGACTTTTAGCTTGTTTCAATTGAACCTTAAACATTATAAATAGGTTATTCCAAACATAATTATACAATAATACCATTAGGAACTCATTATGCACACTAGAATCTATCAAGATCAACTAAATCAACACATAACTCAAGCTTGCAACACAAGTTTTCTCATCTAAACTCTATGTGACCAATTTGAATCCAAACTTGTTTGAAACACACCCTAAACATTGTAATGAAGTAGTTTAACACTTAGATGCTCATTTATACCATTTTAACAAATTAATCACACTAAAAGTCCTCAACTAAAGGCTAAATAAGCTCAGATAACAACACTGAGATGCATAAATCCACCTTAGATCATGACATGAACTACCAAAGCATACTCAAGAACTCACCAAGTCTACAATCCGTACTAGAGATAACCAAAACTCTAGAAACTTGAAGAAATACAACTTTAGCCAGTAACTAATCAATCTAATACTCAACCTCAACAACAAATACCTAATTTACCAACTTAATATGTGGTCATAGAAAATATCACCTGTCTTTAACTCCTTTAACTCCACTAAGACAACAACCACATCACAACAAGAATAGGGTATACATCCCCAGACCAATACCAAAAGCAAATCATCACCAGGAGATGATCCAAACAAACCTAAAAGATAAATCTAAGACTTCTAGACATTAATATCAAAACTGCTCTTATCGATGAACTAGCCACATAAGAAGAACAGACCCCAACTGGTTATCCTCAGAAATGGTTTACATAGAAAGGGATAGCCAACACTAAAGCTTTTGAAACTCAGAGAAAAGTCCAAGAATCTCAGAGCCGATAACGGATAGTACAACCAATTTCCATCTCTAAAACCATAAAAGAAACAAAAAAAGTCAACTTACCATCTTTGCAAGAATCCACTCCATAACAGATCTAGCATACTCTAATAGAAAAGGAAAACAACCAACATCACCTTGTAGGTGACGTCTAAGTTACACCTTCTCTGAAAAAATGACACAATCGCTACCAAATATAGTAATCCAAAAAAGGTTGGCATCGAATCCTAAGGGAATACGTGCAATCATGGCTCTCAGCTGTTATAATCAATGGTAGGAACTGGAAAAGTAAATGGGGGGTCTTGAGGTAAAATATTTAACAAGTAGCATGTACATTAATTTTAGTTGTAATCAATCGCAGGTGAACACTAGTATTGTGTTCCCCCTGGCTTCTCAACTCCGTAGGCTTATCGTTCTTTGTTGAACCAACCCGACACCTTGCATGCAGAATCAATAAGTTATGTACCTTTTATAGTTTTTTGGACGAGCAAAAGGATTTCACCCTTTAACTTTTGTATTTCAAGGTGTCACCTTACTAACCCTTATCTTGGTCCCAACTATTACCTTTTGAGTCTCTAGTTAATAGATAAAATCTAACCATCTTACATAGATAAAATCTAGTAGTATGGATCGACCATTAAACTCTAAATTCCTAGTTACTACTCCTCTTTTGGAGTAAGTAAAAATAATCTAGGTGGGATCCTAACGTATGCCCCCTTTAAGAAAACTACTAAAGTGAAGATAATACAATGCATGCATGGGTATCAGTTAAGAATAATAATAGTACTTTCCCTACTTCATCAATCCGCTAGGGTTTTCACAACCCTAGCTAAGGGTTTTAGTGCTCATGCTTGTGAAGTAATCAAAAACATTCATGACTGAAAGCATAAGTTGAAATCACAATAAGAAGAATTAAGAAACCAAAACCATAACTAAATTAATCAACCAAATTCAATACAAGAAAATTCCAAGACTAAAATCAAATTTTAGAATTAAAATATGTTTATAAGTATCAAGAGTGTGTAACTTCTACTAAAAAACACATAAAGGGTATTTATAGTACATGAGGAAATCATAAAACTAAATCTCAAACAAAATAGGAGAGAAAGGGTCGGTGGCTACTTATGGTCCCTACATGCACCTAGCCTTGGACACATGTGGCCTGCAGAGTGGGCATATGTAATCACTGCATGTGCTTGGACCAAAAAATCCTACAGGTTATCGCTCAGGATTTTGGAATTCTGACATATACTTTGCTGACATGCAGTCCACATGTGCTATATGCAATCTACATGTTGACTTAGCATGTGCAAGAAGTTATTTTTCAACTCTTCTTCAATTTCTACACATGTTTTGGTCATGAATAGTTTGAAAAGTCTCTCGAACATCCATAATTACTCTGATAAGTAGCAAAAATCATCTTCTTCCCTCTTTTTCACAAACTTAGCATCTAAAATATGATTTCCTGCGAAACATACCCAAAATGCATCATATCTAACAAAACAACCTCAGAAACTTGCATATTTTTAGAGTTTTAATTGTAGAAAATGCTATATTTCTATAACACATCAACACCCTCAACTTAGAATATTTGGATGTCCTCAGGAAACAAAACACAACATAGCACAACAAAATAAATCACGACGCTTAACTAGGAGAATCTAAACTATTCAAGGTAGTCAATCAACACTTTTAAGATCAAATTACAACACCCCTTCCAATCTCATTTTTCAAAACCAACAGTGTATAAGCATAAAGCACAACAAGGTGACATAATGGGATCAAGTTATGACGTTACATTAGCAACAAACAACCACACATATGTACAAGTTATACTACCCAAAATAAGAAAATAGCTAGCAATATAACTCAAGTTCCCTCGCAACAAAGAATTTCCAAATCACTCATATGAAATATTGTATGTCAATGTAGGGACAGTCAAGAGACACTCACACTCAAAAAAGAAGTTTCAATCAATGTACATAAAATACCATAGGCTTTCCCTTATTTTCTTTACCTTAGCATTTAGACAGTTAAGTTAGGATCACTATAGGACTTTTCTCGGCTTGTAGTGTAGGCTTGGGGGCTGGTATGGTACATATGGATATATCAAGTGACTAAGATCCCTTAGCACTACTCTAATCTTGGGGTCTCACTTATTAGCCAATTTTATTTTTATTGCACCCATATTTCTCCCTCTTTGTTCTTAATTGCACATTAAGGTTGAGTGTGGTTTTTTTTTTTCACAATTTTTCTTTTTTTTTTTCTTTTTCAGCTTTTTCTACCATACCTAGCCCTGCTAACTTTTTCTATTATTTACCCTTGTATATTCGTACTTTATACTACACACCCCTATGATAGCCACCCTCAACTTAGGCATTTTGCCTGAGTTAAGGTGCTCGATGTCCAAGGAAGAACAGGACCAACACAAGTTCATTATAACATAATTGGAAAGGTGAATGGTGAAAATAAGGAAATAGGTTACAAGACTCAAAACAGGGATCAAAGGACACTATTTCACGTATGGAAGGTCATTTAGGCTAAAAGTGGACTTAAATAAAAAATGGCCTATGATCCTTTCCTAACTAACTTTCCTTCAACCTAAGCAAGACTAATCAGGCAAGTTCTGCATTGAACAAACAAAGGAAGCTATGTAGTATCTCACACGCACATGACATAAAATCAATATCAAAAGCTACTACCTGACCAGTTCATGCAATTATTAGCAAGTGATTATTATGTCCCTAATCCTAATGCCATAACAAGATCCATAATGTTCACATATATATACATTCACATAGTTCTAAAATAGTATTTAGACGGGTATTATTTTTTTCAAAAATCAATAAAAATATAATTACTGCCCTAAATACTTAAAATCTCCTAATTACAAAAAATGCAACATAATACGAAACAAAATACAATACACCACAAATATACTAGACATGCCAGTTCTACAACTACACCATGACCGACAGGAAAAAAAAGCTTAGAAACAAAACCCTCAATGTGTATAGTATACCCTAACCCCAACTAAAAAATTGCATACTATCCTTAATGCACTAAAATAATACAAAATAATGGGAGGCGAGAACATACCTAGGATGCACTAAGCGTCTGTGTCATGAGCATCCCTAGATGGGGGTATATCAGCTGGCGAAGGTGGGGATGGTGGCGGTGCACCACTAGAAGATGCAACCACTACTATCACATCACTCCCCAGCCTCTCAACAAGTGTAGAATCCATCAAATCATGGCCTTTTTAATAGCCTGTTCATATGGCATATCAAGATCCTACAAGTTTCATATATGACTTTTATTTGCCCCAACTTCTGGATCTTCTTCTCATCCGTTGTAAAGAAAACAAAATATCTGGGTATGAACGAAGGTAATATTTGGACCACTAGGCATATGATTTAGAAAGTGGCTACTATATGGATCTTTATGAGAGAGTGTATCTCTATTTGAAATATATCCATCTCCTCCCTCATTTGGCCTAGATTCGATGCCATCCGATGCCTTTGTCTCTATAAATCCAATTGTAACTCATCTCTCAAACTCATAAAGATGTTTCTAGAACTCAAAACATAACTCAGACAATGTAGCTCTCTATACAGCCTCCCATCTAGCCTCTGCATGCTTGAATTTAATCCAAACCCTTAATCTTATCTACCCGTATAGTATAGTAATCTCAATCTCAAAAACTCACAACCAAGCATCAGTGGTCCTCTAACTGTCCACTAAGATCTATAAGAACTTTTGAGATATAGTCTCTATACCTGTAGCAGGAGATATAGTGGATAGGTGACTAGACTTTGATGTTATGCCAATCGACTCTGAGGTTGAAGCCAGGGATAAAGAAGAAGTGGCTGGTGTCCCCTCGCCCTGAGTACTCATATATGGGAACTCTCTCTGCTCCTATCTCCATATCGACTCTAACTCCCATATTGCCTCCATGTGCTTCACCAGGCTCTGTGCAAATTGATGGGCCCTCAATCTGAGCCTGAGGTACTACAACAGGCTCTTTAGATCTCCTAGGAAGTCTTGGACGTGCCAAATATTTCATGTTATTTATATATGCACTGCCTATCACAAGTACCCTCTTATCTACTCCTGGTATCATAGGTATACCAGCCTCATAATATAGTGTCTGAATTATATAAGGGAATGGAAAATTAGTCATCTCCCCAAATGATCTATCATGGTTCTAATGTAAAGAATGGCTACAAAATCAATAGCATATCCATCCATTATACTAGAAAATAGTGGTGCTCTCTCCCAAGTCAACATATTATTTGACGTAGGGAATAACCTATATTGAATGAGCAAGCACTAAAACTTACCCTTAAATGTCAACATTCCCTTATTCATCACACCATTACTCTCAATCCATGGGGTCTCATCACCCATCGATGAAATATAGTTGGCTATCCACCTAGCTATCTCAACCCTCTCTCATCAATGCTCAGCCTCCCACATGGTATGTCTATTATATGCGACTCTCAATATATACTCACACTCAGCTATAGATGCGAGAGTAATATAATCTGGACCAAAAATAACCCGATAGATAGTCTCTGTTGAAAGTTCAACTCTGACCCCTCTCACAAGTGTATGATCAAGATATGGCTGCTCTATATATCTCACTAGACCTAGTAATCTGCGCATAGAAAGAAATATTATGGCATGATATAATGCATAAAACTCATGTAACATAACTGGGATATAAGAATGAAGTGGTCTAGTTATCTACTCTAACTGATAGCGATCAAAGAAAGCTCATAACTATGGTACTATGCTAAGCCTAAATAGATCAATTTGATGCTTCTCATAAATAAGCCTCTTAGACAATCTAGTATAAAAGATACGACTGTCTATATCATAAATCGCCCGCACATACTCTAAACACCACCTCAGATGTGCTGTCAAATCATGTATGGGTGCAGGACTCTGTCCCTACTGTACTGGTGCCTCATGGGAATCCTGCTCTATACCCTTATTAAACTAGGTTATATCTGACTGTTGTACAAAAAAAATGATACCCTCATCATACTGGGGTACCACTGATGACTCCTCCTGCAAATGAATTTTAGGACCCCTCCTCAGACTAGGGGTCCTGATCTACAATATATGGGGTAGTCTCAGAATTTGCCTCATCCTCATCATCATCATGATCACTCAGTGAATGAGAGTGTGGGGGCGATATCTAAGCTGACTTTATCCTTGGTCGGGATGTAATTTCCTATGCAGCCTGGTACATCTATCCTTTATTAACTATGCATATCACCCAACCTACTGTATCTCTACTCTACTAAATTGGGTACTCCTCCACCAAACCACTAGGATCGAGGGACTCATATCATCTTCTCGATGTCTCATCCTTTTTCTTCATAGCAAATTTTGGAGCCATATGTACCTAAAAAACTAGTTGTTAGTTTCCCACAAAAATGAGGGATTGGAAAAGTTGAAGGAAAACCTAAAATTCAAAATTTTTGAATTTTTCCTCAATTTTCACACCCCTATAACCAATTTAAAATCCCAACAAGTCTAATGTACACACAACTATCAGGAATCATGATTTTTAAAGCAAACTAGACATGCTCAAATTGTGGTATTACTCTACACATTTAAGTTCAACTTTTGATTCGGGCCTAACTTTAGAGTTTAATTCACAACAAGGCCCTACAATAAGACTATAGGCTATTTCAAGGATCCTACATACAAGCATGATAGATTCTATATATTTCTCTTTGGAATACACATATCAACTTGTTTATTGAATAAATAAATCAATACATAACTATTAAGAGTTAAGAAATTTACCTATATTATGAAAATTTGGAAGTGAACAATGAATAAGTCAAGAAAAACCAACGTCGTAACTTGTTTTTAGTGTTTCGACAAGTTGGTATCTCAAAAAAGTTCCAATTTAGCCTTTAATTAAGTGTGTGGTTAGTTTATATTTTAAGAGGAAAGTTTGAATTTAAAGGGAAAAGTAAAGTTTTTAGGATTTGAATGAGTTAGAATGAGGCTAAGATGTTTAAATATAGATGTTTAAACTGACCTAGATGCGGTAGCTACAAGCACTGCCATATGCAGCCAGGCATGGGGTACATGTGCCATATGCGACCAATATATGCTGGTCCAAAATTTTTAGCCCATTTTTCTGCAGTCCAGACTTGGCATATTTATATTTTTCCAGCTACTCATGGTCTCGAAACTTAATTTTATGGTCCCAAAAGTATACGTATGTAACAAGGTCCACAACTTTCCATTCCCGTCCTACAAAATTCATCTTTTCAATTTAATGGTCAACTTACCTAGCCCGTGTGGGACTTATGATCGTGATGGGTTGGTCACACAATCCCCTTACCTAGATATCGATGAATGTGACAATTTTACCATATTCCAAGTAAGTCCATAAGCTAAAAAACCTACAAAATAAAAAAAACAAAAAATATGAATAATAAAATAATGGGTTGCGTCCTACTCAGAGCTTGATTTATGTTGCGACGTGACGTGGCAATGTTGGTTACTCAGACTTTACCAACAAGCCCATGGGTTGCCTCCTATGAAATACTTGATTTAATATCACGACATGATACGGGTATCTTGATTACTAAAAGTTCATCAACATACCAATAGGAGTACCCTCCAGGGACATCAATATAATCGATTACCGATACTACTCTCATGTTGATTGGTTGCTTCATTGATTTTTAAATGTTGAATGTGGCCTTCTCACCATTGAATCTGAACTTTATCTCTCCTTTCTCCATGTCAACCATTGCTCTACCTGTGGCCATAAATGGTCTCCCCAATATGATGGGCATCTCAGTGTCAACCTTTTTGTCTAAAATGACAAAGTTAGTCAAAAAAATGAGTTATCAACTCTTACAATCACATCAAATGAAATGCCCACAGTTTTCTTCACTATATGATTAGCCATCAACAACCGCATTGAATTCGGTTTTAGAGGGTTCAAACACAATTGCTTGAATTTGGCCAGCAATATTAAATTTATGTTGTATCCTAATTCACATAAGACTTTGGCAAATTGAGATGACCCAATAGTATATGGAATAGTAAATGCTCTGGTGTCACCCTTTTTCTGAGCTAAATACCTCGTAGCGACTGCACTATAGTGGTGCAAACCATCAGCAACCTCAATCGTAGCTCTATTTTTTTGCAACCAATTTCTTCATAAACCTGGCATATCCAGGAATCTTCTCCAATTCCTAGAGAAAAGGAATCTTCAAGCTCTACTCTTTTAGAATCTCAATGAATCGCTTGAATTTTCCTTTCTTTATTTTTTACTTCAATCGCTGAGGAAAAGGTGGGGAGGTTTTAGAATTTGTCTTCTTTCTTTCTTAATAATCTGACCATTACCTCTTTCCTTAGCAATTAGTTTATCACCACATATTGCCTTTTTTGACTCAACGATAAGTGTCTCATCAACAACTTTTGCAGCAAGTAATGAGGGATCCATAGTAGTCATACCACTCCTTGTGGCAATGACAAGAACATGACTATTGTTTTTTAGATTTCAAACATTGTTTCTTGGAAGAGTACCTGGCTCCCTTTGATTCAGAGTTGCCGACATCTACCCAAATTAGTGCTCTAACTATGGTCATCCTTTTTTCTTCAGTCTCTCTCTCTACTATGGTCTCTATATCTATCATAGTATATCTGACCTTGGTTCCCTTGCCCTTGGGCTTAGAAGACCGCCAACTGACGATTCAGATAATTTGTTTCCTCCTTCAATTCTAACTCATAAGCTTTGTGCTGCTACTGCATTCACTTTCTTAGAATTCACTACTGCAAGCTACTTTGCTAGTACCCCTAGATTAGTTCTTAGCAGTGCAATTTCTTGCACTATTAAATCATAAGCTACTTTTTAGTCGTAGAAGGAACCAATAGCATACATGCCAGATGTTGTCTCATCCTTCCGAGTTTTCTATGTTTGTTTAGTGAGCGAGATCAGATCTAGCATCTTCGAAGCTTCCTCCCAGTGTAGTCTCATAAAAGCTCCTCCATATATGGTGTCTGCCATGGATATGGAGCTAATGGTCAAGGCTTGGTAAAATATCTCCAATAAGTTCATTCCTGATATCCAGTGGTTGGGCATCGTACTCAGCTTCTTCTTAAACCTGAACCATGCCTTGTACATAGTTTTTGACTGCAACTACCTAAAATTATAGATCATCCGAGATGGAGGAAAGAATCGGTTCAAGAATTGCCTGCACAACTCGTTCCATATAGTGATAGAGCCTCTTGGCAGTTCCCCTAACCATAAAGATGCTTCTCCTATAAGTGAGAAGGGGAACAAACTTATTTTAGGTGCTTCCTAATTCACCCCTAGAATGGTATGCAAATTGCAGATCCCAATAAAATTATCAAGATACATAATTGCATCATCTGTAGGCAAACCTGCAAATACACCCTTCAAACTTAGGAACTGGGGGAGGGAGGGTAAAACATGAGGAATAATGGCTATTTTTTTCTAAATCAACATATCCCAGATCTTCTTCATCATCTATATATGGATGCACATGTTGATATGCCGGGATCACTTGAACACGTGCATCTCTAGATCTATTTTGATTTCCATTGAGTGCAGCTCAGCGGTCTGCTTCTTGTCTTTGCCCAGCTAGATCTGACTCCCTAGATACCTGTTTATCTTCTTTTGTTTCCCTCCTATTATTTTTATGTTGTGCTAAAAGGTAACCATTCTGTCGATCTACTATACCCTGTACTTCTATGGGATGAGAGAGAGGTACAACATCACTAACCCCTTTAGGATTATCAAGTATTGTCTGTTCCACCATCCTACTAGGTGTTTGTAGGATCCTCTATGGATTTAGATTCACTGGGAGCAAGGGATTGAATCTACTCTATGTTCTACGCATACACCGACGTACACCCAACTAAGAAAAAAAATAAAAAAGAAAAACCCAAAACTACAATAACTTTAACTCATAAATCAACACCGTATTCCCCAACAACGATGCCAAAATTTGGTGATGTCCAAGATAAACCTCCTCTCAGAAGATTGTATGGTTACTACCAATTATATTAACCCAGCAAAGGTTGGGGTTGAATCCCAAGGGAATACATGGAATCATGGCTCTCAGCTATTATAATCAACAGGACAAACTAGAAAAGTAAATTAGGGGTTTTGAGTAGCAATATCGAACAAGTGGTGAGTATCAATTTTGGTTGGAATCAGTCATAGGTGAAAACTAGGATTATATTCCCCCTGGATTCTCAACCACGTATACTTATTGTACTTTGTTAAACAAACCCGATACCTTGAATATAGAATTGATAAGTTATTACCTTCTACAGTCTTTTGGACGAGTAGAAGGATTTCACCCTATACCTTTTGAGTCTCAAGATGTTGCCTTACTAATCCTTATCTTGATCCTATTTAACTATTATGATGAGCTATATACTTTTCAAGCTAAATTCTATAACGTAATCCAGAATTCCAGAAAGATATATCCAGAAAATAGTGAAAAATACTATCAGGATGATTGAGGTGGATGGATGTAATAGATTTGGATGCTCAATTGTCAGCTTTACAAAATCAAATAATGACATAGTTCAACAAGTTGGGTGTGAACTGACCTCAGGCCTAAGTTAATGCAGTCCAACAAACCCTATTTTGGAGTGAGCTTTATGGTATAAGTGGTCACTTTACAGATTCTTGTGGAGTGAATCCAGAGTCACTGAACTTTATGGGCAATCCAAATAATGAAAATCTAAATTATGGTAATGCATACAACCAAGTGGCAGAGTCATTCCAATTACTCATGGCACAATAATCAAGCTCAGACTCAATAGTTTCAGTAGCAGTCAAATATGCAGGCCAATAATATTGAAGAGATGTTGAAGAAAATCCTGGCTAATTAGTAACAAATGGCTACCGATATAAAAAATCAACAACTTTCTCAAAAGAATCAGGAGGCATAGTTAGGGCAATTTGCTCCAGCCTAAAATACAAGACCTTAAGGGTTTTTCCAAATGAGATAGAGAATCCTAATAAGTTAATGGCCATTACATTAAAGAGTGGTAAAAACCTCATTAACAGACCTCCAAAGAAAAATCAAGAGGTACATGTAGAGTTAGTCCCAAAGCAGGCAGTGAAGAAGCAAGCTGCGGCAAAAAATATTAAAATTTTAGGGAGGTCTAAGTACCTGAAAACTAAGGAAGATGAGAGGCTACAATAAACACCACCACCATCATTTCCTTAAAGGCTTAAAAGTCTAAGGAGGATGCATGTTTTAAGAAGTTCTTTGACACATTCAGAAAGCTTCGTATTAACCTTCCGTTGTTAGATAATTTGTAAAGTATGCCTAAGTATGCCAAGTACTTGAAGGATGTTGTGTCGAATGAGATAAAACTAGGAGATATTGAGACTATGGACTTACTAAAGAGTACAGTTACATGGTGATGATCAAGATGCCAAAGAAACTTAAGGCCCTATGGAGCTTTACCCTTCTTATACAAATTGGTGAAAATGATGTGGTCCATGCTTTGAGTGACTTAGGGGCGAGTATAAAATTAATGCCCATATATATTTTCAACACTCTCAGAGCTGATTCTATTCTCGGTCGTGCTCCAAATGGCAAATTAAATAAGAGTGTATCTTAAATAAATTATGGAAGACATTCTCATTAAGGTTGGTAAGTTCATTAGTCTTGCTAATTTTTTCCTTGATTATCATGTAGATGATAGGGTACAAATCATCTTGATACATCCATTTTTAGTGATGGGAGGAGCACTAATCGAAGTTAGATAGGGCACTCAAACAATGAGACTAGATGATAAAGAGGTGGTCTTCAAAGTCTACAAACCACTCAATCTATCTTCACACTGTAAGGATTTATGTATGATCACAACCATAGAAGTGGATAAGTGTGGGGTGACGGAGTGAAAACCACCAATGAACTCTTTGGACAATCTTATATAGTTCTCTACATAAAAAATTAATCATGATGTTTGAAAACTTGAGAAGGAGCTTGATAAGGATAGGCTTGAAAAAGATACAAACATTGAGAGTAGTCACTCAAGAGGTCAAAAAAGAGTGAGAATATGTCGTTCGAGTAGGAGAAAAAGGTTGAATGAATATGATTGAAGTAGTGATGTGGGTCATGCCATGACACTAAATCAAGCACTGCTAAGGAGGTAACTCAAATTAAGGTAGGTATTTGATATTCCTTTTCTCTTTTTTTATAGCACTACAGTTTTTGTTTTTGTTAAGTCAAAGGTTGACAGGAAGTTTGAGTACCAGAAATATAACCTAAGGAGCATGTCAAAAACTGGGTGTAGGGTCAATCATACCTCATTGATGATTAGAGATGCTTTTAGCTAGGCCTAGAGGCCTCTGAGAGTATTTTTATCCTTGATTTTAAGTTATACTTTAGGACAAAGTGTGATTTTAAGTGTGGGGTGGAGAATCTTTCCATTGCTTAGGGTGAAGTGCTGCTACATAATTCTATTTTATTTATTTTTTTAAGTTTTTAACTAAATATGAAAATAATTACAAAACGATTTTATATTGGATTGTTTAGTTTCATTGGTGTCAATCTAGTAGGGCCGTATTTAACCCACCTCTTTGGGGTTTTCTTTTGGTTATTTTCTGAGGAGGCGCCTTTTGAATCCAATTTCCCTTTTTCTTTTCTAGGAGTAAATTTTAAAATTTTTGTATTAGGAATAAGTGATATGTTCTTGCTAGTTTATCTATATGATTACATGATACAAGTGGCACTGAATGTAAAAAACATGTTGAATTCGAGACACCTAGGTTTATTTTTATCACTCTCGTGCACTGTTGGCTTAGTTTTGAATTTGTGCAATTTCTTGGTTTAGAGTCTATAGAGATCCAACATGATTTGAGCATGTGATATGTGATGTGAGTTTTCTTGTGTATTTCTTATTGTATTTTGATGTCTACAAGTTGTCTGGTGTGTGCGGAAAATGAAATAAGGAATGTTAGGTTTAGGAGATGATATATGAATTTCTTTAATAGCCATTTTTCATACCCTCTTTTGTTTACCCTTTTGTATAATCTTAGTTAGACTTGTTAAACAATTAGCCTATTCTTTGGTAGCCTCATATGTATCCTATTTTCATTCTTTGACTAGCCATAATTTGATCCAAATCTCTTAAGTTATTTAGTTGAAAAACTAATATGGTTAAGGAGTGAAAAATTGGGGAAGGAAGAATGGAAGTAAATCCCTAAAATAGTAGCTATTAGACTGTGAAGAAGTTTATATATATGGTTGGGAGTAATGAAATGAAATGAGAAAAATTGATCAAAAATTAAATCATGTGTTGATAGATAATACTCTCTTCTTACTATATGTTAACTAGCTTACAGAGATGGGCAACACAAAAGACATGTAGGATAATAGAACGGATGAATGTTTGGTTGCTTAGAAAAGAGTTCAATGTATATGTGATATATTAAAGAGCTTAGGGAAGATAGCCACTATTACTAGCTAGAATAGTTCCTACCCATCCCTTAGCCTACATTACAACCTTCAAAGTCCTATTTGATCTTGATCCTTGCATTTTTATATTAGTGAAGTACTACACTAAGGGCAAGCCTATGGTTCATCTCATGAGACATATGAATTCTTTGTGAGACTGAGCAAAAATTGATTTTTATGCCCAATGTTATGATAAATTACTTATATGTGAGTGAATATGGGTAAATTTCTTGTGGTAAGGGAACACATTTGATAATAGTTAGGTGACTTGTATGATATCTTAAGTCTAGGATGTTCTGAAGTAGTTTTCATGAGTTTTCCAATATATATGACATGCGTAATATGGAACTTGCTATTCGTGTAGTCATTATAGTGCAAGTTTGAGTGTATTGATTATAGTAGTAATATTGGAGTCTTCCTTGGATGGTGCTTAAGGCAAAGAGTTTTTAGAGGACGAACAAGGCTTTAAGTATGGGGTGGTCATCTTAGGTGGATTTATGCACCTAAGAGTCATTATCTACATGCATTTAGCCTAGTTTTGAAAACTCATTGTGTGTTTAATGAGTTGTTAAGTATATAAACAAGCATCTATGTGTTAAATTACGTGTTTATAATGTTTAATGTGCGGTCAGGAGAATTTTGGAATCACAATGATCACTTGGAGTTTAGATGAGCAAAATAGTGTACTAGCTTGAGCTATGTATTGTTCTAGTGTATTTGGGTGAATCTATTATGTTGTTTGCACTAATTAGTATTATTTGATGATAGGAGATCATGGATGATGTTAAAGTCAGCTTATGGAGGCTAAACAATCAGAAAGTGAAGTGGAAAGTCACCCAAGAAGCAGGGAAGTCAAAGGAAAAATGAAGGTGTTCAAGATGTCAAAATCTGGAATTTTTGAGGCAATGGACATGCCACGCCCTAGGACCACTGAGACAAGGGAATAATAAATGTGTCAAAAAAAATTTCATTAACGTTAAGGGCATCCCTAAATGCAGAGCAACACAAGAGTGGCATGTCAATAAAAAACAAAACGACCAACTTTTGTCCTAGTATAAATAGAACATTTATCTATTGTTGGAAACACCTTGGACAACTTTTAGTGATGAAAATGCATTTGAAGAGGCTTCAATTAGGGTTCTTTTTCTTTTCTTTAGTTTACTTTTGTTTTTTATACATGAATTTCATTCTTGTGATTCGTTGTAAGACCATGAATGGCTAAACCCCTTTGTCTAGGGTTGAGGCCAAGAACATGATTACTTATGCTTTCAATTGAGTTTTTTTTTAAGATTATTATCATTGTTAGTTTTTTATATATCCTTTTTATTACTATTCTATAAATTTGCGACCCATAGGATAAACCTATATTTCTATATTGAGCCCAAAAGTAGGAACAATATATTAGATCATGGGATATATTGAATTTAGGATTTGTGTTTAGGATAGGAATATTCTAATTCACCACATTTGGTTCATATGAGGAAAACATGTAAATGTGTTTACCTTAGTTCTCATATCCCTTCTCAATGATGTAGTTGTGGGGCTAAGTTAGATAGATGATTAAAGGCTCGGAAGATCATAATAATGTTTCCAACCCCATGAATCAACAACAAAGATAATTAATTAAACTAGCAAGATTTTATAGCTAAGTAGGATTTTTCATAGTGCCTTAGCCCTGGATTCTCCCAATTATTATCTCAAATACTTTATAATTTCAAATTGTATAAGTTTACTTTTGAATTCTCAAATCTAAAATGCTATTGGTTACCCTTGTATTTGTATAATCTTAGTAGTGAAGCTAGAATTGGATTGTTGTTAAACCAAGTCACTGTAGGATCTATACTGGGATTTTTAAATTCCACTTTAATACTTGGGTGACCACATACACATGTGTGTGTGCTATGATGCAATAGTGTGCTATAGAGGAAGAAATGAGAGTCATTCTTGATGCATGTCATTCGTCACTAATTGGAGGCCATCATAGTAGTGTGGGTACAACTGCAAAATATCTCCAAAGTATATTATAGTGGAAAACATTGTATTATGATGAATATGTGTTATTGAGGGCATGTGAGCATGTTAAATCCAAGGAGAGATCTCGAGGTAAAAAAATATTCTCTTGCAACCAAGCATAGATGTTGAGTTGTTCGATACATGGGGGTTATACTTTATAGGACCCTTTGTGAGTTTATGGAAACTGTTACATTTTGGTGGTAGTTAATTATGTTTCTAAGTGGGTTGAAGTTGTTTCCTTTTCAAATAATGATGCTAATAGTGTTAATCTATTCTTAAAAAGGAATGTATTGCCCAGTTTGGCACCCTTCATGCAATTGTGAGTGATTAGGGATCTCATTTTTCAACCTATCATTTAGGTCCTTGCTTTCTAAATATGAGGCCAAACATAAGTTGGTTTCCCCATAACATCCTCAATCCAATGGGTTGGAGAAAGTGTCTAAGCGATAAATAAAGGAAATTTTGATGAATACCATAATTATAAGTCAAACAGATTGGGAACAAAAACTTGATAATACTTTATGGGCCTATTAGACCATATTTAAGACTCCCATTGGCATCTTTCCCTATAAGTTGGTGTTTTGAAAAGATTTCCGTCTTCACATCAAACTTGAAAACAAGGCATTGTGGGCCTTGGGAATGTTGAATGTGGACGGGATGGATGCCTCTAAGATAAGGGTGGACTAACTCTATGAGATGGATGAGTTTTAGTTGAAATCTTAAAAAGCTCTTCTCTCTACAAGAAATGTATGAAGAGATAAAATAATGTCAATATAATAAATTAGATTTAAAGTTAGCTGATAATGTCTTGTTATTTAATTAGAAATATAGGTTGTTTCTGGGTTAACTCAAAATAAGGTGGTTGGGTGCCTTCAAAGTAATGAATGTTTTCGAAATAGAGAAGTTGAATTGGAAGATGAATTAGGATCCCAATTAACCATGAATGGGAAATAAGTTAAACATCATTATAAGTAGCTCATAAAGGTGGATTTCTAAAAGGTGATCTACATCGATGATTCTTGATGATTGAAAAGCAACGTCGTGCCATGACAACAACTAAAGAGCTTCTTAGGAGGGAATCCAAGTTTATTTTTGTTATTTTTGAATAATGTTTATTGTTGTATATAGATGAATGATGGAGTTTAAACGTAGGTAATATGGCATCATCGTGTATAAGAAGAAAAACTTTGGGAAATTGTGTGCCAAGCTCTAGTAAGGAGGCTTTTGTGATATGCTGAGCAAATTAGCACATCAGCGAAGCCCCTCGCGAAGGGGTTTCTCAACCTAGAAAAATCTATAATAATTGATGTTGGGAGGTGTAAATCAGCATATAACCAACATGAAATCATCGTCAATGATTCACTAAAATGTGAACCAAAGGTTTAACACATTGTTACATTCAACGATAGAGCTCCACATCAGTACATCACCGATATAGTCCACGATGGAGAAGTGATGCCAAATTTGAGCAGGTTTTAAAGTGATGGTTTGAATGTCTTGAACTTGATTTTCTACTACCCCTTGACCCTTGGTATTTATTTAAATCCTTTACATTTCCCTTATTTTTCTTTTTCTATCCTCTCTCTCGCTTAGACAACTCTTACACACACATACACTTTTTTCTTCTACGAATCATCATACCAACATCACACATGCACCTTGGGGTTACAATTCTTAAATCCTTTCACAAAGTCTCGATTAACTTGAAAGGTTAGGCTCCAATTTTGCACTATGAGTTAATATCATTGATGAATTGAATATTCATAATGTTATAATTTTGAATTTAAATATGCATTAGGTTTCTTAAGTTTCTTTCTTAAGAATTTGAATAATAAATAGTTTAGCCTCATGATTATTGATTAAGTGTTGAAAATGGATTCGATATAATGTGCTTACTTATTTATGCATTAGGCGTGCGTAAATAGTTGAAATTATCATAGGATGGTCTAAAAAAGTTGATGGAATTTTCCTAATGATAGATTGGGTGACATTGTTCTTAAGTGCAAAATTGTTGTATTGTTATGTGTGTAATAAAACCTAGAAAAGTCTGAATACCCATGGTTGAAAACTTTGACAAATTTCTATTAAAGGCCAAAGGCCATGTTATGAAGCTTGAGGAATATGACATTTTAGCGATGAATTGAGAACCTTGGTGATGCACCAAATTAGATGATGCATTGTCGAAGTGCTCCCCTTTATCACCATAAGTTATTAGATAGTTGGCTAATTAAGGTGAAAATCAGTGATGGCTTAACGAATCGGTGATGCTCGAAGAGTTTCACCGAATCCTTTGGCGTATATATAATTACTCACTTTTGTTTGCTGACTTGTACCCAAAGTTTCTATGCATTTCAATGATGGACTTCAGCATCAATGATTTAATTGGCAATGCGCTGATGCATAACTGGGAATTTTTATTTTTTCTGTGTTTCTAAAATTGGTGAAGCCCAGTGCTTCTCTTATGTGCAGAGATGCCTAGAATGAAGGTCTATCAAAGAAGTATTCTATATCTCCTCCTCCCTCTCAAGGCTTGCTATCATGACCCAAAATTGGGCTTGACTGTGATGGGTAATTTAAAGCCCACTATGGACCAGATACCACCCATTTAGCCTTACCTCAAGAGAAAATTAATAGTAAACATCGGAATCCAACAAAATCAATGATAGATAAATGATCCCAAAGGAAAAAGTAAAGAGTCAAAATGAGAATTCTAAGAATCCGACAAAACAACCAATCCACTTTTGTCCACAAAAGCTTCTAAAACCAAAATACCAACTAAGTCGGGACATGCCACCGACTATGACCAAAAAAGGGATCCAAAAGAAATACTAAAATAGTAATGAAAGAATAATGAAACGATATCGACTTCCAAATGATGGAGGCTCACTACTTCATAGCTAATCAACAGAAGTACTCAACTACCTAACACTGCACAGGAGCAATAGAAAAGTCCTTGGACCCTACATAATGAAATGATGTTGCATCCAAGGACAGTTAATGGGGAGAGCACTGGTATGTAACTTAAGGAAATAGAGATAAAATAATGGAAGTACCAAAATTCAGTCATAAACCATAATGCACAACATTGATACATATATAGGATACCAGGATAGGGACACTGGTCAATTAATATGGTAGTTAAACATATTAACTTGAATTGTGTAGCTCACTCCATCAAAGTTTGGAACTTGGATGATGAATTCTCTATAAAAACCTTGATCTTTCTTGGGTTTTGAGTTAAAGAGAAAAGGGATGGTGTTTGATCTTTTAAAATTGAAGGAGATGGGGTTATTTTATGTTTAAAGTTCATACAAGGGTTAAAAAGACAAAAAACCCCACACCCCAAGTGAAAAAAAACAAATACTGGACGAAATTAAAACAAGAGCGTGGTAGGCCTATATCAAGGAGGCTAACCTCTGTGGTACACCCTTATCATAGAGGCTTACTACCACGGGGTCCTAAAATGATACTGAACCCCTTCCAAAAAATCCCAAACTTTCACAAAATACCTTTTTGACATCCCTTGACATAATTCAAGTGAAAAATTAACAGTACGCACATGGGAGGGTCAAAATAAATTCATTAAAACTTTGCGGGGCCTTACATTATCCCCTCTTAGGATCATTCATTCTCGAATGATGAGTCAAAAATAACATAGTAAAATCCAAGGGCCAATTTGAAAAATGACAAGAGTGAAACGAAAATCATACCATAAGCACTTTCATTCAACACAGGGAACAAGAACGGGTACTTGGCTCTCATATCTTCTTTAGCTTCCCATGTAGCCTATTCAACCTTTTGATTTCTCTAAAGAACCTTCAGTGAGGCTACATTCTTGGTCCTCAATCTATGAACTTACTCATCCAATCTATCAACCAAAACTTTCTCATAAGAAAACGGATCCGTGACACCAACATCCTCAATAGGCACTATTAAAGAAGTGTCATCCATACTTTTTCAGCATAGACACATGAAACACGGGGTGAATCAAAGCTAAACTTGCAGGCAAATCTATCATAAGCGACATTCCTAATCCTCCTCAAAATTTGATATGGACCAATGTAATGGGGCTTGAGCTTCCTTTTAATTCTGAATCTTATGACACCTTTCATAGGAGAAAGCTTTAAAAACACCCAATCATTTATTTAAAACTCCAACTCTCTTCGCCTCACATACACATAAGAATTTTGGTGACTTTGAGAAGTATTAAGTATTTATTTAATCCTCTTTACCTTCTCTATGTCTTGGTGAACCAACTCAGGACCGAACAACCTAGTCTTACCTACCTCAAGCTACCCAATAGGAGACCTATACTTCCTACCATAAAGAGCCTAAAAAAGCCATCTAAATGATAAAATGGTAACAATTGTTAAAAGCAAACTCAATAAGAGGCAAATGGTCAACCCAAATATCTTTAAAATAAATCACACAGGCCCTTAGTATATCCTGTAAAGTTTGAATAGTACGCTCTACTTATCCATCTATTTAAATGTGGAAAGTTCTAAGGTTCACCTGAGTACCCAAACCTTTATGAAACGAACGTCAAAAATGAGAAGAAAACTGTGTACCTTAGTTTAAAATTATGGACGCAGAAGCTCCATTCAACTTAACTATCTCCTAAATGAACAACTTAGCATAATGCTCTCCTGGGTAATTAGTCCGCACAAGCAAAAAGTGGGCAGACTTAGTCATCCTATTATCTCCCACTTCCACATGGGCATCTCTATCTCTTGAGATATTCCACCAGGACTTAAATGCTCAACCATGACTTGTTGACAAATCATACACTTAGCTACAATGTTTTCTACGTCTCTCTTCATATTATTCCACCAGTAGATTTCTTTTAAGTTATGATACATCTTAGTTGAACCCAAATGAACTTTATATCGAGACTCATGAACCTCAGTCAAAATCCTTTCCCGCAGCCCCTCAACATCATAGACACATGACCTTTCTTGATACCTCTAAATGTTATCTCCCTCAATCTTGAATACCATAACTATTTGATGACCTATAACATCCTTAATCTGCATAAGTATGGGATCCATAACTAGTTTCTCTTTCATCTCAACACAATGAGATAATTTAACGACTTATTAAATAATCACCCCCCATTTTCAGAGTCTAAGAGATGAACTCCCAAGTTAGTCAGCATGCTAATATCCTTCACCAACCTTCTTTTCTCCTTATCAACATGAGATAAGCTTCCCATAGAAAACTTAATAAGAGAATGAACAAAAACATTAGCTTTACCTGGATGGTAGTAAAGGCTCATGTCATAATCCTTACACAATTTGATCCACCACCTCTTCCTGAAATTCAATTCATTTTGCATAAATAAATACTGCAAGCTCTTATGATCTAAATAAATACACATTCACTCTATACAAGTGCACCATATTTTCAATATGCAAACCATAATCACTAACTCCAGATTGTGAGTTGAGTAATTCCTCTCATGAACCTTAAGATTTTTGGAAGCATAGGCTACGACCTTACTATACTACATCAAAATAGAATCCAGTCCCACATGGGATGCATCATAATACATACAAAACCATCAGTACTCTCGAGTAGGGTCAAAATAGTTGCAAAAGTAAGCTTATCCTTAAACTTCTCAAAACTACCTTCATAAGCATCAAACGATAGAAACTTAATTTTTTTTGAGTTAACTTCATCAGCAGAGCAATAATGGATGAGAAACTGTCTATAAACCTCCTATAATACCTAGCCAAGCCCAAGATAGTCCTAATGTTTGTTGGAGTCATAGGTCTAGGTAATTTCTTAATAGCCTCTACTTTCTGTGGATCGACCTTGATCCCCTCACTAGAAACAACATGCCCAAGAAAGGTCAAAACACTTAGCCAAAATTCACACTTAGAAAATTTTCCATACAACTTCTTGTCCTTGAGAGTTTGTAACATAATTCCGAGGTGATTGAAATGATCCTCCTCAATCTTAGAGTATACCAATATATTGTTAATGAAAACTAGAAACAAACAAATCCAAAAATTATCTAAACGCCCAATTCATAAGATCTATGAAAGCAACTGGGGTTTAGTCAACCCAAATGACATAACCAAAAACTCATAATAGACATACTGGGTTTAGAATGCAGTCTTCAAAATATCAACCTCCCTAATTTTGAACTGATGATAGCCCAAACAAAGATCAACCTTAGAGAAACACTATCAATCCTAAGAAGAGGATACTTATTTTTCACTGTCACCTTATTTAACTAATGATAGTCTATGCATATCTAAAGAGGCCCATTCTTCTTTTGCACAAAGTGTATAGCAGCACCCCATAGAGAAACACTATGATGAATGAACCCTTTATTAAGAAGATCATTCAATTTCTCCTTAAGTTTCTTTAGTTTACTCGAAGCCATCCTATAAGGAGGAATGGAAATAGGATGGGTATCTAATAGAAGATCAATCCGAAAATCTATCTCCCTATAGGGAGGAATTCCAAGAAGATCTTTGACAAAAAACTTCAGGAAATTAATTAACCACCGGGACAGATTGCAAAAAGGGACATTCTAAAATCTTTAACCTAAACTAGATGATACATAAACCCTTTTGAAATTAATTTTTAAGCTCTATGATAAGAGATAAACTTCTCTTTGGGTACCATGGAATTCCCCTCCCTTTCTAATATCAGTTAATTAGGAAAGTGAAACTAACCTTTAAGGTACAATAATATAAGGAAGTATAGAACGAATGAAGCCAATCCATCCCTAATATTACATCAAAATCTACCATATTAAATGTAATCAAATCCACAAATATCTCTTTATAAAAGATAGACACCACAAAACCCCTATAGATTTTTCTAGAAATAATAGATTCACCCATCGTAGTAGACACATAAAAGGGGTTAAAATATTTTAAGGACCAAAACCAAAGTGTATAGCCATATAAAGGGTCATATAAGATAGGGTAGAACCCAGATCAAGCAAACAGTAAACATCACGAGAAAAGAGTTGTAACTTATTAGTGACAACATCTTGGGATGCCTTAGATTCTCATTAAGTAGCAAGAGCATAGAGATAATTTTGGCTATTGCTAGTTCTCAAAGTAGTTCCCTTTGGCGTAGGACTTAAAAATTGGTGATCAAAACCTTATTTACTCTATTGGCAACTTGGATGAAGGATAATCTTGCTATATATGACCATGCGGATAATAATTATGGCACCAATTTCTCCCTTTTTATAATATCCACAGTAAAGCTGACCACAAAAATGGCAAGGAGGGAAAGGAGGGGCTGATTGAGCTCTACTAGCTTGGGACTAGGCACCCTGTGCCTTAGGAACATTGCTAGCCTGAAAATAATGATCACTTGAAGTTTTAAGATAAGGAGCACTGACAAATAAATATGAATTTCTCTAATTCTACGTCTTAGTTGATTGTCTACCATCTCTTCGATAGTTTTGCTGATTATCACCCAGCTCTATATATCTAAACTTCTTGCTCTACCCTTCTCCCATCTCTACTTGTTTTTTCTTTTCATCCTCTACCTTGTAACACCTCAAAATTTTGGGTATTTAATTTTAGCCTTTCCATGCTAAAAACTATAAATTTTGTAATTAAATTATGTTTAGGGATGTAAAAAGGGTAACATAGGAGAGTTTCAGAATTTTTGGATGGGGTTCGGGTTACTTTTTGGTCAAAAAGGTAGTAAGCCTCCGTAATAGCCATATTTCATTACGGATAATCTCTACGATATAGTCTATGTCATGAAAGTTATACTTTGCAATAAGATCCATGATACGAAGGATAAACCTCTATAATAAGGTCCATGCTATGGACTTATAGTAATTTAAGGTTATCTTATTCTATTTAAAATAGGATAAGGGGCAAACAGGTCCTTTCACTTATAAATGATTTTAATTACAATAAGGATCTATTTTTATCAGTTTTCAATATATGAAGGTCATTATTTACTCTTAAGCATCTTCTCTCAAATTTCCCTTTTCAAATCAAGACTAGGGTTCAAAGAGGTGGTCATTTAGGGTCCTAAGGGCGTTAATTTCTTTAAGTTTCTTGGTAATCAAGGCATGTATCTCTTTTCCTATACTTGTATTGTATTAATGCCATGAAATTTGTTATTATTCATAGTTTTGATAATGACTTTTGAACTAGGGGTTGAGGGTTGTGAATGTGATTGGTTTAAATATTTTTCCAAAGTTTGTTATGAAGAATTATGCTTTATTTATGGTTTTGAACATTTTGGAATTCATGGGAATGGTAATTAAACTAACGAGTCATGTTTAATCCCTAATGTAATGATTTTGCTATAATATATGGTGTTTGAAATTATGTACCCTCAATCTATTTGTGAAATTGATAGTGAATATGATTTTGTCTCAAGTTTGACTATTCATTGAATCCTTGCATTACATAAATGGGTAACAGAACATGATTTGGTTTGGTTTTCAAATGGTTTTGGAAGGGCCTTGGTGGCCATGGTTTTGGTTTAATTGGAAACATTAGAGTCACATTTGGTTTAATGGTTTTATATGGCATAAAGTGATAAACTTGCAAGCTCTAATTTTTGTATGATGATACCAACGGAAAATGCCTAATTAAAAACTCCTTGGTAAATTATTGGGAATATGTAAATGGTTTTAATATGGACTTAAGGGGGGTGGTGTAGTAAAGTTGTGGAAGGTGGAGGTTCTGGGGAGCGGGAAACAATACTAGAAACTCATGTTTGATGATGTTAGGTTTGGTCATGGTGACCTTATTCATGCAACACACTTTATATTTTGGGGATGGCATTAGCCTTCTTAGGTTTTTTTCCGGTATGTGTGGCTAACATGCAATGAGGACTTTTTAGTTGAGTGAGCTGAATTCGTATAGCCTATGGGTGCCTTTAGGATGGCAGAGCTACATAGTCTAGGTTAATGATTTAGAAATGCATGCTAAACTTTATTCCTTTTTTCCCTGGCATATGATATACATACATATGTATGTATTGCATATGATGTTGTGCATCGGGATTTACTAGTTTTCATATTATGGAATATGGCATTACTTCACTTATTTATCCTTGAGTTACATGCAAGTGCTCCAACCACTAACCATCTTTAGGCATTGTATTGCCATGTGATGCAGGGTCCAAAGAAAAGTATCCCTTTCCTGCATAGTGATTAGGTGTTCGTGGTTAGATCGAGAGTTGACTTAAAGTGGTGAGTTTCCATCCTTCAAAAGACTTCATTTTATGTTTTGGTTTCCCTTGTCTTAGACTTTATTTTAAACTTGTTTTGGATATGGTCGGGTGCATGTACTGATATTTTATTGGTATTTAGTTTTTTTAGAGGCTATATTGGTCTACTGGGGATATGAGCATTATGGTTGATATTTGACATTAGTTTTGGTATGATGGATGATTTTTGGATATTAATATCATATAGACTCTTGGGTTTATCTATCCTATCTATTCATATATATATATATATATATATATATATTAATTACATTGGAATAGGCTAAGAGGGTAGTCTCTAATCTTCAATGGACTTGAGGTACCCATCATGGTCGTAGTTTGGGTCATGAAAAAGTTGGTATCAGAGCCTAAGTTCATGTTCATTTGGGTGTCCACAAAGCCATGTCAATTAGAGTCTCTTTTATAGGTGTGTAGCACGCCACACTTATAAGAGAGAGGCTACGAGGCACTGAGGAATGTCTCCTTTTCTTGTTTGTCTTGCTTTCAGGTATAGAACCTAAGGTCTTAGATTCCTCTAACTCTTATTTGTTCACCTTTCAGATCATTCCTCCCAACTAATCTGAAGCTTATGGAAACTCATTTGTACTATATAAGGACAATGTTGGCAGATCCCGTCCAACTTATGTAGTACAAACCTGATCTAGTGTCTCAGCTTCTGATTGTCCCCTTGGAGTCCCACTTGCCTTCAGCGCCTTTCTCCAAATGGTAACACTTTTGTTCAATCCACTCAGGGAGATATCACTAATAATGAGTTCCACCAATCCATTCATCTATCAACTCAATTGGTGACATCTCAGTCACGATAGATAGGTTCTGTTGGTATTGTTGAGAGTTCATCTGAGGCCACTAGAGTTGGCCAATTTATAAGGATGAGCCATTAGACTTTCACTGGTACTAAGGTTAAGGACGATCCCTACAATTTTTTAGATGAGATGAAGAATATATTTCAGGTTATGCATACTACTGAGGTAGAGGGTGTGGAGTTCGCTACTTATTAGTTAAAAGATATGGCATAACAATGTTACGAGGAGTGGGAGCAACTTAGGGTTGATAATGCTGAATCTGCTTTGTAGGAGGATTTTTCTAGTGCCTTTCTTGACCATTTTTTTCCTTAGGAGTTGAGCGAGGCTAAAACATAGGAGTTTGTGAATTTGAAACAAAATAGGATGTCAGTGAAGGAGTATACCTTAAAATTCAACCAATTATGATGATATGCTCCTAAGCTAGTGTCTAGTATGAGGGATAAAATGAGGAAATTTTCTATTTGTTTGTCTCGTGAGTTTATTTTGGAGAGAAAAATTTCCTTGTTGAACAAGGATATAGAAATCTCTAGACTTGTGGTGTGGTGTATATGCAATAATTTAAGGAGGAAAGGAAGAAGCAAGTGGATATAGAGAAGAGGCATGATAAGAAGTTTTGGTATTCAAATCAAGGTGGAGGTTAGCAACAGAGTGGTAGAGATGGTGGGAAATAGTGTAAGAATAGGTGGGGCAACTTAGGTTTATATTTAACTACTAGTGCTCCTTATCTAAAGTCATCTGGAGATCGTTGTTTTTATAGTGGTGATGGTTATTAGGCATAGGATACCCAATCTCAGGCTAGTGGGGCCCAATTAGATCTATCACATCCTTCTTGTAGACTGTGTGGTTGATTGTATCACTGCTTCTATTATGAGGGAAAGAATTAGTTTTTAATTATGGCAAACTAGGACATATGCTGAGGGCTTTCCCTGAGTGAAAGGTTTCTTTAAGGTCTAACAAGGATCCAGTTGCCATGTCATTAGCTCTAGAACTAAAGAGTGCCACATCTAGTACTCACAAAAGTTGGAATCACCTGTACGCTCTTAATACTAGTCATGAGTCTGAGGCATCTCCTGATGTTGTCACTAGTATGTTAAAACTATTCTCTCATGATGTGTACTATTTAATTAACTTTGTGTCTGCTCTTTCTTATCTGACCCTCTTTGTGACTGTGCATTTGGTTTTGATCTTGAGTGTATTTTAGACCCTTTTACTAGTTCTACCCTAGTGGGTAACTCTGTGGTTGCTCGAAGGATCTATAGGGGCTGTGTGGTATCTTTTGGTGGTAAGGAAACTTTGGTGGATCTATTTGAATTAGACGTGTTAGTTTTTGATGTCATCTTGGGGATGGATTTGTCACATTTGTGCTATGCCTCTTTAGACTGTCGCACCTATAAGGACATTTTCAAATTCCCTAATGAGTAAGTTATTAAGTGAGAAGGGAGTTCCTTAGTGCCCAAAGGAAGGTTCATATCCGATCTTAGAGCCCAAAAATTAATTTCCAAAGGTTGTCTTTATCATTTGGTCTAGGTTAGGGATTATAACCCGGAAGGTACTTCTTTACAATCCATTCCTATGGTTAGGGAATTTTTTAAGGTTTTCCCTGATGATTTTCCTGGTGTTCCTCCTGATAGGGAAATAGATTTTGGGGTTTCCTTTATTCCGTACACTCATCCTATCTCTCTCCCTCTTTATAGAATGGCTACGGCTGAGTTTAAGAAGCTTAAAGAGTAGTTGAAGGATCTTCTTAACAAGGTTTTTATCCATCTTAGTGTGTATTCATGGGGGCGCTCTCATTATTTTTGTGCGTAATAAGAAAAGTTCTCTTCATATGTGTATTGATTATCATCAGTTGAATAAGGTAACAGTGAAGAATAAGTACCCTCTTTCTAGGATTGATGATCTTTTTGATGAACTTCAGGGTGCTAAACATTTCTCAAGATTATCCTTCGATCGGTTTATCATCATCTTAAGATTAGGGAGGAGGATATCTCTAAGACTGCCTTTCATACTCGGTATGGGCATTTTGAGTTCTTAATTTTGTCTTTTGGGTTGACCAATGCCCCGATAGTATTTTTGGATCTCAGGAATTAGGTATTCCATCAATTTTTAGACTTTTTTATGATTGTATTTATAAATGATATTTTTGTATATTTAAAGACTGAGGTGGATCATTCTAATCACTTTCGTGTGGAGTTGCAGACCCTAAAAGATCAACAATCATATGCTAAGTTTTTGAAGGGTGAGTTCTGGTTGCATACTGTTACTTTTTTGGGTCATGTTATTTTTAGCAAAGGGATCATTATGGATCCATAGAAGGTTGCAATGGTTAAAAAGTGGCCTAGACCTATGACTCCAAACGATATTCGAAGTTTCTTGGGTTTAGCAGGTTATTATAGAAGGTTTGTGGAGATTTTTTCATCAATTGTTACACCTTTGACTAGGTTGACTTAGAAGAAGGTAAAGTTTCTTTGGTCTTATGCTTGTGAAAGGAGTTTTGAGAAGTTGGAAGATAAATTGACTTTTGCTCTGATTTTGACTTTACCCGGGGGTAGTGATAGTTTCGTTGTTTATTGTGATGTATCTCATGTGGGACATGGTTATGTATTAATGTAGCGTGGTAAGGTAGTAGCATATGCTTTTAGGCAGTTGAAAGTTCATGAGAGAAATTATCTAACTCATGTTTTAGAGTTGCTGGCGGTGGTATTTACACTGAAGATTAGCAGCATTATCTATATGGGGTCTATGTTGACTTCTTTTTAGATCATATGATCATGCAGTATGTTTTCACCCAGAAAGAGTTGAATCTCACACAGATGAGATGGCTTGAGTTGTTCAAGAACAACGACATGGGTCTCCACTATCACCCAGGTAAGGCTGACATGGTTGCTGATGATCTTAGCAAGTTATCTATGGGGATCTTATCTTATGTGGAAGAGGAGAAGCAGGATTTAGTAAAGGATATTCAATGTTTGGCTAACCTTAGAGTTCGTCTCTTAGATTTTTAGGATAGTGGTGTGTTCGTGCAAGGGGTGGAGAAGTCATCTCTTTGTGCTGAGGTGAAGGAGAAACAAGTGTTGGATTTTGTCATGATGTAAATTAAGAATGATGTGGGTGGGAAGAAGATGATGGTATCTTGAGTTACCAAGTGAGGTTGTGTGTTCTCGATATGGATGGCTGCGAGCTAGAATTTTGGGTGAAGCTCATGTATTACATTATTTGTTTCATCCTGGTTCAACGAAGATGTATCACGACCTTAAGAAGATCTATTGGTGGAATAACATGAAAAGAGATGTAGCTAATTTTGTGGCTAAGTGCATGGTGTGTTAACAAATGAAAGACGAACATTTGAGGCCTGGTAGGTTTTCTCAAGAAATAGAATTACATGTATGGAAATGGGAAGTGATAAATATGGATTTTGTTACCAGCATACTGCTCACTTCTTGCCAGTGAGGACTATGCAAGGTTGTTTATTCAGGAGATCGTGAAGTTGCATGGCACTCTAGTTTCCATTATTTCTAATCAGGGCACTCAGTTCTCATTTTAGTTTTGGAGATCGTTTGAATGAGGTTTGGGAACTAAAGTGACCCTTAGTACCACTTTCCACCCGCAGATGGATGGACAAGCGAAAAGGACCATTCAGACTTTAGAGGATATGCTTCAAGACTGTGCAGTTGACTTTGGTGATAGTTGATTTGACAGTTTACTTCTTGTAGAGTTTGCGTTCAATAATAGCTATAGCTATTGACTTGGTATGGCTCAATTTAAGGCATTGAATGGTAGAAGGTGTATATGTCTCATTGGGTGGTTAGAATTTGGTGAGGCAAGGTTGTTCGGTCTTGATTTAGTTCATCAAGATATTGAGATATTGAAGGTAATACCGATTAGGCTTATAGCTGGCCAAAGTAGCCAAAAGTCCTATGCGGACGTGAGACGAAGTGACGTGAAGTTTGATATGGATGATTGGGCATTCTTAAAGGTATCTCCCATGAAGGGAGTGATGCATTTTAGAAATAAGGGGAAGCTCAATCAGCATTACATTGGTCCTGATTTGATTTTTAAGAGAGTGGGAAGTGTTGCTTATGGGTTAGCATTCCCTACGAGTTTGGGTTCTATTTACCCTGCGTTTCACATGTCCATGTTGAGGAGATGCGGAGGTGATCCTTCATTGGTGGTGCCTATTGAGAATGTTGGTGTCTCTGATTCCCTATCTTACAAAGAGGTTCTAGTAGAAATGTTTGATAGACATGTTCATAGGTTGCAGACTAAAGATGTATCATTGGTAAAGGTCCTTTGGAGGAACCATAAGTGGAAGAATCCACTTGGGAACCGGAAGAGGATATGACAGCTAAGTATCTATTTTTATTCCGTGTAACAGATGAAGAAGCATGAGGTATGAATTTCATTTTTCCTTGTTGTTATCCAGGTTTATCTTTTGATTCTGTTATGTTGTTATCATTCTCATGCAAAATGTGCCCTAACTCATTATTTGAGGATAAATGATCCTAAGGGGGGATAATGTAATACCCTCAAAATTTTGGGTATTTTAATCTTGGCCTTCCCATTCTTGAAATATTAATTTTTGACTTAAATTATGTTCGGGGATTTAAAAAAGGTAAATCGAGAGAGTTTCAGAATTTTTGGACGGGGTGCGGGGTAGTTTTTGGGAACAAATATAGTAAGCCTCTGCGATAGCCCTATGTCATGGAGGATAAGCTCCGCGATACGGTCCATGTCACGGAGGTTAGCCTTCGTGATAAGGTCCATGACACGAAGGCTAGACCTCCACGATAAAGTTCGTGCCACAGACCTATAGTAATTTCGGGTTGCCTTGTTCTTTCTAAAATGGGATAAGGGGTAAAGGGGTTATTTCACCTATTAAAGATTTTTAATCACTATAAGGACCTATTTCTATCAATTTTCAATATACAAAGGTAATTATTCACCTTTAAACATCCTCTCTCGAATTTCCCTTTCAAGTCAAGACTAGGGTCCAAAGAGGTGGTCATCTATGGTTCTAAGGGCGTCAATTTCTTCAAGTTTCTTGGTAATTAAGGCATGTATCTGTTTCCCTAAACTTGTAATTTATGAATGACATGAAATCGGTTATTATTCATGGTTTTGATAATGGGTTTTGAACTAAGAGTTAAGGGTTGTTAATGTGATTGGTTTAAATGTTTTCCCATGACTTATTATGTAATAACTATGCTTTATTTAAGGCTTTGAACATTGTGGGATGCATAGTAATGGTAATTAAACTAAGGGGTCATGTTTAATCCCCAATTTAATGAGTTTGCCTTGATATATGGTTTTGGACATCATGTGCCTTCATCTTGTTTGTTAAATTGACAATGAATATGATTTTGTCTCATAGTTTGTGTATTGTTGGAATCCTTACATTGTATAAATGGTTAACAAAACATGAATTGGTTTGGTTTAGTTTTCAAATGGTTTTGGAAAGGCCTTAGTGGCCATGGTTTTGGTTTAATTGGAAACCTTGGAGTCAAATTTGGTTTAATGGTTTCGTATGGCATAAAGGGAAAGACTTGCAGGCTCTAATTTTTGTATCACAATACAAATGGGAAATTCCTAATTAAAAGACTCCTTGGTAGATGGTTGGGAATGTGTAAATGGTGTTAATATTGAACTAAAGAGGGTTCTGTAGCAAAGTTGTAGAAGGTGGAGGTTTCGAGGGGATCGATATTGGATACTCATGTTCGCCGACATAATGTTTGGTCATGGTGACTGTGTGCATACGACACACTTTAGATTTTGGGGATGCCATTTTTCTTACGTGAAGTTACCATGCACTGGGGCCCTTTCAGTAGGGGGAACTGAACCCATATAGCCCATGGGTACCTTTATCATAGCAAAGCTACACAGTCCAGGTTAATAATTTAGAAATGAATGCTAAACCTTGTACCCATTAGGATGGCAGAGCTACACAATCCAGGTTTATTATTTATAAATGCATGATAAACCTTATTCCCTTTAGGATGTAAAAGCTACATAGTCCAGGTTAATTATTTATAAATGCATGCTAAACCTTATCATCTTTACCCTGGCATATGATATACCTATATATGTATGTATTGCATATGATGTTGTGCACTGGGATTTAATGGTTTTCATATTATAGATTATGGCATTACTTTACACCTTTATCCCTGAGTTACATGCGAGTGCTCCAGTTGCTAACTGTCTTTAGATGTTGTATCCCCACGTGATTCAAGGTCCGAAGGAAAGTCTATCTTTCTTGCACAGTGATAAACTGTTCATGGTTAGATCGAGAGTTGACTTGAAGTGGTGGGCTTCCATACTTTGGAAGACTTAATTTTATGTTTTGGTTTCCTTTGTCTTAGCCTTTATTCTAGACTTTTTTTGGCTATGGTCGGGGCATGTTCCGACATTTTACTGATATTTGGTTTTGTTAGAGGCTTTGTTGGACTTCTATGGGTATGGGCATTATGGTTGATGTTCGGTATTAGTTTTGGTATTGTGAATTGTTTTTGGATATTGATCTCATATAGACTTTTGAGCTTATCTATCCTATCTTGTCATATATATATATTGATTGTGTTGGAATAGGATAAGAGGGTGGAATCTAGTCCTCGGTAGACTTGAGATACCCATCATGGCTAGGCCCTGGTTCGGCTCGAGACACACTTTTTGTATATAAACCAATAGCCTAGATATGTTTACATCATTATTTAACATAGAAGTCTTTCACTACAACACCAAATCACTGGACAAACAAGAAGCAAACTTACTTATTCAGCACCTCATATTAGACATCAATTCAGGAGCATAGTGAGACAATTATTCGAACTTCAGTGCATACTCCTTAACACTCATCTTACCCTTCTTCAAATTCACAAACTCTTTGCCTTTATCCTTTCTCTACTCCTAAGGAAAGAAGTGATCAAGAGAAGTACCTTAAAAGTCATCCCACACTTCCTGTTCAGCATCATTGCCCCTCATTGCTTGCTACTCTTTATGCTACTAATAACCCACATGTTTTAACTAATAGGAAACAAACTCCACACCCTCTACATTAGTAGAATGCAAAACCCTAAAAATATTCTCCATCTCATCAATAAACCCCTAAGGATCCTCCTCAACCTTAGAACCTGTAGAGGTTGGGGGATTCAAACTCATAAACTAGCCAACCCAAATGACCTCAGATGAACTAACATCGGGAACCATATGATCAAACCGGTGGAACAGCGATGTCACCAATTGAGAAAACATATTAATAGACTAATGAAAATCCATATTACGGGTGACTAACAATAAGTATCACCATCCTAGGAAGCCTGAAAAAGACTAGAAGGGACCCATGGAACCTTAGACGAATAGGTAGAGTTAGGAGTAGGCACCCTAGATTGGGTCTTCACTCCATAAATAGGGCAAGTTCCCTCTACATATTTATTAAGTGGGATAGAGGTTCCAATAAAGTTTCTACGATCTTCAGTTCTTTGGGGAGGCATGATCTGAAATGCGAGTAAGCTAGGAGTTAGAGAAGTTTCATAACACTAGACTCTTAGCCCAAAATAGAAAACAAAAAGGAAAATATTCCTAAATGCCATGAAGCCTCCCCCTTATAAGTCTGGCATTCTACAGACCCATAAAAGGGACTTTACTTGACACGGATTTGTGGATACCCAATGACCCTAAATCGTGCTTTAGTACCAAGCTTATCATGAACCAAACCCAGGACTGGCCGTGATGGGTAATATCAAGCCCACCATGAACCGAAGAACGCCTCCTTAGCCTTAACTCAATATCACATTAAAAGTAAATAGGGTAAGCCAACCAAATAAATAATAGATAAATAATCCCAGAAGAAAAAGTAAAGAGTAAAAATGACAATTTTGAGAATTCGATAAAACAACCAACCCACACTTGTCCACAAAAGCCTCTAAAACCAGAATACCAACAAAGTTGGGACATGCCCCTAACTATGAACAAAAAAGGATCCAAAAGAAATACTAAAATAATAATGAAAGAATAATAAAATGACAGGGTCTTTCAAAGGATGGAGGCTCACCACTTCATAGTTGATCAATAGAAGTACCTCCAACCTAATGCTGCATAGAAGCAATAAAAAATTCCTTAAACCCTACATCATGAAATGATGCAGTCAAAAGGGCGAGTACTGATATGTAACTTAAAGAAATTAAGATGAAATAATGAAATTACAAAAATTCAATCATAAACCATAATGTACAACATTTATACATATATAAGAAGTAGGGATAGGGACAAGGGTCAGTTAACATAATAGTTCAAAAAATTAACCTGAACTGTTTAGTTCGCTCCGTCCTAAAGGCACCTATGGACTATATAGTCCAGCTCTCTCTGCTGAAAGGGCCCAACGCATATTATCCGCACGAATCAAGGAAAATTTGAGAAAAGTCTAGAGACCAAGGCCACAACCCTCCAAAAATATATGTAATACATGCACCAAGCACAGGATTATATGGACCCCCAACATCGACAAATATGTTTTCCAGTGTTGATCCCCCTGACACCTACAACTTGACAGTGAGCTACACAATTCTCTTTAAGCCTAAATTAAAATAATTGCACATAAACCAACCAGTAATCCAGGAGTCATTCATTAAGGCATATACCTACTTGGTATCATCATACTAATATGCGTGCAATCTAATATAATTATACCAAATCAATCCATATAACCAAATTGACTCCCAAGTTTCACTTAAAATAAAAGCCATGGTCACCAAGTCCATCCAAAAATCATATTTTTTTATTTAACCTTTAATGTAATGAAATGTGTTCAAAAGATAAGTTAAATCATGCAACTATCCATATTAAAAACCAAGTTTACAAGTGGGTAGAGATTAATACCATTATCATGCCAAAATTCCATCAATTTAGGGAAACCCATGCCCCCTATTCTAACCATTAATTCAATGCAGCAATTTAGTCCAAAATCCATCAATATAAAACATAAATAATCCATTTAAAACATGGGACACTTAATTCAAGTAAAAACAATCAAAAGACCTCAACCCAATTACAAATTCATCAATTAAAATCACATGCATATTAAATAAATCAATGCCACAATGTAAAATTCAAGTTATGAAAAGAGAAACATACTTAAAAAACCAAAGAATTTGAAGAAAAATCAAAGTTTGGAGCTTGAATGATGAATTCTCTACAAAAATCTTGAGCTTTCTTAGGTTTTGAGTAAAAGAGAAAAGAGATGGTTCTTGATCTTTGAAAACTGAAGAGAATGGGGTAATTTTATGCTTCAAGATCATACAAGGGCTAAAAATACCAAAAGCCCCTCACTCAAAGTGAAAAAAACAAAAACTGGACGAAATTAAAATAAAGCCTGCCATGCCCTTATTGTGGAGGGTATCCTCCATTCCACCCCCTTATCGTGGAGGCTAACCTCTTGGGAATTTCCTTATCATGGAGGCTTACTACCTCAAAGTCCCAAAATAACCCCAAACCCCTTTTGAAAAATCCAAAACTTTCCCAAAATACCCTTTTAATATCCCTTAACATAATTCTAGTCAAAAATTGACATTAAACATACTAAAGTATCAAAATAATTTTTTAAAAATTTTGTAGAGTCTTACCTTATCTATAACACCTAAGATTTTTGGTCCTTAAAAATTTCTTAAATTTTATCCTCACTACCCTAACTACGACTCCCCTTTTGAGTCGTAAGGACCTAAATTATAGCCTGACCAGTATATATATCTGAGTTTTATTCATTGAGTATGAATGGCTCATAATGAGTTGTAAGGACTCATTACAAGTAATGATATCCTAACCGTAGTCAAACCAATTTATGTTCCAAGTGTTTCTATCCCGATGATGACTAGAACTCATCGAGCTGGTAGGTCCCATAATTAGTCATATGATGCAACTTGTATGGTCAAAAGTATGGGTTCCTAATGACACTATCTTAGCTATGACACGTTACGACTCATTACTCATAACGTGTCGTTACGAGTCACAGTGTAACCCGTAGTCACTAGTGATAATATTTTAGTTTTCAGTTGTGGGCAATTTGGAAATTTTACTCTTTAACCACTTAGAAACTACGTCTATAAGACACCTTTGGGGCATTATTTTAATGCTTTAATAAATCAAGAACCCTCTTTATTCTCTCAAATTCCTTCAAGCAAAGCAAGCTATGATTTTTTTGATGGTTGAGCATCTACGGGTCAATTTAAAGTTTCTTCTCAATAATTGGGAACTCTTCAGGCATGTTACTCTTTCATAATTGTTACTTTATTAAAAACATGTATTTTAAATTATTATTCATATGTTTTTGATGTAGTTTTTAAACATGGGTTTAGGGTTTTAAATGATTGCTGTTTATGTAATATTTTATGTGTCTGTATGTATTGGTTATGATTTAAATGGTGGTTTTGAAACAATTTGATGTATGCCTATGGAGAATAAACTAGGGGATTGTGATTTCTCCAAATTTTGTGAATATTGACAATTGAAGTGATTATGACCTTAACACCATATTGTGAAATTGGTTTAGAATATAAAAAAGTATACAGATTAAACTACTCTTGAACTATTGCATAATGTGAAAAGTCAATGAAGTGTAATGATTTTTAATTTAACCTCATGGGGTTGTGTAATTCCCTAAGCTATGTATAATTAAACCAAGGGGGTTGTGAATTCCCCAAGTAAAGATAATTGGTTATACATATTAATGTTATATTGCAAGTATAGTTGGTATGATGATACCAATAGTTTATGTCTAAATGTGTATTATGGTTCAATGAATGGGAATGTGTGATAAATGATTTAATTAGGCTTTAATAAGGGTTTTGTAGTTGAGTCGTGGAAGTGGAGGTCTCGAGAGACCAATGCTAGAAACCACAGTTGCCGACATAGGGATCTAAATGATTGAGTGGTTTGATTCCTCTTTATTATTATTATATGATTGTGAGGTTGGAGCCCCTATATTATATCACATGATTGGGTGCTTAAGTTACCTTTTTATGCTGAGAGGTTCAAGTCCCTATGGTGTATATGTACATCCTCTGGTTCATGACTAGACACACTAAGGCCCTTCTATCTAGGGGAGACATGGGCCTATATAGTCTGTGGGACTTTTTTTATGTTATGATGGTTGCGCTACACAATCTAGGCTAAAGTTTTAAAGTTCATGTTAAGCCTTGTTCCCTTTCCCGACATATTATTTATGTATGTATATAATGATGTACACAACATTTTGAATTAGATTTGACTTGGCTTTATTTTATCCCCCATCCCTGAGTTACATGCTAGTGCTCAACCCACTAACTGTCTTGTGATGTTGTATCCCCATGTGATGCAAGCCATGGAGATAGTTCTACATTTCATGTGCAATGTTAGATAGATTGGCTTAGTACGTCGGTCGTTAGTGGTAAAGTGGTGAGCTTTCATTCTCTGAAAGACTTGGATATTTTATTAATTTCCATTCTTAGATTAGAATTGAGAGTTTACATTATAATTAACATTGTCATGGTTATTGTCAGGGTCGGGTATGTCCTAACAATTTATTGATTTCATATTTGTTTAGAAGGCTTTATGGATTAATGTGGACTTGGGTGATGTTGGTTGGTCATTTTTTATTAGTTATTATTTATAGACATGTGCTAAATTTCTTGAGTTTATGTTATACCATATTGTGATATGTTTGAAATTCATGCGATATTAGAGGTATTATGTTCTATTTGGTTAGGTTCAGGGGGTTTTCTATAGTCCTCATTGAACTTGAGATACCTATCATGGTCAGGCCCTAGTTTGGGTTGTGACAAAATTGATTTAGAGCCTAGGTTTGGAGTCATTGGGTGTCCACAAAGCTATGCCAAGTAGAGTCTCTTTTAAGGGAGAGGCTACGAGGTATTTAGGAATATTTTCCTTTCTTGTTGTTCTATTTTGAGCTATAAAGTCTAAGATCTTTAAATCTTCTCTAATTCTCATATGTTTACTTTTTTGATTACGCCTCCCCGAAGATTTGATGCTCGTGAAAACTCTTCTATCTCATCTAAGAACAATTTGGACAGAGCTCATCCTACTCAAGAAGTTTAAACCCCATCTGTTTCATCTGATTTCCCTAATAGAGTTCCACCGGTTCCCTCTATCCCTTCTTGAACACCTCAGGTTGGTGTGTCTAATGTTGTATTTTGCAAGTCGATCTATTTTGTTACCCGATTAGTGATATCTCAAACTAAGAGTGTTATTTCTGTTGCTCCATCTTTGTAGGTCACTAGAGTTGGCCAATTTATGAGGTTGAGTCCTCCGACCTTCAATAGTTCTAGATTTGAGGAAGATCTTTAAAATTTTACTATTGAGATAGAAAAGATTTTTTGTTTGATGCATGCTACTGATATGGAGGGTGTGAAATTTGCTACCTATTAGCTGAAGGATGAGGCTTATTAGTGGTATGAGGAATGGGACTAGTCTAGGAATGATGATGCTAAGTCCTCTTTATGGGATAAATGAGTGTGACATGAAATTTCATTAATTATTACAAAATGCTTCGAAATAAGTGTATAGCATGAGCGATAGAATAAGGAAGTTTGATTCTAGTTTTTCCCATGATTTGATCTTGGAAAACAATGTCGTCTTGTTGAACAAGGATATTGACATCTCTAGACTTGTGGTGTATATGAGAAAGGTGGAAAAGGAAAAGAAGAAGAAAACAGAGCTGAGCGAAAGACAGAATAAAAAATTTTTGATATTCAAATCAGGGTGGAGGTCAGCAACGAAATGGTAGAGATAGTGGGAAATGGTCTAAGAAGAAGTGAGGTAATTTTGGTTCCTACTCTATGACTAGTGCTCCTTATCCAAAGCTATCGGGTGATCATTATTTTTAGAATAGTGTTTGTCTTATGGCACAAGGTGCCTAGCCCCAGGCAAGTGGGGCTCAGTCAGCTCCATCATATCCCTCTTGTAGATTTTGTGGTTAGGTGCACCGTGGTATTTGTGAAAAAAGGAGTAACAATTACTTTAAATATGGTCAGATTAGTTATAGACAGAGAGATTGTCCCTCTAACTTTACTTTTGGGGCAAATAAGATCCCAGTTGCTACTTCATCAACTTCTGTACCAAAGGGTCTTACTTCTGCTTTTGGCTCCATCACCGGTCGAAATTGTCTGTATGTTCTTACACCTGCCAGGATTTTGTAAAGTCCCCTAATATTGTTGCTTGAACACTCAAAATTTTCTCTCATGATGTATATTATCTACTTGATCCTGGGTTTACTATGTGACCCCTTATGTGGTTATTCATTTTGGTTTTGATCCTTAATGTATTTAAAATCCCTTCTCTATGTCCACTCCGGTGGGTGACTTTATTATGGCTAGAAGTGTCTATAGAGGTTGTGTGATGTCACTCTGTGGTAGCTAGACCTTGGTGGATCTAATAGAGTTGGAAATGTTAGACTTTGATGTGATCTTAGGGATAGATTGGTTGCACTCATGCTATGCATCTTTTGATAGTCAAACTTGTAGGGTCAGATTCCACTTCCCTAATAAGCCAGTGATCAAGTGGGAAGGTAGTTCCCTACTGCCTAAAAGAAGGTTCATTTCATATCTTAGAGCCCAAAAATTAATTTCCAAGGGGTGCGTTTACCATCCAGTGCATTATAAGGAGTCTAGATCTGAAGGTCCTTCATTTCAAGTGGTTATGACGGTTTGTAAATTTCTTGAGTTGTTTCCTTATAATCTTTTTGGTATTTCTCTCGATAAGGAAATTGATTTTGGGATTGATCTTCTTTCGTACACTATCCTATTTCTACCCCTCCCTATAGAATGGCTCCGGCTGAATTGAAAAACCTCAAGGAGTAGTTGAAATATAATCTAAATAAAGGTTTTATTCACCCTAGTGTGTCTCCTTGGGGTGATCTCATGCTTTTTGTGTGTAAGAAAGATTGGTCCCGTTAGATATGTGTAGATTACCGCCAGTTGAATAAGGTGACATTGAAGAATAAGTATCTGTATCCTAGGATTGATGATCTCTTTGATCAGCTTTAAGGTGCTAAGTACTTTTCCAAGATTGATTTTCTGTTGGGTTACCATCAGTTGAAGATTAGGAAGGTGGATATCCTTAAGGCTGCTTTCTTGACCCTGTATGGCCATTTTGAATTCTTGGTGATGTCCTTTGGTTTGACTAATGTCCTGATAGTATTTATGGATCTTATGAATTGGGTATTCCATCAGTTCTTGGATATTTTTGTAATTGTGTTTATTGATGATATTTTAGTGCACTCTAAGAGTGAGGCGGATCATGTCGATCATCACTGCCTAGTGTTGTAAACCCTTAAGGAGTAGCGATTGTATGCTAGATTCTCTAAGTGTGAATTCTAGTTTAATGTTGTGACCTATCTGGGTCATTTTGTTTCTAGTGAATGGATCATAACGGATCCACAAGAAGTTGCGGTGGTTAAGAAATACCTAAAACCACAACTCTAACCGACATTCAAAACTTCTTGGGTTTAGTCAGTTATTATTGAAGGTTTGTGGAAAGCTTCTCTTCTATTGCTACCCCATTGACTAAGTTGACTCAGAAGAAGATGAAGTTCTTATGGTCAGATGCTTGTGAGGGTAGTTTGGAGATGTTGAAGGATAATTTAACTTTGGATTTTGTTTTGACTCTACCCTAGGGTACCGATGGTTTTATTGTTTATTATGATACGTCTTGAGTGAGAATGTGTTGTGTATTTATGAAACATTGTATGGTGTATTCTAGGTAGTTAAAGGTACATCAGAATAACTATCTTACATATGATTTAGAGTTATTGACTGTGGTCTTTGCTTTGAAGAATTGGCATCACTATATGCATAGGGTCCATGTTGACATCTTGTCAGACCATAAGAGTTTGCAGTATGTGTTCACCTAGAAGGATTTGAAATAGTAGAGGAGATAAATTGAGTTTCTCAAAGACTACGACATGAGTCTTTATTATCATCCAAGTAAAGCTAATGTTGTTACTGATGCACTTAGCAGGTTGTCCATGGGAAGCTTTAGGTGGATGAAGAGAAGTGAAGATTGGTTAAGGATATTCACTGTTTTGATAATCATGGAGTCCGTCTCTTGGACTTTAATGATGGTGGTGTAATTGTGTAAGATGTGGCCAAGTCATCTCTTGGTGCGAAGGTGAATAAGAAATAATTCTTAGATACTATCTTGATGCGGATCAAGGATGATGTGAGTCACCAGAAGGTGATGGCTTTTGAGATTTGTGGTGATGGTATCTTGAGGTACCAGGGTAGGTTATGTGTTCTAGATGTTGATGGACTGTGAGAAAGGATCTTGACTGAAGATCATGAGTTGAGGTACACTATTCATCCTAGTTCGACAAAGATGTATCATGACTTAAAAGAAATTTATTGGTGGAATAACTTGAAGAGAGATATGGACAATTTTGTGGCTAAGTGTTTGGTTTGTCAACAAGTGAATGTTGACCACATAAGGCCTGGTGGTTTGTCTCAAGAGACTGAGCTTCCCATGTGGAAATGCGAATTGATTAATATGGATTTCGTTACTGGTTTTCTGCTCTCCCATCATTAGTTTGATTCTATTTTGGTCATCATGGATAGGATGACTAAGTTCACTCACTTATTCCCAATAAGTAATAATTATTTGGTGGAGAATTATGATAAGTTTTTCATTTAGGAGATCGTGAAGTTGCATGGTGCTCCAGTTCCCATCAGATCTGATCGAGGTACTCAGTTCTCATATTACCTTTACCATTCTTTTTAGAGAGGTTTTGGGACTAAGGTGAACCTTATCACCGACTTCCACCCACAGACAGAAGAAGATCGGAGAGGATGATACAGACTTTGGAAAATATGCTAAGGTCTGGTGTGATTGATTTTTGTGGTAGTTGGGTTGACCATATTCCTCTCATTGAGTTTGTGTATAAAATAGTTATCATTCGAGTAGTGGAACAGTTCGGTTTGAGGCTTTGTATGGTAGGAGATGTAGGTTTTCTATTGGGTGGTTCTTGACATGAAATTAAACCCATCCATGTCATATGGGCATCTCAAGCCCAACTTGGACCGGAGACTACCCCATCAGCCCGATCGAATGATCATATCAAACCATGAGGGTCGGATAAACTCCAACTATAAATAAAAGTAGCGGAAAGTAACACCTATGGTCATAATTTATACAATATCTACATATTTTATTAATAGCGACATTTTAACCAACACACCTAAGTACATACTTGTTCAAAAGGCCTCTACATAAATTCGAAGTCAAAATAAGTATATGTCGGGACATGCCCCCGACAATAGCCAAGACCGAATCCAAGACAAGTGTATAATCATAAGCCTAAAACTATGAATGTGTAACTCTTGAAGTATGAAAGATCACCACTTCAATGTCAATCACCCGATCTGCTCTAACACCTGTCACTGTACAGGAAAAGAGAAAAAGATGCTCCATCCCCTATGTCGTGTGGGGACATAGCATCCGAAGATGGTTAGCAATTTGAGTGCTAGCATGTAACTCAAGGATAAGGATAAAATATTATCATCATTCAATTACAAGTTAATATATCATATTCAGTTACATTCATACACTTATCCATACATATAGGTATATCACATGCCAAACAAGGGAACAAGCCTATCGACACTCTTGAAGCACTCATTCATTAGACATGAAGTAGAGGACTCCAAACTTCCACACTTAAATATTCAAAAAATTCTTATTAGGCAAAGGACTTTAACCATATTCACATATTTTAAGACAAGGGACTCTAACCATATATACACTCATTAAGCAAGGGACTCTAACCTTATACTCTTCCATTAGGCTAGGGACTCTAACCTCAAGCCGTATTAGATAAGCGACTCTAACCCAAGCCAGCGTCTTATATTAGCAAGGGAATCTAATGACAAAAAATTTCATCTAAGCAAGGGACTTTAACCACAAGCCATCGTGACTATCATAGTCGACATTGGGACTTTAACCCTTTGTCCAAACGTCAACATTCATTAAATTCACACTCAAGGACTTTAACCCATTAGCCAATTCAACACTATACATGACAACAAAGTGTTCATGGGAGCATTTGTTACTCAAATATTTCAAAAGGATAAAGCCTCATTTAATTCATCACATAATTCAATTTATGGTCATCAAGGCCCTTACAAGCCATTCATTCCTTATTAGAAATCTTATACCACACTTTAACTCTAACACAATTCAAGTCCAATATCATGTTTAAGGACTTTAACCCATTATTAGACATTGAACCAAAAAGGTCATCAATGACACAAAACATGGCTCACAATAACGTTACAATATTATTTACCATCCACTCATACTTATTGGGCCCTTGCCCTAATGCCAAACATCATCAACACGTGAGTAGACAATTCACTTAGACATTTTCACAAACACCTTGTATGCATACCTTTATTAAGGTTAAATTCAAAATAGATATCATCACTATTAGGGTTACTCAATACCCATATTTTATACCACCACCAACAAGCACCTACATGTGTAAATCATCACCAATATTATGCATAAACACAAGTCCAAGCAAGAACACATATTAGTCATCACTAGACATCAAAAGCCTTTACATTTAATTTCAAAACATTAATTTAAAAGTCATAATACATGTCTAAAACATATGGTATTTGAGTGAAAAACAAAGTATAGAGTCACATGCCTTAGACCACTTGATTCACCAAAAGAGCTTGACTTTACTTTGACTCTAGAAGAACACCCTTGGAACCGTAGCCTTCAATTCTACAAAAATATGTTTGAGAGAGTATTTAGGATGTTTAATCCACTCAAAATGTGTTTTATGAATCCATACATACTTATATAATAAGGGGACTTAGGGTTTTGAGGGTAGAAAATGACCATAGAGTCCTTAACTAAAAGATGGAAAATAACCGTCCAGGTGGGTACAACTCACTTGAGTCAATCATACCCTAAGGTACGAGTGGTACCATAACTCATACCGTAGTCTTCACCTAATACATATACACTGGTTAGGGTATGACTATACTAACTATACTAATATCCAAAGGTTACGACTTGCATCCTAAATCGTACCCCTAACTCGTACCAAAAATAGTCCACTCAAGTTTAAGAAAACACTCGATACGAATAGGTTTGGTACGACTCATACCCTAATGTACGATTGAGGAGAGGATAACTCTTACCTTGGATAGTGAGAAACCCCCACTACACTTCCTAAGGGTCACCAAAGTTGTATACAATAATACGATCGGTATCCTTAGTCTTACCTAGTCTAGTGATTCAAACATGAAAATTTTGTAAGGGTCCAAATTCTAGGTGTTTTAGTTCGAGGTTTGTACGAATAGATTGTATGATCCTGACTTGGTTCACCAAGATATGGAGAAGGTGAAGGTGATTTAGGATAGTCTTAAGACTACCTAAAGTTACCAAAAGTCCTATGGGGATGTAAAGAAAAGAGACTTGAAGTTTGACGTAGATGATTTGGTATTCTTGAAGGTATCTCCCATGAAGAGAGTAATGCAATTTAGAAAGAAATAGAAGCTTAGTCCCTTGTACGTTGGTCCATATTGTATTTCGATACGAGTGGGAAATATAGATTATGAGTTGGAATTATATTTGAGGTTGGATCCCTTCATTCAGTCATCCATCTGTCGATATTGAAAAAGTTCATCGGAGATACTTCCTTGGTCGTTCCTTTGGAAAGTGTGGGTGTCTCAGATTCTTTATCCTATGAAGAAGTCCTAGTTGAGATTTTGGATTGGCAAGTTCGCTAGTAGCAAGCAAAAGACGTATCTTTGGTAAAGGTTCTATGGAGGAATCAAAGGATTAAAGAAGCTACTTAGGAGGTCGAGGAGGAATTGAATTTCAAGTACCAACTCTTGTTTCCTACTTCAGATAATCGTGCGAGAGGTATGTGTACTCCATAACATCTTTGTTAAAGAAAATTGTAATTTCCTTGATATCTTTGTTTTCTTTCTTTATTAAAGGTAAGTCTGGTTGTTTTTATATTAAATCGTGCTAATCAATTCCTTGTCCTATCATATAAGGGTGAAATTTCCTAAGGGGGAGAATGTAACACCCTAGATTTTTGGCCCTTGAAAACTTTTGACATTTATCCTCACTGCCCTAACTAAAACTCTCCTTACGATTCGTAAGGAGTCCTGATGAGTCATAATGACCTAAATTTTAGCCTAAATAGTGTGTGTAGTTGTGATTTCTTCTCTGAGTATGAGTGGCTTACAATGAGTCGTACGGACTCATTACGAGTTGTGATGTCCCACTATAGTCAAACCAGTGTATATTCTAAGTGTTGCTATCTGGTTGACAACTAAAACCCAATGAGTCATTGGGACCCCTAATGAGTCATATGATGCAAGTCATAGACTTAACAATATGGGTTCCTGATGACACCGTCTTGGCTACTACTAGTGGTAACGGGTCGTAACATGTCGTTATGAGTCGCTGTAGTCACCGACGATAATTTTTTAATTTTAAGTTGTGGGTGATTTGGAAATTTCCCTCTTTAACCACTTATACCCTAAAAACATAAGACACCTTTGGGGAATTATTTTAATGCTTTAACAAATCAAGAACCCTCTTTACTCCCTTAAATTCCTTCAAGCAAAGCAAACTTGGATTTTGTTATGGTTGAGCATCTAGGGGTCAATTCAAGGTTTCTTCTCTATAATTGAGAACTTTCAGGCATGTTACTCTTTCTCAATTGTTAATTTATTAAAAACATATTTTTATAGTTTATTCATATGGTTTTGATGCTAGTTTTTAAACATGGGTTAAGCGTTTTGAATGATTGTTGTTTATGTGATGTTTCATATTTGTATATACATTGGTTATGTTTTAAATGGTGGTTTTGAAACCAATTTGATTCATGTGTATGGTGAATAAACTAGGGGATTGTGATTTCCTCAAATTTTGTGAATGTTGACAATTGAAGAGATAATGACCTCATCCCTATATTTTGAAATTGGTTTTGAATATGAAAAGTATACAAATTGAACTACTTTTGAACTATTGCATAATGTGAAAATTTAATAAAGTATAATGATTTTGAATCGAACCTTATGGAGTTGTATAATTACCCAAATTAATGAATAATTGAAGGGGGTTGTGAATTCCCCAAGTGAAGATAATTGGTTTTGCATGTCGATGCTACCTTGCAAGTGTAGTTTGTGTGATGATACCAACAGTGTATACCTAAATGTGTATTATGGTTCAATGAATGGGAATGTGTGATAAATGATATAATTGAGCTTTAATGAGGGTTGTGTAGCTGAGTCGTGAAAGTAGAGGTCCCGAGAGACCAATACTGGAAACCACAATTGACGATATGGGGTTTAAATGACCGGGTGATTTGAGTCCCTCCTTATTACTATAATATGATTTGGAGGTTCGAGTCCCCCACATTATACCACATGATTGTTTGCTTAAGACACCTTTGTATGCCACAATGTTTGATTCCCCCATGGTGCATATGTACATCCTCTGATTCATGCGGCTACATGCACCAGGGCCCTTCTATCTATGGGAGAGTTGGGCCCATATAAACCATGGGTGCCTTCTTATGTTATGACGGTTGAGCTACACAATCAAGGCTAAAGCTTTAAAGGGTATGTTAAGCCTTGTTCCCTTTCCCAACATATTATTTATGTATGTATATGATGATGTAGACATGGTTTTTAATTGGATTTGACTTGGCTTTATTTTATCCCCTATCCCTGAGTTATATGCTAGTGCTCAACCCACTAACAGTCTTCGAACATTGTATCCCGACGTCATGCAGGCATCGAAGATACTTCTACTTTTTCTATGCAATGTTAGGTGGACTTGATCGGTTCGTCTGTCATTAGTGGTGAAGTGGTGAGCTTCCATTCTCTGAAAGACTTGGACATTTCATCAATTTCCAATCTTATATTAGAAGTGAGATTTTACATTATAATTAATATTGTCATTGTCATTGTCAGGGTCGGGGGCATCTCCCGACACTTTATTGATTTTGGATTTATTTAGAAAGTTTATGAATTACTGTGAACTTGGGTGATGTTGGTTGTTCGTTTTTGGTCATTTATTGGCTATAGAAATGTATAAAATTCATTGAACTTATCTTATGAAATCTTTTTATATGTTCAAAATTCATTCGATGTTAGGGGTATTATGTTCTGTTTGGTTAGGTGAAGGGGGTGGTCTCTGGTCCTTATTGGACTTGAGATACCCATCACGTCCTGGACTTGGTTTGGGTCGTGATTATCCCCCTTAGGATCATTCATCCCCGAATAATGAGTTATGACATTTTTAGCACGATAATGGAAATAACATAGTAGAATCCAATGAAAAATTTGAAAAACAACAAGAGAGAAACTGAACTCATACCTTAAGCACTTTCATTCAGCACGAGGAACAAGAATGGATACTTTTCTCTCATATCTTCAGCTTTCCATGTAGCCTCTTCTACCTTTTGATTTCTCCAAAAAGCCTTTACTGTGGCTACAACTTTGGTCCTTAATCAATGAACTTATCTATCCAATATCTCAACCGAAATTTCTTTATAACACATCTAACCCGTGACATCAACAACCTCAATAGGCACTAGCAAAAATGGTTAGCCACATACTTTTTCAGCAGACACATTAAACATGGGGTGAATCAAAGTTAAACTTGTAGGCAAATCTAACTCACAAGATACATTCCTAATCCTCCTCAAAATTTGATATAGAACAATGTAACTGGGACTGAGCTTCTATTATTCCCAAATCTCATGAATCCTATCATAGGAGAAATCTTAATAAACACCTAATCACTTATTTCAAACTCCAACTCTCTTCGCCTCACATCCGTATAAGAATTTTTGTGACTTTAAGCACTCTTAAGACTTTCTTTTATCACCTTCACCTTCTCCATATCTTGGTGAACCAAGTTGCAATCGAATAACCTAGTCTCACCTACCTCAAACCACCCAATAGGAGAACTATAGCTTCTGCCATAAAGAGCCTCAAAAGGAGCCATCTTAATGCTAGAATGGTAACTATTGTTATAAGCAAACTCAATAAGAGGCAAATGGTTAACCTAACTACCTTTAAAATCAATCACAAGCCCTTAACATCCTATAAATTCTGAATAGTATGCTCTGCTTGTCCATCCGTTTGAGGGTGGAAAGTGGTTTTAAGGTTCTCCTGAGTACCCAAACCTTTCTGAAACAACTGACAAAAGCGAGATGAAAAATGCCTACCTCGGTCTAAAATAATGGACACAAGCACTTCATGTAACTTAAATATATTATAAATGAACAACTTAGCATAATCATTTCCTGAGTAATTAGTCCTCACAAGCAAGAAGTGAGTAGACTTTGACATCCTGTCCACGATGACCTAAATCGAATCATATTAATTGTGAGATCACAAAATACCTGTAATAAAATCCATATTGATCATCTCCTACCTCCATATGGTCAACTCTATATCTTGACATGCCATTAATCCTCAAATATTCAACCATGACTCATTGACAAACCATACACTTAGCTACAAAGTTTGCCACATCTCTTTTCATATTATTCCACCAGTAGATTTTCTTCAAGTAATAATACATCTTAGTTGAACCCAGATGAACAATATATCAAGAATCATGAGTCTAAGACAAAATCCTTTCCCACAACCCATCAACATCATGAACAGACAACCTTCCTTGATACCTCAGAATGTCAGCTCTCCCAATCTGAATGCTATAACCTTTTGCTTACCCACATTATCCTTAATCTGTATAAGTGTGGGATCTATAACCTGTTTATTCTTTACCATAGCATCAAGAGATGATTTAACCACTTCCTGAGGAATCACTCCGCTATCTTAGAAGTCCAAGAGATGAACTCCCAAGTTAGCTATCCTATGAATATCCTTCACCAACCCTCTTTTCTCCTCACAACATGAGATAATCTCCCCATAGACAACCTGCTAAGAGAATTAGCAACAATATTTGCTTTACCTGGATGGTAATGAAGGCTCATATCGTAATCCTTTAGCAATTCGAGCCACCACCTCTACCCGAAATTCAATTACTTTTGCGTAAACACATACTGCAAGCTCTTATGGTCTAAATAAATATCCATATGTACCCCGTTCAAATAATGGCACCATATTTTCAATGTAAAGACCCCAACCACCAACTCTTGATCATGAGTAAAGTAACTCCTCTAATGAACCTTAAGTTGCCTGAAAGTAATAGGCCATGACCTTACCATATTGCATCAAAATACAACCCAGTACCACATGGGATGCATCACAATACATAAAAAACCATCATACCTTCGTACTGGGTCAAAAAAGGTGCTGAAGTCAACTTATCCTTCACCTTCTCAAAACTACCTTCACAAGCATCGTACTATAGAAACTTTACCTTTTTCTAAGTTAACTTTGTCAGTCGAGTAACAATGGATGAGAAACTCTCCACAACCTCTTATAATACCCAGCCAAGCCCAAGTTTCTCCTAATGTTTGTTGGAGTCATGGGTCTACGCCATTTATTAGCTGCCTCAACTTTCTGTAGATACACCTTGATACCCTCACTAGAAACCATATGCCCAAGAAAGGTCACAACACTTAGCCAAAATTCACATTTAGATAATTTTGCATACAACTTCTGGTCCTTAAGAGTCTATAACACAATTCAGAGATGATTGGCATGATCCTCCTCACTCTTAGAGTACACTAAGATGTCGTTAATGAAGACTATAACAAATAAATCCAGAAACTTCTTGAACACCCGATTCATAAGATCCATGAAAATAGCCGGAGCATTAGTCAACCTAAATCATGATATAAGTATGATAAAATACAAGATAACATAACTTAGTCAAGTTACAGAAACGAACCTGAATCATCTCCAATACTGCTATATATAATAAGTAATTACATTGGAATAAAAGTAGAACATAAGGCATCAGCACATGCCAATATCACCGTGCACAATAATTAACAATGCATAATAATAACTTACCATAAAGCATCAACGCAAGCAATCACAAATACAAAATTGGATCACATACACCAATTGGTGGGAAAGGTAAATAACTCAGCACAAACTCGCATACGCTTGGATAGCATGCTCAAGGATAGAATAAAGAAACCATTCACCGCTTAAAAATAACTAACTCATTATTTATCCATCATTCCACAGTTTTATCAACCATCCATTTATCAACATTCGACAATGTACTCACATTCCATAATATTATCATAATTTAATAACCTTATCAACGTTACTCACTAGTCATCATTCATTGGCTAAACATCTCTTTTTGACTAATTCATTAAACAGCTAATCATCATAAAACTTTTAGTCATCATTTATCAACTATTCACCATATATTCGTTAATCACTATTTATTAGATAACCATCATTTATCATCTACCATCATTTATTAACTACTTATCTTTTACCAATTAGTCCTTGATAATCAACTAGTCATGATAAGTCACTTAAACAATATCCACCACTAATTTTTTTTAACACTAATCATCAACTATACCACTTTATAATTATTTAACACTTGCGGGCTATAACCGGCAACCCTAATATCAACATCATATAGAAACTACATATATATATATAAATGTAATTACCATACATGGGCATATCCGAACTTGAACCGATAGATGTACATATAGCCACATCAATATAATCATCCACCGGCCTTGTTGGGTATCAATGCATCATCATACATATCCTTCAGCCTTGTCAGACATATATCATCATAATTATCCTCTTGTCTAGCCAAGTATCAATATCATCATAATTATCCTCTGACCTTTTCGGGTATTAATATCATTATATTATCCTCCTGCCTTGATTAGTATCAATATATCATCATAATATCCTATGGCCTTATTGGGTTTCAATATATCAACATAATATCCAGACTCAAACTGGTAGCCACATCATCATTGTCGGTGGCAAAATCAATAGCATAAGTGATCATATAACCAAGCATAATTAATAACATAACTCCCCATATAATCAATAAGCATGACTTCTAATATAATTCATGGCACAATTACTAATATCATCGATAGGGATGTTTTCTAGAACGATTACTAGCATAAATTCTAGCATGATCACGATCATAAAAAATATCATGAGTAATGGCTTACTAATAGTATAGTCCAAGGTTTATCATTAGCATAAAAGTTTGTTTATCAATAGCTTGAGCACTAGCTAATCCATGGCATAATCTATAGCTTATTCATAGCATAGCCAATAACATAATTTATGGCTTAGACAATATCATAGTCAAGGACTCATTCAATGGTATATTCGGTAGTCAAATCAATATCCCAGACAATAGCATCATCAATAGCAAGTCATAATCTTAATTAATAAATCATACTTATAGTATAATCATTAGACATTACTACCAACGTCATTCATCATAACCAACAAGCCCCAAGGTACCTCAATATTGCCTTAAAAGGGAATGGCATTCTCTAGGCATTTAATAAGAGTATAGGAGTTCCAAGAGAACTAATTATAAATCTTGACTTAAGTTGGGTCAAAGAGCCTACTTCTAAATCCTCGAAATATATTCTAAGTCAATTTTTACCCGAACTAAGCAAAGTTATCTATATCTACTCTTAGATGTATAGAAAGCAACAATTTTCTCTAAGGTAGAGATTCTTCTTAAGCACTTTAACTAAGTCAAATGGAAACTAAGGCAACTTTCATTAGTGTAAGCAACTAAGGCCAATATTACTCAAAGAATGGGTGTCTAAAGCATTCTTACCTAACTTAAGTAATATAAGGTATTCTCATGCTAAACATGAATAATGAAGTCTAATTTATCTAAGGCACAATGAAAACAAGCCAAGTGTTTTAACTCTATGATTTCAAAATAGCCTAAATAGACCAACTAACCCAAGTCTTGCATTTAATCCATCCATAACATAAAATCAATCCCAAATCTAACACAATATCATAGGAATGCTATGAAATAGTTTAATCTGACAAGGGATAGACACAACATACCTCGAGGATGAAGAAAGCTCAACATTCTGCTAAACTACCACTTTTTTCTTCCAAAAAGCCTCCTCAAGATGCCAAGATAACAAAAACACATTCTAAAAATCAATACAACAATATATATACTCATATTTCACCATTGTTCTTTAAGTAAATCATCTCAAACCCCATGTGGTCCTACTTACAAAAATCGAGTTTCCGAAACCAATCCAACATTCATACAAGCTTAACGAATTACTACCCTAAAAAATAGGTGAAAAACAAGCTAAATTAGGGCCAAATCAAGCCCTGAAAGTCCTAGGTTTTGATAAAATAATCAATAAATTTCACCAAGAAAAGAGTGAATTCTTACCTCAAATCAGAATAAAATTGTAAAAATAAATATTAAACCAAGCTCCCAAGTTACCCACAAGTCTTAATTTTGAGATATCTTACCCCTTAGGGTTTTACTCTCGAGTAATGGATGAAACATGGTTCAATTCATGACTTTTGGTCTATTTATACCCATACTAGGTCCTCAGGTCCTGCTATTACAGCCCAGGACCTGCGATCGTAACATATTGGGTATTCAGGAGTAAGTTACAATCATACACAAGCTCTGCGATTGCACTATCTTTTCCTGCCAAGGGTACCGCGATCGCATCCATTGGCTTGCGATTGCAGTTGCCCCCAGATAACTTGGAAATTCTTCCAAGTTTTCATCAATCCCTCGAAATTCATTTGAAATCTTATATACGCAAATGAACTATGTAAACATACCAAATTCAACATTTTGGATGCGATGGCGCACTCATAATTAGTATTCGAGGTCATTTCTACCAAATATGGGTCCCACACTCATATTTCCAATTTCTTAACTTTTTGACCAATAGGTCAAAATGAGTTCAGGTGGCTCGGGACCGAAGCCAAAGATCTACCTAGCCTATAATTGACATTTTAGTGCTTTTAGTATAGTCAAAATTTGCATACGAGATTTTTTTACTAAAGTTTTAGCCCAATGGCCATTTGGAACTAGTGAAGACGTCAAAATAGGGAATTGGCTCCAAAAACTAAACGAATTTCCTAGTAACTGCATTGTCAGTTCCAACAAGTCATAAATGAATTGGTGCAGCTATAGGAAAGCTCTAACAATAAAATTATATAGAAATATGGAAAATAACCTGAAGGGTCATTACAATATCCACTACTAAAGGAACTTTCATTTGAGAAAGTTAAGGATTAGGATGTACTCAAAATCTCAAACAGGTGAGGACACTGGGTCCGTATCTCTCTATCTCTCTCCTAAGTGGCCTTCTTCATTAGGCGGTGCCTCCACTTAACCTGAACTAGAGGAATCTCCTAAGTGCACCACTGCCTGACATCACTAGCCAAAATGAGCACAGGCTCCTCTACAAAGGTCAAATGCTTATCTAACTGGAATGAGTCCCATCAAAGCACATGAGATAAATCATGAATGTATCGCCACAACATAGAGACATGGAAAATTAGATGAATAGTGGCTAAATTTGGAGGTAAATCTAACTTATAATCTACCTCACCAACTACGCAAAGAATCTTAAAAGGTTAAATGTATCTAGGACTGAGCTCACCCTTCCTCCTTAACCTCATCACACCCTTCATGGTCAATAGGCGGAGGAATACACAATAACTGACTCTAAATCTCAAAGCATAAAGCCTATGGTCTGCATAGGCCTTCTGCCTACTCTGAGCGCACTCAACCTATCCTAAATCACCCTGACTCTAGCCAATGAATGTTAAAGCAAATCAGTATCATGGGGTCTAACCTCGAAAGTCTCAAACCATCTGACCAAAGAACAACATTTCCTACCATACAAAGCCTCAAAAGGCGCCATCTCAATTCTCAAATAAATTTTTTTATTATAAGAAAATTTTGCAAAGGCTAATTGCTGCTCCCACTGGCCTCCAAAATCCATAACACCGGCTTAGAGCATATCCGCAATAACCTGAATAGTATGCTCCAACTAACCATTTGTCTGCGGACGAAAGGTTGTAGTAAGATCCACCTAAGTGTCCAACTCTTCTTGAAAAGCTCTCTAAAATCTTATAGTGAACACAGAACCATAGCCTGAAATAATAGAAATGGGCATACTATGAAAATAGACTATCTTTCGAACATAGATATGGGCCAATCTCTCAACGCTAAAGGATATCTAAATAGGAATAAAATATGCTGAATTGGTTAAACGATTGACAATGACCCAAATACCATCGAAACCATAGAGAGTAAGAGGCAAACTACTAATAAAATCCATGGTAATCCACTCCCATTTCTACTAAGGATTCGGTAACCTCCGAGTTAATCCACCTAGTTGCTGATGCTCGATCTTTACCTATTAACAGCATTGGAAATGAGCTACAAATTCTACCATATATCTCTTCATACCATTCCATTAATAATATTGTCTTAAATCTCTTGGCTGTTTCAGGATGAATGAAATACCTGGTGTTGTGAGCCTCATGCAAAATTAACTGAATCAAGTCATCGACCCTTAAAACACAAATGCATCCATCAAATCTCAAAACACCCTTAGAATCTATGGTGTTCCTCTCATACTCACCGCTCAACACCTGATAAGAAAGAAAGAAAAACTTACTATCCTCAAACTAATGATCTTGAATCTACTTAAATAACGAGAATCTTGCCTCCTCTCTTGCAAAAATCCTCCTAGGGTATAAAATATCAAGCCAATCCATTAAGTTAGCTAAGGACTGGATATCCTATGCCAATGACCTCTAAGAAACTGAAATACAAGCCAAGTTTCCCATACTCACTGCCTTCCAACTCAAGGCATCTGCTACCGCATTTGCCTTACCTAAATGATACAAGATGGAAATAGCATCATCCTTAAGCAACTCCATCCATTTACATTGTCTAGTATTAATCTCTCTCAGGGTCATGAGATGCCGATGACCGTGATGATCGGTGAAAATCTCACAATGCATACTATAAAGATAATGCCTCCAAATCTTAATGCAATACCTACCTCTGCCAACTCCAAGTCATGAGTGGGGTAGTTTCTCATGCACCTTAAACTGTCTAGAAGCATAAGAAATAACATGACCCTGCTTCATTAATACATAACCTAAATTTACACTAGAAGCATCACAAAACATGGTGAATTCCTCACCCTCAATAGGAAGAGCTAAAATAGAAGCTGAAGTAAGGAAATACTTAAGCTTTCAAAATCTCAACTTACACTCCTTAAACCATTAAAAAGGAAGCTCCTTTTGAGTCAACATTGTCATAGGGGTTGAAATAGAGGCATAAACCTCGACAAAGTGTCTAAAATAACTGGCCAAACCAATAAAGCTATGAACCTCAGTCGGAGATGTAAGCCTAGCCTAATCATGAATCACCTCAATCTTAGTTGGGTCTACCATAATACAATCCTCAGACACCACTTGTCCAAGAAATGTCACCGACTTAAGCCAAAACTCACATTTAGAGAACTTGGAAAAAAGCACATGATCTATTAATTTCAAGAGCACAATCATCAAATATTGCACATGCTCCTCTCTACTCATCAAATATATAAGGATGTCGTTGATGTACATAATCACAAAGGAATCCAAATAAGGCTTGAATACTAGGTTCATCAAATCAATGAATATGGCTGGGGTATTAGTCAACCCAAAATATATCACTAGGAACTCATAATGACCTTAACAAAACCTAAAAACTATCTCCGAGATATCTGAACCCTGAATCATCAACTAATGGTAACTAGATCTTAAATCAATCTTAGAAAACACTGCCACACCCTAAGCTAGTCTAACAAATCATTAATGTGAGGCATAGAATAACAGTTCTTCATTGTCACCTTATTAAGCTGCTTATAATCAATGCACATACTCAAGGAGCCATCTTTCTTCTTCACAAACAACACAGGAGTTCCCCAAGGAGACACACTTGGTCTAATAAAACCTTTACCAAGAAGATCCTAAAATTGAAAATTTAGCTTCCTAAGCTCGACAAGAGCCATACATTAAGGTGCCATAGAAATAGATTGGGTGTCAGGCTTGAGGTCAATAGCAAACTCAATCTCATAGACGAAGGGAATACTAGGCAGGTTGATAAGGAACACATCCAAAAACTCACAAATAATAGGAATAGGGTAAAGCGATGGACTCTCCACACTAGTATCACAAATATTAGCGAGGTAGGACTTACAACCTCTCGAAAGAAGCCTTCTAGAATAAACATAAGAAATAATCCCCATTAGCTTTCAACTAACCACTTTCTGCGATATGACTAGGGGTACACCAGGCATGGCAAAGTATTGGCGTTGGCAAAACGATCCATGACCGCATGATAGTGAGATAGTCAGTCCATTCCTAGAATAACATCAAAATCTATCATATACGGAATAATAAGATTAGCATAAATATCAATATCTTTAACAGTCACAACATATGATTTAAAAACCCAATCCACTACTAAAGAATCAACAGCGGGATTGATACGCACAATGGCACGGATAATAAATCACAAGGCAACTCCAACTATGGTGCATAATAAGAAAATATACAAGAATAAGTGGATCCTGGATAAAATAAAGCAAAGGCTAACTGGCGGCATAAAAAAATTGTACTTATAACAATAAAATCTGAAGTCTAAGTCTCGAGTATAGTAGGTACTGCATACAACTGACCGTGCCTGCCACTTGGCTAGGTACCTGACTAACTTTCTATTGTGCTTGTCTAAGAACCTCCTCGAGTACCCTAGAAACCACCGTGCAACCATGAGAGCCACCTCTAGCTAAGGGATGAACTAATCTGATAGGGGAAACCCTTGAGTTGAAATAATAATGCAATCTCACAAATATTGACCAGGAGCTCTACAGTGGAAACATGTTCTTCATTGTCACCTTATTAAGCTGCTTATAATCAATGCACATACTCATGGAGCCATCTTTTTTCTTCACAAACAACACAGGAGTTCCCCAAGGAGACACACTTGGTCTAATAAAACCCTTACCAAAAAGATCCTAAACTTGAGAATTTAGCTCCCTAAGCTTGACAAAAGCCATACATTAAGGTGCCTTAAAAATAGATTGGGTGTCAGGCTT
>NC_061121.1:160432155-160600496 GCF_002878395.1 Capsicum annuum
GCATAATGGCACAGATAATAAATCATAAGGCAACTCCAACTATGGTGAATGATAAGCAAATATACAAGAATAAGTGGATCCTGGATAAAATAAAGCAAAGGCAAACTAGCGGCATAAAAAAATTATACTTATAACAATAAAATCCAAAGTCTAAGCCTCGAGTCTAGTAAGTACTGCATACAACTGACCACGCCTGCCACCTGGCTAGGTACCTGACCAACTTTCTATCGTGCTTGCCTAAGAACCTCCCCGAGTACCCTAGAAACCACCCTGTAACCATGAGAGCCACCTCTAGCTAAGGGATGAACTAATTTGATAGGGGAAACCCCTAAGTTGAAATAATAATGCAATCTCACAAATATTGACCACGAGCTCTACAGTGGAAACATGACACCTGAGCTGAACCAAAATTAATTGATCCATCTGACCTAAAATAATTACCATATCTAGAATAAACAGATGATAAATGTCTCAAAGATTGACCACTGCCCTTACCTGGTTAATCACTAGACTAGCCTTTGTTAGTAATCTGAAGTATTGTCTAAATAGGTCAACTAGGCTAACTCTGAGATTGATAGGATGGAAGCGATGGATACCTACTACGAGAACTACCATCTTTGGGTCAGGAACTATGATGAATCCCGTTGAATCTACCCAACAACCTAGGCTACTTATCACAGCCCTCAAAACCCTTATGGTGCATCTCCAACGTTACCCAAGCATGATGTAACACCTCAACAAAAGACCTACCTATATCAACTAAAATCTAAGTAGACATAGGAATGGGAGTCTCAACCCTCTAACAAAGCAATAGGCTCTCTCACATTTAGTGTCCAAAATTGAAGTCGTATGCCTAGCAAATTCTTAAAAATGAGCCTCATACTCTACAACTATCATAGAGCCCTACTCCAATCTTGAGAAATAATCCCTCAATTGGTCTCTAAGGCTGCGAGGCATGTACTTCTCAAAGAACATCTCAGAGAACTGAGCCCAAGTCAAAAGAGAAGATCCAGCTAGCCTAGAATCCATAAAACCTCTCCACTAATGTCGAACAACTAAGTCCAATTGAAATTGGAGTAATCCATACCACGAGTCTCAACAAGTCCCAAATTATAGAGCCTATCCTTACAAGTAATTATGAATTTATATACATCCTCATCTGGCGCACCAAGAAACCTAAGTAGAGCCAATCTTAAGAATCTACCCAACATTTTTTACTCCTCAGAAGACCTAATAGGCTAAGCAACTACCGGTGCAGGAGAAACGTCAACCCTAGGAGCCACTACTACAGATTATACCCCTACCTCAGTACCACTCTGATCAATAGGCTGTACACCATACACCACCAACTATCCCTAAAAGCTTAACTATACATCTTTAAGAACAGAAAAAGAAATAAACTCTAGTAGATCCTAGGTTGCCACCACTGGCTTGGGCAAAAGAATCTCTAGCTCAGGAGCGAGAATAAGACCTGGGGAAGGAGTCCTATACTGGCCCCTAGTTGGGGACACTTCACACGACTGTCTACAAACTTTAAGTCTCCCATGAACATGAGTAAAATCCTTAGGCTCAATCTTGGGACCCTCATCTCATGTAACGGCAGCATGTGTCCTAGCCATCTGTGAAAGAGCAAAGTCAAGGGAATACTTCTATAAACCAACTCAGAATCTTAGTACGATATAAGTGAAAGAAGTGATGAACTCCTTAGAATTTCCTATAGTCACCCAAAGATAGGAAATAGAGGTCATCATTCCAATTCGTAGGACTCTACTAGAAACTTGCTTTTGTACCAATAATACCGTTGTGACCTAGTCTCTGATACCAAATTGTCATGACCCAATTTATGAGTCATGATAGAACCTACTAAATCTCGTTAGTAGGTAAGTCAAACCATAACTCAGAGCTAATGCAATGAGTCAATTCGGTAGGAAATGCCCTAACATAGGTGAATTTCAAGAACACAATTTATAAATAAGCAAAGGGGTGTAAATAGATAAAATAGTCAATACAAGATACCATCCCATGACCTGGTATAGCCAGTACAAGAGCTTTTAATAATACTAATACAACTCAAATATGTAGAATAGTTAACAACATCTTTCTCGATAACAAAAGACTAAATATAAAGATAGAGAAAAATGGACAACTTAAACTCCATGAGCTCACCTTATCTCTAAAAAAGTCATCATAGCATGATCAATGATCAATGACAATAGATAGTAATCGAAGCTATACCAAAAAGGTACAAAAGTGTAGTATAAGTACCAAAACAATGGGTACTCAGTAGGCATTATCGGCCGACTGAGCTAAATTATTATATAAGTACAATAAAATGCAAGATAACATAACTATGTCAAGGTATAGAAATGAACCTCAAATATCTCCAAGACTGTTGTACATAATAAGTAATTACATCAGAATAATAGTGTACATAATGTATCAATACATGATAATATCGACATGTATAAAAAGTAACTATGCAGAATAATAACTTATAATAAATCATCAATACAAGCAATCACAAATACAAAGTTGGCTCCATTTCCAATTGATGCGGAAAGTAAATAACTCATCACACTCTCATACGCTAGAGAGCACACTCAAAGATAGAATAAAGCAATAATTTATTACTTATAAATAACCAACTTATTATTTATCCATCATTCCATAATTTCATCAATCATCTATTTACTAACATTCAAGAATGTACTCATATTCCATAATATTACCATCATTTTAAAAACCTTATCATTGTTACTCACTAGTCATCAATTCATTAGCTAACCATCTCTTTTAACAAATTATTTTAACAACTAGTCATCATATAACTTCTAGTCATCATTTAGCAACTATTCACCATATAACCGCCAATCACCATTTATTAGATAACCATTATTTATCATCTAACATTATTTATTAACTACTCTTTCCTTACCAAATAATCCTCGATTATCAACTAGTCATGATACGTCACTTAAACAATATGTACCACTAATCTTTATTTATCACTAATCATAAACTATACCATATTATAATCATTTAACACCTGTGGGCTATAACCAGTATCCCTAATATTAACATCACACCCATACTACATATATATATGTATATAATTGCCTTATATAAGGCATATCTGGACTCAAACTGGTAGATGTACATATAGGAAAATTACTATAATCATCCATCAACCTTGTCGAGTATCAATATATCATCATCAACATCCTCCAGCCTTGCAGGCAAATATCATTATAATCATCATCTGGAGTTGTCGGGTATTAACATTATCATAATCATCCCCTATACTTACCAGGTATCAATATCATTATAGTATTTTCCAGCCTTTTCAGGTATTAATACATCATCATAATATCCTCCAGTCTTATTGGGTATCAATATATCACACAATATCTGGACTCGAAAAGGTAGTCACATCATCATAGTTAGTGACAAAATCAATAGCATAAGTGATCATATAATCAAGCATAAAAAAATCAAACATAATTAATAGTATAACTCTCCATATAATAAATAAGCATGATTTCTAACATAATTCAAGGTACAATTGCTAATATCATCAATAGGGGTGTTTTTTAGCAAGGTTGCTTGCATAATTTCTTAGCCTGATCATAATTATAAACAATATCATGAGAAATATCTTACTACTAGTATATTTTATGGCTTATCGTTAGCATAAAAGGTAGCTTATCAATAGCTTGAGCACTAGCTAATCCATGGCATAATCTATAACTTATTCATAGAATAGTCAATAATATAATTTATGGCTTAGATAATATCATAGTCAAAGACTCATTCAATTGTATATTCAATAGTCCAATCAATAGTCAAGACAATAGCAAAATCAATATGTAACGCCCCAAATTTGGAATCCGTAACGCCACATGGTGCTCATGACCCCGAAGGACCACAAGATAACCTATGACTGATATTTGAACCTGTACCCTACATAATATACCCAATAGATGTGGAAACATGCACTGAAAGTCCATAAGGTTCAATACTAAATAAATATTTAATAAAATAATGTATGAATATGGTATAACAATACAAAAACTGATAACAACTGTCTGAATATGTTATAGTCTGAAAGTCTCTAAACTGTCTGAAATCTGTGGAGTTGATGGAATATGTCCTCAACTAACTCTGAACTAGTGAAATAATAAAGTAATAAAATAACCAAACTATCCTCGAATGATGAGGGCTCACTGCTAGTCTAGCTGCTGAACGTTTGATCTACTAAGAAAGCTCGGGAGCCCGTTCTTCTAAACCTATGGTATAAAATACCATAGCGCAAATACATCAATACGTAGAATGTACTGGTATGCAAGTGAGGTAGGCTAAATGCAAGGGTTCATATGCATGAACCATAATAACTGACTGTACAACATGAAAATGAGAATACATGCATAGATACATAACTATAACTGAGATCGTGACAACGCTGAATCATGAATTCTGATAACATGGATTTACTAATATTTGAGTACTAATACTGGTATACTGAATAACTGAGTCTATTGAGTACTGAGGAACTGGAACTGGTCTGATTGACTGTATATGTCATCCTAAAACTAAATACTGATAACATAAATTTTATATAAATTAATATACTATTAACTGCGTTTGTGACAACATGATTACTGAGTCTGAATACTAATAAAATGAGTGACTGTATCTGACATTCCTGATACTGATGGAACTAATTGAGTTCCACACTATACTGAGTTGACTATATCTAACAGTCCTGAATTTTTATAAAACTGAATTGAGTTCTATTACTAAGACTGGATCTGTAACTGAGACTGTGGGAAATAGTTATCTAACTGACATTCCCCTAATATGCAATTATATCTGTGATGGGGTCTAATCTATAACCCAAATTGGACGAGTGTTAATAGCACACTACTGGTAAGGATAATCAGTGAGTAACTCTCATCTAATAGGCAACTCTAGTAAGAACGATGAGACCCTCATATAATAGGTTAAGCCTCCTCATCTACCCTCATATAATAGGATATGATGTCTCAATCTATGCTAGCTATGTAGTTCTGGAATGCAAGGATTGCTTTTAAGAATCACACCCTCATATAACAGGTGAGTTCCCATCCTTAGGTTAACTTAGTGCTGAATCCTACTCCTAACTGAAAAGACACTAAACTGATTAACTGAACTAAACTGAACTGATACTAATGGTATTGTTTAATGAAGTTAAACTAAGTTCACTGAGTTCTATAGACTCTCAGAATGCTACTAAGATCTGAGGACTAACGGTGAGTACTAAAGTTACTAAGATTTCTGGGAATACTAAGGTTACTGAGATTACTGAGTACTGAGATCACTGAAGTTACTGGACTACTAGGATTGTTGGGATCTCTGAGATAACTAAGATTACTGAATGAGATTGGACTGATACTTAGTTTACTGAGTTTTCCTGAGTCACATGACTGACTGAATTCTACTGATCATGGCTTGACCGAGAGTATCGTGAAAACATGACATGGCTTTAGGAGAACAATTAAATTATCGGGTATAAGTACCCCAAGACTCGATAGCATAAAACTGACAGGACATGAGACTTCTTGAACACATTACTAACATCAATAATTCATAATACATTAATTTGGGGATTTTATGAAGCACATGGTTAACATAGTGTTGTACATAGATAGCAATGCGTATAAATATGGCATAATTTCATACTTCTAATCTTATGACCATCTCATTAAGAAATCACAATACGTAGGTTTTGCATGGGAATAATCTTAATCAAGTAGACATAGCATAGCTTAAGAGGCATAACATGATCTTGACACATGGAAACTAAATACTTGATCATCATTCATTCATTTGGGAATATTATCAAATACCTTGCATACACACTTAGGGCATACGCATGATCATCAAATTAATACAATAAAACTCCATATTTCAACTCAATTTCACATGTTTTTGACCTCATAACATACTAGCATAGGTTCATGAACAACACATAAAGATTCCAACTTGGGAATCACACAAAGATAATTACATGAACATAATCAACCCATAGTAAAATATTCACAATATATGATTTAAAACTTGATTCCTGGGCTTCATGGATGAAAGGAATCCATGAATGAATACTGTGCATATCTTAGTTATTGATTCTACGAAGTTTGACCGAGAGATTCTTGAATTTGAGTCTTGGATTTGAATCCCCAATTGAAAACCATAGCTTGTTCTTGAGAGAAACTTGAGAGAAATAAGGTATTTTGGGTAAAATATAGTTGAATCACGTGTTATTAGGTTTAAATAGGGGATGAGAAATTGAACCTTTTAACCCTTGGATGCGTATTTTATTTCTGAGAAAATTTCCCAATTTTGAAGGATGGCAGGATGCGGTGCTATCGCACCGTGTCACTTGAAATTGCCGACTGAGAGCTGGGTTGATAGCGAGATGCGGTGAAATAATGTTGCAGTACTGGATGGGACTCGGAAGTTCACTGCGATGCAGTGGTATCGTGCTAAGACACTGGAAAAAAGGATGATTCTGAATTTGAGACCTGGCGCGATACTCCATAATGACAGAGGCTCACTGTACTTCAATGATTACCATTTTGACCTGCTCCGCGATGCACTGATGGCTCGAATAATACACTGTCTCATAAAAAAGGCTTTAACTAATTGCTCGGGTGTCGAATTTGGGCAAATTTGGTATCGATGGAAAGCTTATTGAATTTCCCACATGCCAAAAATTAAAAATATTAAAAACACCATATGTATAAAAGTGGATTCATCTTTGAAACAATTTTTTAACATTTTTGGGATGAATTTAAGCTAGGTAGAAGTACGAGATATTACAATATCTCCCCCTTGGGAACATTCGTCCTCGAATGAGACTGATTGAAATGGGAGGAACGATAAGTTGAAGTTCATACTGAACATGAAAATGGAAACATGACTACCTGGCTAACATTACTGAGATTCATACTGAGCATGCATATCTAATGTATGATTTTAATGTTTGAGATGATGCATGAATTTATGACTCAGAGTACTAATAAGTTGATCACACATATTCGAAATATGAATATATGACTAAACTGACTCATGAATATGTGACCGAACATGTAAGGGTAAAGATACCAAATTTGAAATGAAAACTGAGCATGGAACTGAATACCATATTTGTAACTAAAATATGTGAATAAAACTAGATAAGCTTAAGAAAATCTATTGCCTTGGGCTGAGTCTGAGTTTAACTTCTTAATATGAATGAGCAAAAACATGAGAACATAATTGGGTAGCGTGAACTGAACTGAGCCTTTGAGTACATGGCTTACGGCTGACATTGGAGCTAGAGGGTCAACCTAAGAGTACCCCCTACTCCTAAACTAGATTTCTTACACGAAGAAAGATTATCATAAAAGTGTGAGGGTTCAAAGTGTATCTCCCCCCTTGGGCACTATGTCCTTCGAAGAATACTGACTTCGCTGAGTCGCTGAGGAAACTGAAGTGATACACAAGACATCTATGAGCTGAGTCTTAAATAAATATTTGAGATCTAAAACTAAAGAATGATACATGGACCAAGTTGAACACGCAACTACCGAGTTGGCCCCTCTTAGAATGATCACATTCATGAGATTCCGAATAGTGCGATTAAATGAAAAGATAGGGAAACCACACCATCTGAACTTGTTCGTTCTGACTGCTAAACTAAAGTACTGTCTTTGCGTACTAAATCATGCTAAAAACTTATACTAGATCAGAGTATTTCTTTGACACTCTTTCTATATAGTTCTAATAACTGTAGAGAGAAAGGAAATCTTGGCCTGGTCCGAGTAGGACATCTGAATAGGATATCGCTACATGGCTGAGGTTCTTGTATTAGAAGGCAAGGCCTACGAAACATCATCTAAGATAAAGAGATCGAACCTTATGCACTGCAACTAAGACTGCTGAAAAGGTTCACATGGTGTTGAGCATGAATGCATAAATATACTAACTGATCTGATTAACTGAATTACTTATATATGAACGCTGGCATATAAGACTGAACTGTACTTAGTCTGAACGACTAGCCTAAGACTATAGAGTATTATGCATTGGAGGTAAGGACTGAATGAGTGACATGAGGTGACTAGGCATGGATTTATGAAAATTGTGTTACTTGAAATTACAATACCAAGCGTATAAAATAATTCAAAAATATTCTATAACTGAGGTACTAATATACTAATGATTGAGTAACTGATAACTATATGCTTTGGTCGAGTAAACCCAAAAATAAACTGAGTTACCGACCTGATTACATAACTAGGACTGGGATTGAGATTATAGATAAGATGGTAATTGAGATTGTAACTGTAACTAAGATTGTAGCTGGGACTGAATACTAGTTTCTGATAACTAAGGTTTATACTAATACTGAAGTTCTTAATTCTAAGACTGAACACTGATTACTGAGTACTGAACACTAAAACTGTAACTGAGATACCAACTGAATTTTGATAGTTACACGATGGGGGATGACATAAGTCAAAGATTTGAATGCACACTCACACTCGGTACTTTCCCAACTTCTAAATACAACCTCTTGCTAGCCATTTACTTGCACACTAACATGATATTTAAGCCTATCTTCATAACTAAACTCTCGTGTAAAACAAACATGTAGAAATCTTCTCTTAACATATAACATTTACTCTCTCTCCTTTAAGTAACTGCCCATCACTATACTATTTTCACAAAGAGAGCTCACTGAAGGGTTAAATAAGGAGGACCTGAAGTATGAATAAACACTAACTAAACTTGACACTTGATTGAAGCCTGAGGAATAGTATATACATATCATGGATTCACCAAGAGGTTTAAACTAAGGATATGCATAACATAGTCTGAATTTAACTGATCAGTAGAGGCGTAGCATGAGCCATAGAAGTTGAGTATACTATAAAGCCTGATATGTGTACATGATTCATGAGGTGCATAACCTGAGTTTGGAGTTTTCTACATTCGTGGGACATGATTTGTATGACTGAGGGGAATAAAACTGAATTTCTTATGCTGGGAACTAGAATCTTACATGATTCTATAGGAAACGTGTGAATGTAAGTTGTGTTCATGGAACTGAGATGTAAAGCATGTGTAGGCATCATGCTGACTGAAGTACCAACTTTACACTGAGATAAGGATGGGTCAGGAATTATCTTCCCTTACTTTTTTTCTATACGTACTGGCACTACTACTAGAATCTGAGAGCCTGAATTGGTCACTTGATCTATCATCTCCCCCTTATCTTTGAGCCATCATCATAAGTCTGTGAATACTTTACTAAACTCTAAACTAAACTGCAATCATTTTCACTTACTAATACTCTGTTTGACATATGTTTACCTTACTAAACACATTATCTGCTTCTGTTTCTTTATAGACTACTAATACCACATTACCTCAATCACATCCACACCTTCATACTTAGTATCAAATTAATAAGTTAAGTACTAGCTTGAACTCTTTAAGCCTACTAATTTACTCTGGTACATCTATCCCCATGAATATATAAGCTGTTCAATCTGGATAATGTTATCCCAACTCTACTATTGCTAAACTCCTAAGTTCATGCTTCTAACTTTAGTTCATATGTTATCATACAATTTTGAGAAGGGATCTGATGACATATGAGTTCTCATAATCATGAATAAGATTTGTACAACTTTAGAGCATAACTGAACTGATGAGATACTTTTGAGCTTGTAGGCAATCCCATACTAACTGTCTGCAGGGACTGTCTAAGAAAGCCCTATCTCTAGGACATTGAGCTTCACTATTTCTATTACCTTGAAATTAAGGTAAAGTTGACATAAGTGAAGCATAAGGAGAATCTACATGAATTTATTAGAGAACTTTTCTATAGCACGATCAGAGGCCAGAAAGAAGGGAAACTGTTCTTAAAACATCTCATAGCCTCCTGCACATAAGTATGGTGCACAACACACCCATATACAAGACTCTACTAGATGCGACTTTTAAGACTTCCTAGGACACTGTTGAAACTTAGGCTCTGATACCAAGTTAGAACGCCTCGAATTTGGTATCCAAAATGCTATACGGTGTTCATGACCTTAAAGGATCACAAGATAATCTATGACTGATATCTGTACCTGTACACTGCATAATATACCCTATAGATACAAAAATATGTACTAAAAGGCCATAAGGTTCAATACAAAATAAATATCTAATAAAATAATGTATGAATATAGTATAAAAATACCAAAACTAATAACAACTGTTTGGACATGCTATAGTCTGAAAGCCTCTAGACTATCTGAAACCGATAAAGTTGATGGGAAATATCCCCAACTAACTCTGAAATACTAAAATAATAAAGTAATAAAATAACCATGCTATCCTCGAATGATAAGGACTCATTGCTAGTCTGGCTGCTGAACATCTAATCTACTAAGGATGCTTGGGAGCTCGTACTTCTAAACCTATGGTATAAAATACCATTGCGCAAAAGCATCAGTACGTTGAATATACTGGTATGCAAGTGAGGTAGGATAAATTCAAGGGTTTATATGCATGAAGAATAATAACTGACTATATAAAATGAACGTGAGAATATATGCATGGATATGTAACTGTAACTGAGATCGTGATAACGCTGAATCATGAATTCTGATAACATGGATTTACTGATATCGAGTGCTAATATTGGGATACTGAATGACTGAGTCTATTGAGTACTAAGGAACTGATATCATATTATTGATAAAGAAATGACTATTTTTGATAGTTCTGATTATGAAGAACTGGTTTGATTGACTGTATATGACAATCCTGAAACTGAATATTGATAACATAAATTTTGTATAAATTAATATACTATTAACTGGGTTCATTATAACATAATTACGAAGTCTGAATACTAATAACATGAGTGATAGTATCTAACAGTCCTGATATTGATGGAACTAACTAAGTTCCACACTATACTGAGTTGACTATATCTGACAGTCTTAGATTTCTATAGAACTGAACTAAGTTCTATTACTAAGACTGGATCTGTAGCTGAGACTGTGGGAAGTAGTTATCTAATGAACATGCCCCTAATATGCCATTATGGCTGAGTTGGGGTCCAATCTGTAACCCCAATTGGACGGGTGTCAAAACCGCGCCACTGGTAAGGATAATATATGAGTAACCCTAATCTAACAGACAACTCTAGTGAGAACGGCGGGAACCCTTATTTAATAGTTAAGCCACCTCATGTACCCTTATATATTAGGCTATGATGTCTTAAACTATGTTGTCTACGTAGTTCTGGAATGCAAAGATTGCTTCTAAGAAACACACCCTCATATAACAGGTGAGTTCCCATCCTTGGGTTCACTCGATACTGAATTCGACTCCCAATTGAATAGACACTGAACTGATTAACTGAACTAAACTGATTAATTGAACTGAACTGATACTAATGGTATTTTTTAGCAGAGCTAAACTGAGTTTAATGAATTCTGCTGACTGTTGGAATACTACTGAGATCTAAAGACTGATGGAGAATACTAAAGTTACTAAGCTTTTTGGGAATACTGAGGTTACCGAGATTACTGAGTACTGAGATCACTAAAATTACTGGACTACTAAGATTGTTGGGATCTCTGACATTACTAAGATTACTGAATGTGACTGGACTGATACTGAGTTTACTAAGTTTTCCTGAGTCACATGACTGACTGAATTCTACTAATCATGGCTTGACTGAGAATATCATGAAAACATGACATGGATCTAGGCACATAGCTAAATTATTAGGTATAAGTACCTCCAGGACTCGATAGCATAAAACTGACAGGATATGACTCTTCTTGAACACATCACCAACATCAACAATTCATAATACATTAATTTGGGGATTTCATGAAGCACATGATTATCATAGTGTTGTACATAGATAGTAATGCATATAAACATGGCATAATTTCATACTTCTAATCTTATGAACATCTCATCAAGCAATCACAATGCATAGATTTTGCCTGAGAATCATCTTAATCAAGTAGGTATAGCATAACTTAAGAGGCATGACATGATCTTGACACATGGAAACTAAATACTTGATCATCATTCATTCATTAGGGCATATTATCAAACACCTTTCATGCACACTTAGGGCATAGGCATGACAATCAAATTAATACAACAAAAATTCCATATTTCAACTCAATTTCATATGTTTCGGGCCACATAACATACTAGCATAGGTTCATGAACAACACATAAAGATTCCAACTTGGGAATCATACAACCATAATCACATGAACATAATTAACCCACAATAAAATGTTAACAATACAATATTTAAAACTTGATTCTTGGGCTTCATGGATGAAAGGAATCCATGAATGAACACTGTGCATACCTTAGTTCTTGATTCTACGAAGTTAGATGGAGAGATTCTTAAATTTGAGTCTTGGATTTGAATCCCCAATTTAAGACCCTAGCTTTTTCTGGAGAGAAATTTGAGAGAAATAATGTATTTTGGGTGAAATATGGCTGAATTACGTATTATTTGATTTAAATAGGGATGAAAAATAAACCCTTTTAACCCTTGGATGCATATTTTATTTTTGAGAAAATTTCTCGATTTGGTAGGCTGGCATGATGCGGTGCTATCGCGTTGTATCACTGGAAATTTCCAACTCGGAACTGGGCTGACAGGGTGACTTGGTGAAATCACATTGCAATAATGGATGGGACCTGGAAGTTCACCGCAATGCGGTGGTATCGCATTGAGATACTAGAAAAAGGATGATTCTGAATTTGAGTCCTAGCGCGATGCACCATAATCATGGAGGCTCACTAGATTTTGACAATCGCCATTTTGACCTTCTTTGTGACATGCTGACGACTAAGGTGATACACTGTCTCACTAAAAAGGCTCTAACTCTTTGTCCGGGTGTTGGATTTGGGCAAATTTGGTATTGATGGAAATCTTATTGAATTTCGCACATGCCAAAAAGTAAAAATATTTAAAATAACACATGTATAAAAGTGGATTAATATTTGAAACATGTCTTTAACATTTTTGGGATGAATTTAAGCTAGGTAGAAGTACGGAGTATTACACAATAACTCATTATAAGCTTTACTAATAAATCATACATATGGCATAATCGTTAGGCCTTACTTCCAACATTATTTATCATAACCAACAAGTCCAAATATTCCTTAATGTTTCCTCAAAATGGCATTCTCTATGCATTTAATAAGCGTATAAGGGTTTCAAGTGAAATAATTATCAATCTTGACTTAAGTTGGGTCAAGGAGCAAACTTTTAAATCCCCGAAATACATTCTAAGTCAAATTCTACCCTAGACTTGGCAAAGGTATCTAAATTAACTCTTAGATGTATAGCAAGCCATAATTTGCCTTGAGGTAAAGATTCTTCTCAAAAACTTTAACTATCTCAAATGGAAACTAAGGCAACCTTTTATTAGTTTAAGAAACAAAGATGAAACTTACCTTTAGCATGGGTGTCAAAAGCATTCTTACCTAATTTAATTAATGTAAGGAATTTTCATGATAAACATAAGTAATAAAGTCTAATTCACCTAAGGCACATAGAAAACAAGACAAGTGTTTCAACTCTATAATTTCAAAATAGCCTAAACAGTCCAACTAATACAAGTGTTGCATTTCATCAATCCGAAACCTAAAACTCATCCCAAACCTAACACAATATCATAGGAATACTATGAAATATCTCAATCCTAAAAGAGATAAACCTAGCCTACCTCAATGCCTAAAAAAGCTTAACGAACCACTAAACAACTATTTTCCCTTCTGAGAAGCCTTCTCAAGATGCCAAACTATCAAAAACACATTCTATATATAAATACGAGAGTATTGATATCCACATTGCACCATTATTCTTTGAGTCCAAAAATTACCTAAAACCCCATGTGGGTCCTACTTTCAAAAATTGAGTTTCAGAAACCAACCCAACATTCATACAAGATCAAGGAATCATTACCATAAAAATGGGTGAAAACAAAACTAAATTGAGGCTAAAATCAAGAGCTAAGAGTCTTAGGGTTTTGAGCAAATAATTAAGAAATTTCACCAAGAAAAAGGTGAATCTTACCTTAAATCGAAAAGATAATCATGAAAATAAATGTTAATCAAGCTCTTTGTCACCCACAAGTCTCAATTTTGAGATCTCTTACTCTTTAAGGTTTTTTCTCTTATGTAATGGATGAAAAATGGTTGAATTTGCGACTTTGGAGTCTATTTATAGCCATACCAGGTCCTTAAGTCCTGCTATCACGATCTAGAACCTATGATCTTGAATTATTAGGGATACAGGATAAATATGAGATTGCACACAAGCTTCATAATTACACTGTCTTCCTCTGCCAAGGATACTGCGATCATGGACCTTGGCTTGCGATTGGAGCTGCACCAAATAGCAACTAAACCTTGGAAATGTCAAACCGTTGGGGTTCATCTAGAATCCTATTTATGAAAATAAACTATGTAGTCATACCAAATTCAATATTCCAGATGTGATGGCACATTCGGAATTTTTATCTGAGGTTGTTTTGATCAAATGTGAGTCCCACACCCATATTTCTAATTTCTCAAATTTTTGACCAATAGGTCGAAATGAGTTTGGGTGGTACCTTGGGACTCAAACCAAAAATCTACCTAGCCTAAAATCATTATTCCAAAGCTGCTGGTGTAATCAGAATTTATATATGAGATCATATTACTGATGTTTTCACTTGATGACCATTTGGAACTAATGAAGGCTTCAAACTAGGAAATTGGCTCTAAAAATCAAATAAACTACCCGATAACCACACTGTTAGTTCCAGCAAGTCATAAATGACTTGAAACAACTATAAAAAAAATCTAATGATGAAAATATGTTGAAATATAGAAAATGACCTGAAGGGTCATTACAATAAGGAAAATTGATGATTTTATTTAGTAAATAAGAAGAAAAATATCCAAAAATCAGAGAAAAGAATACTTACCAAGTCTGATCTAGCACAAGCAACAAGAAAGTGAATGATCTAAAAGTTCTGTCACTCATGGGAGTAGGCATCAGCGATGAAGATGAACATGATATCATTGATCTCTTTTTAGACAAGAAATGTTGACAAGGAGTGCTTTCCATTTTTCGATTCATCTAGATAGGAATCATATTTTGTTATTTATTTTCTTTTCCTGTAAACTTACTTGGACAACCACTTATGGGATGGTTCTTTTTCTTTTTTTTTGGACCTCTTTTTCCTATTAAATGAGATCAGCTCCTTGGAGAATTTTGGTAAGACCTTGCAAAGTTCCCTCGTAGTCTAAGTCTTAGAGTTTGTCAAGTGAAGTGTAATTCAAGACCTAAAAGATTAATAAGTGACTTAACAAGTAAATGGTGTATAATCCATACAGAATTTTCTTAAATTTGACTTTTTTTCATGTAGATAATTGAATTAGCTTTCTAACGATATCAATTTCATCCAAATCTGATATCATGGTGAGAAGTTATGCTCTTTTTACTTAGACTTGTCAGAACTACCCAGGTGCGACAGACGATCCGACTGACCATTTCTCAGCCTGTCACAACCAAGGTAGTAACTCCCTTTTCTGACCCAAGTGTGATGGCCAAAATGACGGACCTTCAAGCCTACGACAGACCATCGCTGGGACCATCGCGCTCAGGTAGTGTGGCCTCATCCTGACCAATGTGTGATGGATGATCCGACGGACCTTCAGGCTAAGTGACGGACTGTCGCTTTGATCGTCACACCATGGCAGTATGTTTTTTTCTGACCAGCATGCAATGGATTACCCGATGGATCATCAGGCTAGAGATGGACCATCGTAGCCCCCATTCAGTATTTTTAAGTCCTTTTTTAGAGGGCCTTTTGGGTATTTTCCCTTTTAACCCTCAAATATATTCCAAACGAACTTGATAGCCTCATTATCTCCCCAAATATCCAAAGGCTAAGGTTTCTTCCTCAAGATAAAATCTAAAACCCTTCTCCAAGAAATCCAAAAACTCACCATGGATTCTACAAATTGAGTTGAGATTTGAGTTCCCCAAGTTAAATATTGCAAGAACCCTCTCTCAAGAGTAAGAAGAAGAGTTTAGAGCAAGCTCGTTTATCCAATTTTGTAATCTAAGGTATGTAGGGTTTTGAACAAGGGTAATTCTTTCATCCTTGTGCTCAAAGGCTTATTTAAACTACGATTTTCTGCTATTTATGAGATTTTACAAGAATTTGAATTAGGGTTTTTTCACCCATTATTATTGATTGTAATATTTTGATATTTCCCATGAATTGACAGTTTAATGGCATGATTTTCACATGTTTTCTTAAGAAATTACAGCTGGGTCTATACCCCATGATTTTTATCCTTGAGAAATTAATAGTTCAAAAGTTTGAGATATTAAAGTACATGAGTATATTGAGATTTTTAGACAAATTGCTGAAATTTTTAGATTTCTACATGAGATATAAATCTAGATGCTATCTATTATGCTTTTGATGATTTTTAACTTGAGATTGAATTATAGGTTACTAAGCCCTACTTTAGATATGCAATTTCATGAACTCTTGTGCTATAAGAACCTATGAATTGAGTATTCTTATATTATTGAAAAATGTTTTGACCTAATGGTCATGGAGTTTTGAAATCCACTTCACTATATGAGATTACAGATTTGATTATTGGATTCTTGATAAACCATGAGACAATTTTAAAGTGGATTTTCATGAGATGAGTGAGATAAACTAAAAGGAGTAGTATTTAGCACCGAGTTGGGTAAGTTACTATAGTTTCTTACCCCAGAATTATGTGCCACCGTATGTTTGACATTTTGGGCCTAAAGCCAAGATATTGGGCCCGAGGCCGAGATAAGTGATCACTAAATTAAGGTTATACTCCTTGGCAAGAGTATGACACTCCTCCCCAACGTGGGGTCTCTTCCTTAGAAGGACAAAACATTGAACTCCATGTAGCTCGCATGGTTTATGTCGGTTAAGAGAAACTTCATTGATACAAGTTATTTTCCTAATAATAAAGTCGCAGATTTGCTCCCTAAGACTAAAGTATTTTTCCTTGATATAAGTATTTTCTGTAAACCTATGTTATAAGATATTTCCCTAAGCTAGAGTATCTTTCTATTGAGATAGAATGATTTCCCTAAGGCTTAAAACGAGATGTTTTCCTAAAGTGAATGAAATGCCTTTAAGCATGTTTCGAAATTGTATGATTCTGAATTCCAAGTACTTGAGTTCAAAAGAATTATGAGTTCTTGAGCATTAAAGAAGTTTTACTCTCCATGATACATATGAATGAGTTGAAAGTATTGTTTAAAGCTTTCTTTAGCCTATGGGTAATCAGAATAAGAGAAGATTACCAACTTCAAAGTTTAACTATGATGACTCATGAGATTTGTGTTGTATGCTCCATTCTACATAATTCATGAGCTTTACATTTTATACTTATTCAACCCATGTAAGTCATTACTTATTGCATGCATGATTTGATTAAAGAGTATTTATGTTGTTTATATAAATGGATGCACACCCACATATGTAGTACATTCCTAAGTGTTGATCCACATATACATCTATGTACAACATTGTCTTATAATGTAGGCTTAGGTGCTCAGTCCTATCCTTGTAAGTGACTTTTGAGTATCTCTATATACATACCGATAGTGGTGAATCCCCATGGTTTGAGGACCTATTGTCAGACATTTCAGCATTTGAGAGACTATGTTATTACTTTTAGTTTATTCTGAGTTAGTTGGGGACCTATCCTAATGGCTCTCTAGTTCATGGATTAGTAGAGGCTTTGTCAGACTAGTTGTCAGATTATGATTGTGTTAAGAATTCCAGTATTATGGTCGTTTGGACCAAGTATTTTCTCTGTATCTCTTTTCATATGATATGACTATGCTTATGTTTGAATTATTTCATCTTGAAATGAGTATAATTAGTATAAGCAGGCTCAAAGGGTTAGCTTGGGTCTACTTGTAGCCTTAAGCACCGTGTGACGTCCTGGGAGGTGATTTTGGGTCATTACAAACTTGGTGTCAAAGACTATGCTTTTAAGGAGTCCTAGGGAGTCTGACAAGCCATGTTGAGTAGAGTCTTGATCATCGGTGTATAGTGTGCCATATCTATGAGCAAGAGGATACAAGACATTTTAGGAAAAAAAATTTCCTTTCTTTTAGATTCCATTGTGCCTACAGTTGTCCCTCTCATCTAATAATTTGTGCTCTCCTATTTTAGAAAATGCCTCTCCGAAGAAAGAATGCATGCTAAAATGATGATGATCAACCCCCACCTGTTGATCCTTTGAATCAGACTGTGTCTCATGCTGAGTTTCAAGAGGCCATTTAGGCGTTAGCCTAAGCAGTCACCGCTAATGTTCAGGCCAATAACTAAATTGTTATTTCGAATCAATAGGGAGGTGATACAGCTGCGGCTAGGATTCATGATTTTATGTCGATGAATCCACCAGAGTTTTATGTGTCAAAGGCAAATGAGGACCCACAGTTGTACCTTGAGGAGGTGAGAAAGATCACCCAAGTGATGTATGTTTCTGAGGAAGAAAGTGTTAAGTTTGCATCCTACAGGCTGAAATACATTGCTTATGACTGGGTTGTATCATGGAGAAAGGGTAGAGGTGATAATGTTGCTCCTATGACTTGGCAAGTATTCCAAGATGCATTCTTGGACAAGTTCTTTCCACTTGAGATGAGGGAGACAAAGATTGAGGATTTTATGAACGTAAGGCAGGGCTCCATGACTGTTAAGGAGTACTACTTAAAGTTCAACCAGTTGGCCAAGTATGCTCTTGATTTGATTTCTGACACCCGGGCTAGTATGAGAAAGTTCATGACCGGTGTTACTGGGTTGTTACTGAAGGAGTGTAGGACTATGATGCTATATAAGATATGGATCTGGCTAGGTTGATGACCCATGCCCAATAGATAGAGGCGAATAAGATTAGAGAGAGAGATATAGTGAGTGGTAATAAGAGGGCTAGATTTGAGCAACATGAGTTTAGCCAGCCTAGGTTCCATGAAGGGAACTGCTCTCAATTTTAGAGATATCCGTCTATGCCAGTGCCTTCATCAGCTAGTGCTCCCGTGCCTAGAGGTAGGCAGGAGCAAGGGGGAAGGTCTTTTATGTCTAGGTCACAGAACAGTGTTGGTAACAGGCCCCGTTATCCTCCTTGTGCTAAGCGTAGTAGGGATCATCCCGGTGAGTGTTTCGCAGATTTGAGGGTTTGTATTGGTTTTGGAAAGTAGGGCTACAGCCTTAGAGATTGTCCTTATGCTAGACAGGGGAACAGAGATGCCCGACCTCAGGCATAAACTACTAGTATACCAGTTCTTATACCCCGTCCTACCCCTGCTCAGGGCGCTTAATCTAGCACTACTGGCAGTCAGCGCCACAACAGATTCTATGCCTTACCATCCCGTCAAGAGTAGGAGGACTCTCCAAATTTTGTTACTGGTATTCTCTGTATCTTTCCGGGTCAAGTCTCTCTTATGTGACCCCACTTGTAGCTATGAATTTCAAAATGAGTCTCAAAAAGATTTCTGAGCCTTTCTTAGTTTCTACACCAGTAGGGGAGTCAGTTATTGCTAAGCAAGTGAATAGAGAATGTCCTGTTACTGTTTTTCATAAAGTTATACTTGCTGATTTGATAGAGTTAGACATGGTGGACCTTATTCTGGGTATGGATTGTCTTCATTCTTGTTATGCAACTATAGACTATTGTACCCGTGTGGTCAAGTTTCAGTTTCCTAATGAACCATCTTTTGAGTGGTCTGGGAGTTTGATATCTCCCAAGAGTTATTTTATCTCCTATCTCAAAGCCAAAAAGCTAATATTTAAGGGTTGCATCTATCACCTAGTTAGAGTCAAAGACGCTAAGTCCGAGGATCCAACTATTTAGTCAGTTAAAATTGTTAATGAGTTTCTAGATATTTTTTGAAAGATCTCCCAGGGGTACCTCCCCGATAGAGATAGAATTCAAGATTGACCTTCTTTCCGACACTCATCCTATTTCTATTCCACCATACCGTATGGTACCTGCTGAGCTTAAGGAGTTGAAAAAGCAACTCAAATATCTTTTATACAAAGGTTTCATAAGGCCTAATATTTCTCCTTGGGGCACACCTATTCTATTCGTATGGAAGAACTATGGTTCTTTGCATATGTGTATTGACTATCGTCAGCTTAATAAGGTCACAGTTAAAAATAAGTATCCTTTTTTGAGAATTGATGACTTATTTGATCAGTTGCAAGGTGCAAGTTATTTCTCTAAGATAGACCTTAATCCGGCTATCATCAACTTAAAGTGAGGGAATATCATATTCCAAGGACATCCTTCTAAGCCCACTATAGTCACTTTGAATTTCTAGTCATGTCTTTCAGGCTAACCAATGCCCTAGCAATTTTTATGGACCTCATAAATCGAGTGTTCAAGCAATATTTTGATATGTTTGTCATAGTGTTCATAGATGACATCCTTGTCTACTCCCGCAGTGAGCATGATCATGCAGATCACCTTAGAATTGCCTTGCAAACTCTTAGAGGTCACCAGTTGTTTGCCAAATTGAGTAAGTGTCAATTTTGGCTAAGGTCTATAGCCTTTTTGGGTCATATTGTTTCAGCTAAAGGTATTAGAGTTGATCCCTAAAATATAGAAGCTATAAGAAATTGGCCTAGACCTATCTCTCTATCTGACATTAGAAATTTCTTGGGTCTAGTGGGCTACTACCACCGTTTTGTTGAAGGTTTCTCTTTTATTGCGTATCCCATGACCCGTAGACCCAAAAGAAAGTTAAGTTCCAATGGTCAAATTCCTGTGAGAAGAGTATTTAGAGTTGAAGATTTGACTTACTTCAGCCCATGTGTTGACTTTGCCTGATGGTACAGATGGTTTTATAGTGTATTGTGATGCCTCTAGAATTGGTTTGGGTTGTGTGTTGATGCAAAGAGGTAAGTTTATAGCCTATGCCTCTAGACAGTTAAAGTTATATGGGAAGAATTACCCAACCCAAGATCTTGAGTTAGCTGCTACGGTCTTTGCTTTGAAAATCTGGAAAGACTACCTTTATGATGTTCATGTTGATGTATTTACTGATCATAAGAGCCTGCACTATATGTTTACTCAAAGAGAGTTGAATCTTAGGCATAAGAGGTAATTAGAGTGGTTAAAAGACTATGATATGAGTGTGTTGTATCACCTGGGAAAGGCCAATGCAGTGGCAGATACCCTTAATAGATTGTCTATGGGTAGTGTTAGTCATGTAAAGGAAGATAAGAAAGAGTTAGCTCATGATATGGATTTTTTGGTTAGATTGGATGTTAGGTTTCTTGATTTAGCTGAGGGAAGTACTTTGGTGCAAAGTAGTTTCGAATCCTTTTTAGTCTCGGAAGTGAAGGAGAAGCAAGATAGAGATCCTAGTTTGGTCAGACTGAAGGAGGCAGTTAAGGACCAAAAGGTAGAGGTTTTCTCCCAAAGGGGAGATGGTGTATTGATATTACAGGGTAGATTGTTCATTCCATCTATTGATTATCTGAGGCAGATGATTATGGCTGAAGCATATGGCGCGCGGTATTCTATTCATCCCGATACTACAGAGATGTACCACGACTTGCGAGAAATCTATTGTTGGAATGGAATGAAGAAGGATATAGCTGATTTTGTACCAAAGTGTACAACGTGCTAACTGGTTAGGTAGAACACAAAAGACCTGATAGTGTGATGCAAGAGTTTAGTAGACTCACTTGGAAGTGGGAGATGGTGAATGTGGACTTTGTGATCGGGTAACCTCTTTTGCATCATCATCATAATTCTATTTGGGTTATTGTAGATAGGATAACTATGTGCGCACACTTATTTCTCATGCATACATCTTATAAAGTGGAGGATTATGCTAGATTGTATATCCGGGAGTTAGTCAGGCTGCACGAAGTTCCCTCGTCTATTATTTCGGATAGAGGTACTCAATTTACTTCTCAATTTTGGAGGGCGTTTCAGCAGGGTATTGGTACCCAAGTTCTTTTGAGTTTCAATTTTCATCCGCAGATAGATGGTCAGGCTGAGAGGACGATTCAGACCCTAGAAGATATGTTGAGGGCATGTGCTCTTGATTTCAAAGGTAGTTGGGATGAACATTTTCCATTGATAGAGTTCGCCTATAACAATAGTTACCATGCTAGCATCAAGATGGCACCATTTGAGGCCTTGTATGGTTGGAGATGTAGATCAGCCATAGGTTGGTTTGAAGTGGAAGAAACTACCGTGATTGGGCCTGATGCAGTATTTGAAACTATGGAGAAAGTTAAGTTAATTAGAGAGAGGTTAAAGACAGATCAGAGTCATCATAAGTCATATGTCGATATAAGGAGAAAAGATCTTGGGTTTAAAGTGGGTGATTTAGTGTACTTAAAGATTTTACCCATGAAAGGGGTGAAGAGGTTTGGTAAAAAGGGAAATCTTAGCCCTCGTTATATTGGCCAGTATAGAGTTTTTAGTCGTGTTGGGAAAGTAGCCTATGAGGTTGAGTTACCTGCAGAGTTGTCAGCTATTCATCCTGTTTTTCATGTCTCCTAGCTTAGAAAGCATATTGGTGATTCTGTTGTAGTAGATTCCTCAGAGAGTTCTGATATTCAGAATAGTCTTTCATTCGATGAGATTTTTATTAAGATCCTAGATTTTTAGATCCGTAGACTGAGGAACAAAGAGGTTCCCTTAGTCAAAGTTTTGTGGCAGAACCAGTCAGTTGAGGGAGCTACTTAGGAGGTAGAAGCAGACATGTGAGTCAAATACCCGCACCTTTTTTTCATGAGTTCAGATCAATCTGAAGGTATTATTGTCCCTTAATTCATCCCTTCTAATCTAAAGTTCAGCTATATGCATCTGTTCTTGCATCAGTTTTTGCAATTTCTGAGGCATTTGAGAGTTTAGAGAGATTTTGAACCCGTTTTAGCATCTTGCTTCAGCTATGTGTACTCTATTATCCTTGTGTTCCAAGTCTAACTAGCAACACTCGAGAACGAATGTTTCCTAGGTGGAGCTATTGTAAGACCCCGCAAAGTTCCCTCGTAGTCTGAGCCTTAGAGCGTGTCAAACAAAGTGTAATTTTGGCCCTAAACAATTGAGAAGTGACTTCCCAAGTGATTGGTGTTTAAACCATATAGAATTTTCTTAAATTTGACTTTTTGTCATGTAGAGAATTGAATTATCTTTCCAATGATACCAATTTTTCCAAATTCGGTATCGGGGTGAAAAGTTATGACCATTTTACTGAAAGTTATCCAAACCGCCCAGTTGCGACGATGATCCGATGGACCATCGCTTGGCCCGTCGCAACCAAGGAAGGAACTCCCTTTTCTGGCCCAAGTTTGATGGTCAAAATGATGGACCGTCAAGGCTGTGATAGACCATTACTGGGACCGCCGTTCTCAGGCAGTGTGGCCTCATCTAGGCCAATGTACGACGAATGATCCGACGGACCATCAGGCTAAGAGAGGGACCGTTTCTTCAACCGTCACACTGAGATAGTATGTTCTTTTTCTAACCAACATGTGATGGACGATCCAACAGACCGTCAGGCTAGCGACGGATGGTCAGGCTAGCGACGGACCATCACAGCCCCCGTTCAGTATTTTTAAGTCCTTTTTAAAAGGGGCTTTTGGTTCTTTTCTCTTTTAACCCTCAGATATATTCCAACCGAACTTGATAGCCTCATTATCTCCCCAAATATCCAAAGGCTAGGGTTTTTCCCTCAAGAGAAAATCTAAAACCCTTCTCCAAGAAATCCAAGAACTCACCATGGATTCTAAAAATTGAGTTGAGATTTGAGTTCTCTAAGTTTAAAGGTTGCAAGAACCCTCTCTCAAGAGTAAGATGAAGAGTTTAGACCAAAGTCGTTCATCTAATTTCATAATCGAAGGTATGTGGAGTTTTGAACAAGGGTAATCCTTTCATCATTGTGCTCAAAGGCTTATTTAAACTATGATTTTCTGCAATCCATGAGATTTTACATGAATTAGAATTAGGGGTTTTCACACATTATTATTGATTGTAATATTTTGATGTTTCGCATGAATTGAGAGTCTAATGGCATGATTTTCACATGTTTTCTTGAGAAATTATAGCTGGATCTATACCCCATGATTTTAATCCTTGAGAAATTAATAGTTGAAATATTTGAGATATTAAAGTATATGAGTATGTTGAGATTTTGAGACACATTGCCGAAATTTCCAGATTTCTACATGAGATATGAATTTAGATGCTATCTATTATGCTTTTGATGAGTTTTAACTTGAGATTGAATAATGGGTTATTGACCCCAACTTGAGATTTGCAATTTTATGAACTCTTGGGCTATAAACACCCATGAATTTAGTATTCTGAGATTATTGAGAAATGTTTTTACCTAATGGTCATGGAGTTTTGAAATCCACTTCACTACATAAGATTACAAAATTTGATTGTTGGGTTATTGATGAACCATGAGACTATTTGAAAGTGGATTTTCATGAGATGAGCGAGATAAGCTAAAGAGAGTAGTATTTAGCACCGAGTTGGGTAAGTTACTACAGTTTCTTACCCCAGAACTATGTGCCACCGTTTGTTTGAGATTTTTGACCTAAGTCCTAGATATTTGGCCCGAGACTGAGATAAGTGATCACTAAATTGAGGTTATACTCCATGGAAAGAGTATGATGCACCTCCCCAACATGGGGTCTCTTCCTTAGGAGGGCAAAATATTGAATTCCATGTAGCTCGCATGGTTTATGTCGGTTAAGAGAACCTCCCTTGATACAAGTTATTTTTCTAATAATGAAGTCGCAGATTTGCACCCTAAGACTAAAGTATGGTCCCTTGATATAAGTATTTTCTCTAAAACTATGAGATAAGTTATTTCCCTAACCTAGTGTATCTTTCCATTGAGATAGAATGATTTCCCTAAAGCTTGAAACGAGATATTTTCCTAAAGTGAATAAAATTCCTTCAAGTATGTTTCAAAGTTATATGATTCTAAATTCCAAGTACTTGAGTTCAAATGAGTTATGAGTTCTTGAGCATTAAAGAAGTTTTACTCTCTTTGAGACATATGGATGAGTTTAAAGTATAGTTTAAAGTTTTCTTTAGCCTATGGGTAATCAGAATAAGAGAAGATTATCGATTTCAAAGTAAAACTATGATGACTCATGAGATTTGTGTTGTATGCTCCATTCTACATGATTCATGAGCTTTACATTTTATACTTATTCAAGCCATGTGAGTCATTACTTATTGGATGCATGATTTGATTAACGAATATTGATGTTGTTTATATAAATGCATCCACCCCCACATACTCAGTACATTCCTAATTGCTGATCCACATATATGTCTATGTGCTACATTGTCTTATAATGTAGGTTCAGGCGCTCAGTCCCAGCCTCGTCAATGATTTTCTAATATCTCTATCTACATTTCTAAAGTGGTGAGTCCTCATGGTTTGAGGACCTATCGTCAGACATTTCAGCATTTGAGAGACTATGCTATTACTTTCAGTTCATTTCGAGTCAGTTGGGGACCTGTTCCAACGGCTCTCTAGTTCATGGATTAGTAGAGGCTTTGTCAAACTAGTTGTCAGATTGTGATCGTGTTGAGAATTTCAGTACTGTGGTCGTTTGGACTGAGTATTTTCTTTGTATCTCCCTTCATATGATATGATTATGCTAGTGTTTGAATTGTTTCATCTTGAAATTAGTATTATTAGTAGAAGCAGGCTCAATGGGTTAGCTTGGGGCTACTTGTAGCCTTAAGCATCGTGTGACGTCCCGGGAGGCGATTTCGGATCGTTACAATTTTTCTTGGGAAAAAGGTGTGAAAAATAAATGTACTTTTGCTTAAATTTGTAGTTACGCGTACTAAACTTTGTGGGGGTCCTATGACCCTCCTAGACTTTTTTTTCGTATTTAAATGACATATATTTTCCTACTAGGACCACTTATTCAGTCACCCAAAGGGCGGTGTTTCATACGCGACGTTTCAACAAATAATTATTCCTCTTAATTTTGACTTTTACTGTTCAAAATCCCACCATGATAATATTTCTGGGTTATATAATTAGGAGTTAAAACATAATTAAGAGTAATAATTATTTGTTGAAACATCACGCATGAACTACTTCCCTTTGGGTGACTGAATAAGTGGTCCAAGTGGGCAGATATATGTCATTTAAGTACGGAAAAAAAGTCTACGGGTTCATAGGACCCCCACAAAGCTCAGTATGTGCAACTACAAATTTATGCAAAGCACTGATATTTTTCAGACTATTATTTTATTTTTCTTCAAAAGAACATTTTATTTTATTATATTTATTACTAATAGAATCGTTACTGGAATCCACATGCACCTCCTTTCAAAAAGTGAATCTTAATGACCTGGAATCCATATGCACCTCCTTTTAAAAAGTGAATCTTACTTCTTGTATTTGTCATTGTTTTCTTTTTTGTACATGTTTGTATTTTTATTGTAATTTACTATATTTGGATTTTGTTCAATGTGAATAATCAAAAATAAAAAATTATTTAGTAAAATTCAATAGGAATATATTATTAATTTAAAAGCTTAGTAAGAAAGAATATTTTACTATGAATGAAAAAGACAGAAATACATCATCGAACCAATAGAAATGGATTATTTGTATCATACATTAAAAGTTTAACACAATTATGTCACTGTCATAAAAAAATGGGTCATCTATATCACTACCAATACAAAAATTACTCATTCACATCATTCTTTTTTAACAGCAATTTTGGAAAAATAAAACTTTTTTGTCACGTGTCTTCTTATTAGATGTCCACATCACTAAATTCAAATCAACTAATATTATTTAAATAAAAATTAAAAATAAATCACATTAAAATAAAAGCCAGCTCACATAATATTTTCATTAATTCTTCATATTTCTATGCTAACCATAATATAAATTATATTTTATACAAATTTTAATTGTTAGTTGCCAATTGCTATTATAAGTCAAACTACAGATTTTAGATAATTGTTTTTTTAAAATATAAACAAGTGAATAATAATGTGATTACCCTTTCTTAATATCCTTACATCATGCGAGTACATATACTAGTTCTGCTAACATGTTAAACATATGCTAAGAGAAGGTGTTGCAACATAATAGGTTGGGCCCTTTGAAGATGAGTGTATCCCGAAACAATAAGACCCTCATTTTGGAGAGCAAGTTCAACCTGCATGTTATGTTACAATGAAGTTTTGACCAAAATAAGCTATTATATGAATCAATTCACCAAAATAGTATATTTTTGTTGAAACTATACAAAATTAGTTTAAACGCACTTGATAGTAGCGTATTAGGCTATATTTTATTTTAAAAACTAAACGGACCAAAAATTAAATGACTGATGGCGTTAAAGTAGAAATTATTATTAATAGTAATTTTTCTGGCTTAAAATATTAATGTCAGTGACAAATCTCTACAACTCTATCATATCAGAATATTGTACAAAATCTATCGTTAAAGTCGTATTATGAATCGTATTTTAAAACTAAAATGTTATTCTGTGTAATAATTCTATCTGATCGACTTAAAATATTCGTAACAATAGTTTATATATATATATATACACACATACATACACGTACACACACCTATATATATATATATATCGATTAGTTAGTCGATATAAAAATAAAATTCACACACATAGTTTGTAATCATCTTTACATATATTCAGTATTTAGTAAGTGTATAATCAATATGTATACTCGTTAGTAACATGTTATATTTGATAAATAAAATTAAAAATAATAATAATCTAATTAATTATTTTTGTTAAGAGTGTGTTGAGAGGCATGGACTTCTAACCAAATTTATTAGAAATTGCTAATTGAATTAGAGATATCCGATAAAAAGAAAATTAATACTCCCTCCATTCCATTTTATGTGTCATCATTTTTTTTTAGTCCGTCCCAAAAAGAATGTCATCTTTCCTTATTTGACAATTATTTAAAGATACAATTCCACTTTTATCCTTATTGGTCCCACTTAATTTTTTTTAAAAAAGACACCAACACATTTTTTTATAAAGGACAATTTGGTAAACATTATCAAGTCTTTCCTTATTTCTTAAACTTTGTGCCCGGTCAAATGGCGACACATAAAATGGTACGGAGGTAGTACTAAATAAGTAAATCATAATCTTAAAATGTACGTATGACATTTTTGAATTTTAAATTATTATATTTGTAGGGTAAAAAATATATTTTATTTAACATGTGACCATAGAAGAATAAATCAATGACTCATACTAATGATGTGTTTAAGCATGATTAAGTGTTGATTCAATTCACTATATAAACTCGATCAATCAAACATATGAGTGTGTTCCAACAAGTAATTCTTTCTCGGTAAGAGAGATAATCAGTACATAATAAATTTTCTTAACATTTAGTTTTAGTCAAATAACTTTAGATATTTCGCCAAATTTATTCTATTTAGAAAAGTACATTTTAGACGAGTATATTATTATGAAAAATTTGGATCTTTACATTTAGTTGATTTTAGAAAAAATTCACACACCTAAATGTAATTCCCTCTCTAGAATTGTTACTCATAGTAACTTTTTAACTTTAAAAGGTAATTCATAATAATGACTGTAATAACAAATTTCATACAAATATTCTGATGTGACAGAGTTGTAAAGTCTCATTACTGCTAGTAATATTTTAAGCCAAAAATGTTATTGTCAGTAATGATTTCTACTTTAACATTGTCAGCCAATTACTTTTTGGTTCAATTTATTTTTTAAAATAAAAATATAGCCTAATACAAAAATGCCAAGTACGTTTCTACTGGTTTTATAAACTTTTAAAAACAAACTATTTTGGGGAAATGATTTAAATAATAGCCTATTTTCATCAAAACTTTTGTTGCAATGCATAAATGAGTGTGTTATAACCTTTAAGCAACACACAAGCTGATCAACTTCTCTCAAAATTCACAATTGCTTTCAATAATATGAGAAACCAACTCATGTTTACTGACCGTATTCAGAAAACAAGTGGCTATTATGTTGAACTTACTAATGTTCTAGTTAGACCTCCAAACGTCAGGAACAAAAAACAAAAATCAACTAAACTGAAGATTCATAATGTGTGAAATAATTATGTCAATAGCACCACGACACCACAAGTGAAAGTAAGTTGCGACAATCATTTCTACTCCAGGCAGTGTAAAGCTTCTTGGAAGGTTCCCTAACCAAATCAGTAAACGTTGCTTCAATGTAGATATGTGATGTGAAACAAGAAACTAGAAGCAAGATAGAAATTAAAGATACAACTAAAAATACATAGAGACAATTATATTCAAATAATTAAAATATATAATGGTGAAACTAACCAAAACACAAATTAATTGGGAATTAAAAGCACCTAATCTATTAGAATCCTCAAAACGGTAATAACCTTACTTGCAAATCGCAGGACAAGTGTTGAAATCAACAAAGGGTTTTTGATATGCTATAGAAATATAGCATTTTTTATGCTTAAAACTATGAAAATAGGCAAGTTTCTTGGGTTGTTTTGCTAGATATGATGTATTTTGGGTATGTTTTGCAAGAAATTAGGTTTTGGATGCTAATTAGAAGAAAAAGATAAAAAATGCAGTTTTTGGCTACTTACTTGGACATTTTTGGGCACATGTGGCTCTTACTATGCGTATGTGAACAAAGTATGTATCAGAACTTGAAGTCTAGAGGCTTGATTGCAGGAATTTGAAGTCTTTGTCACTTACTAGGGACACATATGGTCCGTATGTAGCCAAAGTATATGTCAGAGTTAGAGATTCAGAAAGTTACAAGAGGTAGAAAAGTTTTCTAGCACTTACCTAGGTCAACATGCGGACCGTATATAGTACATACGGGTCGTATGTGGCCCAAGTAAGTCGCCACCGACTCCATTTTTATTTTTTCATTTGGGCTTTAATTTTTAACACTCCATATACTCAAAACCATATATTCTGATTTAGAGATCCGACTTTGGTCTTAGAATTCCTTTGTATTGATTTTGGTTTTAAATTTAATTAAAGTTTTGGGTTTTTACTTATTGATCATTATGATATCGTTTAATGGATTCAATTATGAATATTGTTGATCATTTCACAAGCATGAGTTGGTAAAACCCTTAGCTAGGGTTGTGGAAACCCTGGCAGATTGAAAAATTTAACAAAGTGCTAAGTTGTTCTTAACTAATACCTATATATACATTGTATTATCTTCAGTTTTATAGTTGTCTTAATGGTTATAAATGTTAGGATACTTCCTAGATTATTGTTACTTACTCCAAAAGAGGAGTAGTGACTAGCAAAAGATAATTACTAAATTTGAAGTTTAACTGTCGATCCACACTAATGGATATTATATACGTAAGATGGTTATTTTTCATCCAATAACTTGAGACTCAAAAGGTAATAGTTAACTGGGATCTAGGATAAGGGTTAGCAATGCGACATCCCAAGACTCAAAAGGTAAAGGGTGAAATTTTTCATTGATCCCACAAGACAGTTGATGGTACATAACTTAGCAGATTCTACATGCAAGGTATCCGATTGGTTCAATAAAGTATGATAAGAATACTAAGTTGAGAAGCCAAGGGGAACATGATCCTAATATTTATCTATGACTGATTACAACCAGAGTTGATATTCATTATGTGTTAAAAACTGCTACTACGATCCCCTTATTTACTTTTCTAATTTTATCCATTGATTAGAACAAGTAAGAGCTACAGTTCCATGTATTTCCTTAGGATTCAACCTAAATTTTTGTTGGGTTACTATATTTGACAGTGACCGCATAATTTTTAAATTAAAGGAGTAGCTTGAACTTTATCAATTTTGTACGCCATTGTCGAGGAATATAGTGTTAAGTTGTGAATCAAATTTGTTATAGTTAGCAGTTCTTTTGTTTATTATTCATAGTTGGGTATACACTGGTGTATGCTTAGAATCAGGAGTTGAGGAAATCCCTTACCCCCATTGAATCAAAATCTAGATAAAATTCACAGCCAATGGGTAGGATAACAGAGCCTAAGAGAGATGATAGTTCTAAAATGGTATATAATGATACTCACCAGGTATCTTACCCTCCTCAGCACGAACTTCCAAAAATTATTGACCAACAAATTAAGGAGCTATAGCATAAGATTCTACCTAGAGGAGGGAAGAAGATGCCCATAATATAACATGAAAGGCAGAGTTAGCTGTGCAGAGGTAGGAAGCAAACAGCTAAGCAACACTCGAGGGTAATCAGAATAGAGTTTGAGGTAGCTGAGCTCAAGTGATCCCAGTGTACTAGTATTTACAGCCATATGAGGATGATGATGAGGACTTCAAATACATTAAGCCGATGAAAATAAGAGCTATTATTTCTCCTAGTTTTCCCCCAGGTGTTAAGTTTGATATAACCAATGCCATGGTCAAGTTTTTAAACTTGACGGGTGTATTTATGGGTTTGCCTACTAATGATGTAAATACGCACCTTGCAAATTTCATTGGGATATGTAGTTCTTATACTAATCCAGGGGTGAATTATGAGGCGCTTAGATTGAGGTTGTTCCCTTTCTTGCTAACAGGAGAAACATCTTTATGGTTTGGGGAACTTCCAAAAGAATCTATCACCATATGGAATGAGTTGCATAGGTAATTCTTGAATCAATTTTTTCCTCTATCCAAGATGTTGTAGCTTAAGGATGAGGTTTATAATTTCAAATAGTTACAATCTTAATCTATGTATGAGGCTTGGTTCAGGTTAAAGAAGAAGTTGAGTATGGTGCCACCCATCGGATTTCAGGGCCGACCTTATTGGAGATATTCTACAGAGCCCTGACTATCAATTCCTGAGCCATGGCAGACACAATCTTTGGAGGTGATTTTATAAGACTACGCGGGGAGGCATCTTTTAACATTCTAGAGTAGTCTCTCTAACTAACCAAGGGTGGAAAACTTGGGAGGCATAAAGGGGTTCTAGAACTTATTCTGTTGGTTCCTCCAGTGACCAGAGAGTAGCTGATGATTATATAGCGCAAGATATTGTGCTACTAAGAACTAATCTTGGGTTGCTAGCTAAGAAGTTTATGGCAGAGATTTCCAAAAAGGTGAACTCAGTTGGAGCATAGGGTTTGGCTGATCACATCGAAGCTACACTTTTAATCTGAATAATATGGAGTTGCTGCAAAATATAGTAACCCAACAAAGGTTGGGGTTGAATCCCAAGGGAATATGTGAAATTATGACTCTTAACTATAGTAATCAATGGGAAGATATGGAATAGTAAATGGGGGGTTTGTAGTGACAATATTCAATAAATAACTAATATTAACTCTGGTTGTAATTCAATCATAGACGAACACTAGGATGGCGTTCCATCTGGCTTCTAACTTAGTAAGCTTCTCATGCTCAATCCAACTATATAACTGTAGTGTATGTAGAGTTTTGTAAGATAGGTATCACCAACCGCCTCTCTACACTATTTGGTAAATTTCACTCATCTCCTCTCAGTCTCGGAGTGTTGCATTACTAATCATTACCTTAGACCCCAGTTACAACTATCTTCTTTTGGTCTCAAGTTGATTAGATGGGATTTAACTAGCTTAAGAAGCTATAACAAGTAAGCTTATTTCCAAAATTAACCCCAAATCACCATTATGATTTCTTTTCCCAATCTCTACCTTCCTCTAGGGTTCGTAGTGAATTCAGGTTGGATCCTAACGTGTGATCCCGATAAAAAATCAATCAAAGCTAAGGAAACCCCAATACATGAAGCAACAATACTCTAGAAGAATTGAACACCCTTACTCGTTATGTAGCCAGGGTTCCCATAATCCTAGCAAAGGGAGATTAGTCACTCATGCTTATCTAATGATTAATAGAATTCATATTTGAAGACATTCGAAAATCACACAATAATTAGAAACTAAAAAATCGTAAGTTTTAACTTAATTAACAACCAAAATCAATACAAAGTTATTCCAAGACCAAAGATGGATCTCAGAATCAAATATATGTTTGTGACTATCAAGAGTGCGCAACTTTTACTAAAAACACATAAAGGATATTTATAGTACATGTGGAAACCCTAAAAGTCAAAGCCCACAAAAAGGGATGATATGAATCGGTGGCCACTTACTTGGGCCACATGCAGTCTGCAAGTACCACATGCAGTCCGTATGTGGACCTAGGTAAGTGCCAAAAAATTTTCTTGCACTATTTGCTCTCTAGACTTTTGACTTTTGGTACTTATCTTACCCATATGCAGTCCGTTAGTACTACATGCGATCTGCATGTAGACATAACTAAGTACAAGAAATTTTCCTTCAACTCTTGCACTCTTTGGATCTTCAATTTTGGTACTTAGCTTAGTCACATACGGCCCACAAGTGCTACATACAATCCAAATGTAGAGATTGGTATGTACCAGGTCTTCAAATTCTTGCAACTAAGTTTCTGGACTTCAACTTTTGGTACATACTTTGGTCACACACACCCGGTGAAAGCCATAAACGCCCAAATAAGTAGCCAAAAATTGCATTTTCACCTTTTGTGTGAACTTTGCATCCAAAACCTAGTTTCCTACAAACCATACCAAAAAAATCATATCTAATAAAACAACCTAATAAACTTGCATATTTTCATGGTTTTAAGCGTCGAAAGTGTTATATTTCTATAGCACATCAACACCCTCAACTTAGAACTTTTGCATATCCTCAGGAAATACAACATAATAAAACAAAACAAAACAATACAAAACACAATGCTTAACTAGGAGAATCTAAGCTATTCAAGGAAGTCAATCAACTTTAACCTCAATCCATAACACCCCATCATTTTCAATCTTTCAAAACTAACTATGTAGGAGTATGAAGCACAACAATAGGACACAATGGGATCAAGGTATGACATTACATTAGAAATAGACAATCATGCATGTATATAGAAGTTACACTTCCCAGAATAAGTAAGCAACTAGCAATATGACTCATGCGCCCTCACAACAAAGAAGTTCCACTCACTCATATGAAATAATGCATGTCAATGCAAGGACTATTAAGAGACACTCACACTCAAAAGAGAAGTTCCAATCCATGTACATTAAATGCTATAGGCTTACCCTTATTTTCTTTACTTACCTTTCAGACGGTCAAGTTAGGATCACCATAGGACTTATCTCGACTTTTAATGTAGGCTTGGGGGGTTGGTATGGAACATATGGATATCGAGTGACTAAGCCTTCTTGGAACTACACTAACTCTCAGGGTCCACTCACTAACCTTCCTTTTTTATTCTACCCTTATTTCTCCATTTTTATTCTTTATTGTACATTCAGGTTGGGTATGGTTTCCTTATTCTTTTTTTTCACTTTTTCACAATTTTTCTTTTTTTTGATACTACACCTAGACCTACTATCTTTTTTTCTCATTTTACCCTTCTACATACCCATTTTACATCACACACCTCTATGATAGGTTTTAGGTAATTTAGTTGAGTTGAGGTGCATAATGTCCAAGGAGGAACAGGCCTAAACAAGTTATTGCAGCACAAATGGGAACATGAAAGGTGTGACAAGAAAAATAGGCTATAAGACTCAAACATAGGGATCAAGGGATACAATTTAGACAAAGAAGGTTATTTAGGCTAAAAGTGGACTATCATTAATAACGTCCTATGATCCTTTCCTAACCAACTATCTTAGAACATAGGCAAGACTAATCGAGCAAGTTCTCGATTTAACACACATAGGAAACTAAGTAGTATCTCACACATACACGGAATAGAGTCAATATTACAAGATACTGCCTATCCATTTCATGCAATATTAGCAAGAAATTATCATGTCCCTAATCCTAGTGCCATTACAAGGTACATAATGTTCATACATATATATATATATATATATATAATATATATATATTCACATAGTTCTAAAATTTTGGATGGGTATCATTTTTCTCAAAAATCAATCAAAAGTATGACAACTACCCTAAATACTTAAAAATCTCCTAGTTACACAAAAGAACAACGTAACAAGAAACAAAATATAATAGGACACAACTTTTACCCTAGACATGTCAGTTCTACAATCATATCGCGACCGACAGGGAAAGAAGCACAATAATAGAAACCTATGGCTGCTATGGTATACCCCACCCCCAACTGAAAAATTATGCATTATCCCCAATATAATAAAATAATATAAAATAAGGGGAATAAGGAAATACCTGGGACATACGAAGAGTTCACGTACCTTGGGTTGCCTTCTAAGCAGCGCCCAATTTAATGTTGCAGCATGTCTCAGCCATCTCGGGTACTCAGACTTCACCAAGGATGATCACATCATTACCTTCACATCTTCCTGATTTCCTAAATAATGCTTCACTCACAGTCCATCACTTTGAACGGGATATAACCATCACTTTTTAGATCTACCGCACCATAAGAGAATGCCCTAACCACGGTGAATGTTTTGGACCATCAAGACTTCAAATTTCTAGGAAACTAGTGAAGCATTTAAGCATACAACAATACCAAATCACTAGGTTTAAGCACTTTTTTTTTATCTTCCTATCATGATTCAACATTATTCTTTCTTTGTATATTGTGGAGCTCTCATAAGAACGGAGTCAAAATTCATCTAACTCATTGACCTTGCCTAACCTCAAGTTTGATGCATCACGCTATTCAAAATTTAGACTTTTCAATGTCCATAGTGTCTTATGCTCTAGTTCAACTGGAAAGTGGCATGCTTTTCCGTATACGAGATGATATTGGGAGGAACCTATGGCGGTCTTATAAGCTATTCGTAGGTCCATAATACATCATCTAACTTCCTTGTCTAGTCAGTCCTATTGTTATTCACAGTTTTCATCAATATGGACTTGATCTCTCTATTGAAAATCACAACTTGCCTGCTTGTTTGAGGATGGTAAAGTGTTTCCACCTTATGCTTTACACCGTAATTGTCAAGCAGGGATTTAAATATCCAGTTGCAAAAGTGAGGCCCATCATCGCTAATTACTATACGTGGCATGCCAAATCGATAAAAGATATTTTTCTTCACAAAGGTGGTTATAGTTCTACCTTCATTGTCTGAGAGCACAACTGACTCCACCTATTTTAACACATAGTCAACCACTACCAGAATATACACATGCTATTGAAGCTCATGAACTAAACCACAAACTAATCCCCCACATATTAAACAACTCCTACTCCAGAATAAGTATCATGGGGAGTTCATAGAACCCTAAAATATTCCCTTGATGCTAAAATTGGTGACAATCTTGCACAAAATCATGGGTATCCTTGTAAATTATAGGCCAGTAAAACCCACACTGCAGAATTTTATAGGCTTTGTGGGTACCACTATGATGATCTCCAACTGATGAGGAATGGATAGCTTCATGAATACTCATCATCTCTACCTCTGGGATACATCATTATATCACACCATCAGCATAAACCCTAAATACATATGGCTCATCTCAAAATAACTTCATCTCCATCGCTGCTAGAAGGATAGGTTTTCTGGGACAAGATCATTTGCCAAATAATTTGCAAAATTAGCAAAGTAGGGAATCAGGTCTTGATATTCTGCAAAGACCCTCTCATCTGGGAAAGTGTCATCTATGTTAAGATCGTCCCTTAATTTCTACATTGCCTCTTCTTCAATCCTGGAAAAGTGATCAAAAACTTGGTTTTTTGTGCCTTTTCAGTCCTTCACTCAAAGTCAAACTCTCGCAGCAAGATAACCTAATGAATCAATATTGATTTGGCATATTTTTTTGACATAAATAACATTAATTAGACATAGTCAGTGTAAGCTATGACCCTAGTCCCAATCAAATAGGACCAAAATTTTTCAAAGGCAAAACTTAGCGCAAGTAATTCCTGCTCTGTAACTGTGTAATTTTTCTGTGCAGGGTTTAAAGAATTGTTGGCTTAGTAGATAGGATGATCTTCTCTATTCTTTGTCCAAGGAAAACACCCAAGGACACTCCACTTGCATCACACATGACCTAAAAAAGTACAGACCAGTTAGGAGACACAAATATAGGCGCTAAAATCAATCACTTCTTAAGGCATTTGAAGTCCTTAAGATAGGCATCATCAAACATAAATTTAACCTCTTTCTCTAAAAGCTTGCACAAAGGATTTGCAATTTTATAGAAGTCCTTAATGAATGTCCTATAAAAGCCTGTGTGGCCCAGAAACCTACGTTTGCCTCTGACTGACACTGTTGGTGGCAATTTTTCAATTACCTCAATCTTAGCTTTGTCCACTTCAATACCATATTTGGAGATCTTGTGCTTGATAAAAATACCTTCTCTCACCATGAAGTGACATTTTTCCCAATTCAACACCAAGTGGCATTCTTCATACCTCTGTAGTGCACTTGCCAAATGAGCCAAAGTCTTATCAAATGAATCCCCAACCACTAAAAAGTTATCCATAAATACCTTGATTGTGTCCTTCACCATGTCATAGAATATGACATGCATCTTTGTAACGTGGAAAAAGCATTGCATAACCCAAACAACATTCTCTTGAACGTAAAAGTCCCATATAGGAAGGTGAAAGTAGTCTTTTCATGGTCCTTATGGGAAATAGTGATCTATTTGTATCCTGAGTACCCATTAAGAAAACAATACCAACCCCTGCTAACCAATCCAACATCTGATTCATGAAAGGTATAGGGTAGTGGTCCTTATGTGTCTAAGTGTTTAGCTTTTTATAATCCTCTCACCGGTCAGTGGTATCATGGGCACTACCTTATTCTTTTTATTAGGAACCATTGTGATCCCACCCTTCTTTTGTATGCATTGAACCAAGCTAACCTACTAGCTATCTATAATATGAAAGGATACGCCAATATTTATCCACTTGATTGTTTCTTTCTTTATGACCTTCTAAATAAGAGGGTTCAGTCACCTTTGATGCTCAATGCTAGGAATGTTGCCCGGATCAAGCTGTATCCTATATGTACATATACCTGGTGGAATCCCTATAATGTCTGCAATGGTCCACCAATAGCTCTCTTTAATTTTTAAAACACAAATATCAAAGCTTTCACCTATGATCCTGCTAAATCTGCTGTAATAATCATCGATAAGGTATTTTATGCCCCCAAGAATACAAAATTTAAATGAGATGGTAGGTCCTTCAATTATAATACCCGTTTCTCCTTAATATATGATTTTCAGGTGGTGTAGTTCTAATTTTCAAATCAAGATCCAGCCTTTTAGGGGAATATGTGTGCGAACTTTTGCTTTGCATTGCACTAACCCTCTTATCATATTTGTCTATCCCGCCACTCTCAAAATTTATAATCATGACTCCTAATTCTTCGACACCTAATATTTCCTCAATAGGAACATCTTCTACAACCATATCATCATCCATAAGATCTATCACTGCCACTACTCACATATCATCTAGGCTGTTGTACTGTCATAAATACATTAACAACTATTTGCTCACATTTTAGTTTGAAGGTCATCTCATCCAAATCCATATCAATCAATACCTAACTAGTGGATAATAAGGGTCTACCCAATATAATTGGAGCTTGGGCATCTATTTCACAGTCTAAAATTATGAAATCTGCTGGGTATGTGAAGGATACCACCATTACTTTTATGTCACGCAAAATACCCATTGGCTTCTTTATTGATGAATCAACCATTAGTAGTCTTGCAGATATAGGATTGAGTTTTACTAACCCCAACACCTTTTATATCACTAGTGGCTTTAAATTTATGACTACTCCTAAGTCATATAGGGCCTGTTTAATGTCTAAAATCCCAATAGAATATGAGATAGTGAATACCACTGGGTCCCTCTTCTTTTTTACTAATGGTGATGAATAAAGCATGATACTATGTTGCACCTTATCTTTGGGTTTATCTGAGACCTAGTCGTCACCGTCATTACTCTTATAATCATCATCACTATAATTTAGCTTCTCAAACTCTGATTCAAATGGCTCATCAGTAACAATATTATCCTCCTCTGGCTTATTATTAGTAGGTATAGAGTGATCATAAAAAAGGGCCGCCACTCCTGGTGTTAATATCCATACAGTGAACAAGGGTTGGAGGATTCTATGTCGTGTCACTAGGAAGGGTACCTACCTGGCTTTGATTCAAAGTGGTAGGAATTTGCTCAAACTACTGCTCTAACTACTTCATAGCAGTTTCATGTAACTCAAATTTTTGGGTCAACACTAAGATGTCAACACTAAGTTCTTTGAGGCATTTTTCATGACTCGCTTGACCTTTCACTAGTGTGGACAATATTTCTATCATTCTTGATTTTGTATCTCATCTGCCAAGTGGAATATACTTGTCTCCTTTCTCTCTGTAATCCTTTTTTGTCTCCAGTCATCGTCTCTGAACCTATTTTGGTCTCTATATCTATCATCATAATAGTTCTGACCTCGATTTCCTTGCCCTTGGGATTGGAAACCCACCAACTCACGATCCATATATTTTGTTTCCTCTTCTAACTCTAACTCATAAGCTTTAGAGGATTTAACCTGTGCTCCTACTACCTTTACCTTTTTAGAATTTATTTTTGCAAATTACTTTGCCAAAACACCAATATTATTCCTTAATAGCGAAATTTGTTGAGCCACAAAATTATCAGCTACTCTCTAGTCATTTGCAGCACTAATGGCAAAAGTGCTAGAACCCCTCCCAGCCTCCCAAGTTTTCCACCCTTAGTTAGTTAGAGTGATCTAATCCATAATACTAGAAGCTATCTCCTAGCGTTGTCTCATAAATACTCCTCCAGAGATGGTGTCTATCATGGATCTGGAACTGATGGTTAAGGCTCTGTAGAATATCTCTAATAAGCTCGTCCCTAGAATCTGATGGTTAGGCACCATACTCAGCTTCTTCTTAAACTTGAACCAAGCCTCATACATAGATTCTGACTACAGCTTCTTAAATTTATAAATCTTGTCCTTAAGCTACAAAATCCTAGATGGAGGAAAGAATTTGTTCAAGAATTGCTTGTGCAAATCATTCCACATAGTGATAGATCCTCTTGGCATTTTTCCAACCATAAAGATGCTTCTTCTATAAGTGAGAAAGGGAACAACCTTAATCTACATTCCTCCTATCACCCTTGGATTTGTATAAGAAGGGAAGATCCCAATAAAATTGGCCAGATGCATGTTTGTGTCGTTAGTAGCCAAACCCAAAAATACACCCTTGAAGTATAAGAGCTGGATCATAGCACTAGAGATATCAAAATTAATGCCTGGGAGCAAAACATGAGGAATATTAGCTCCGGTCTCTATGAGATCAACGTACCCTAGATCCTCTTCATCATCCTTATAGGGATACAAATACTGATACACTAGGATCACTTAAGCATAATCACCTCTAACTTTATTCTGTTTACCACTGAGTACCGCTCCGCAGTCTGCTTCTTACCTCTATATATATAACTCTGCCTCCTGAGCTATAGGATGAGCATCTTCTTCTCTCCTATGATTAGCAGCTTATGCTAAAACCACCTCCGTCTACTGGTCAATAATGTGCTGAACTCCTTTATGAAGAAGGAGAGGTACCTCGTGTGCATCATAACAAACCTCCTCAGGAATGTTATCTCTTTTCATCTCAGTTATCCTACTAGATATCTATAGGATCCTCTATGGATTCGTATTTAATAGGAGTAAGGGATTGCCTCTACTACGTGTGCTAGGAGTACATTGTCCTACGCTAAAATAAGAATAAAAAAATACCTGTAAGCTACAACAAATTTGATTCACAACTCGACAATGAACTCCCTGAGAATAGGGCCAAAAATTAATCACGCCCAAGATACACCTTCAATCTAATGGTTATGCAGTCATTGTCAAATATAGATACCTATCCAAGGTTGGTGTCAAATCCAAGAAAATACATAGAATTGTGGCTCTTAACAATTATAATCAACAGGCAGAACTGGAAAAGTAAATGGGGGGTTTGTAGTGACAATATCAAATAAGTAACTAATATTAAATATGGTTGTATTTCAGTCGTATACGGACATTAGAGCGGTGCTCCCTATGTCTTCTAACTTAGTAAGCTTCTCGTTCTCATACAACTATATAACTGTTGTGCATGTAGAGTCTGGTAAGATAGGTAATACTAATAGGCTCTCGGCACCATTTGGTAAATTTCACACATTTATTATCATTCTTAGAGTGTTGAATTACTAACCCTTACCTTGGACTCCAGTTACAACTCTCCTCTCGGTCTCAAGTTGATTAGATGGGAGTTACTAGCTTAAGTAGATAGTACAACTAAACTTATTTTGATAATTAACCCCAAATCACCATTGTGATTTGTTTTTCCCAGTCTCTACCTCCCTTTCGAGTTTGTAGTGAATACAAGATGCATCCTAATGTATGAACCCATTAAGAAATCAACCAAATTGAAGGAAACCCCAAACATAAATTAACAATACTATAAATGGATTGAGCACTTCCCCTACTTCATTATGTAGCCAGGGTTTTGAAAACCCTAGCTAAGGGAAATTTGTCACTCATGGTTATGTAATTATTAAAATAATTCATATTTGAAGATATTCAACAATCACACAATAATTAACAACTAAAAAATGTAAATTTTTAACACAATTAACAACCAAAATCAATATAAATTAATTCCAAGACCTAAGATGGATCTCAGAATCAAATATTATTTTGTGAGTATCAAGAGTGCATAAGTTCTACTAATAAACACATAATGGGCATGTATAGTACATGAGGAAACCCTAAAAATCAAATCCCAAACAAAAAGGACAAAATAGGTCGGTGTCCACTTACTTAGGCCACATGCGGTCCACAAGTACCATATGTGGTCCGTATGTGGACCTAGGTAAGTGCCAAAAAAATTTCTGGCACTATTTTTCTCTGGAATTATGAATTATGGTACTTACCTTACCCATATGCAGTCTGCATGTAGACATAGGTAGGTGCCAAAAAATTTTCTTCAACTCTTACACTCTCTAGATCTTCAATTCAAGTACTTAACTTACTTACATACCAACCACAATTGCTACATGATGTCCACATATAGGCATAGGTAAGGGCAAGGTCTTAAAATTCTTGCAACCAAGTTCTAGACTTTAACTTATGGTACATGTTTTCAACACACACACCTAGTGAAAGCCATAAATGCCCAAATAAGTAGCCAACAACTCTATTTTTGCCTTTATATGTGAACTTTGTATACAAAACCTAGTTTCCTACAAAACATACCCAAAACACATCATATCCAACAAAACAACCTAAGACACGTGCATATTTACGTAGTTTTAAGCATCAAAAGTGATATATTTATAGCACATAATCGGCTTCCAGATCTTATAAGTCTAACTTAGAGAAGGAACTCAAGTTTCTTGATTGTAAGTTGGCGGGTCCTTGAGCCTAAGAGAAAGGAAACTGAGGTCAGCACTATTATGATAATAGATATAAAAACTACAATAGGGAGAGAAATAATGACTGGAGGAAAAAGGATGAGGATAGAGAGTAGGGAGATAGGTATATTCCACTAGGCAGCCAGGATACATAATCAACAATGGAGGCGATGCTGACCAAATTGGTCAAGGGTCAATAAATTATGAAAACACCCTTAAGGAGATTAAGGCTGACATTTCAGGGTTGATCCAGAAGGTCAAATCTCATGTTACTGCTATCATGCAATTGGAGTACCAATTCAAACAGATGTTGGCAACACTAAATTAGAGGCAGCCAGGTACTCTTCTAAGTAACACTGTTTAAAATAAGAAATGATGGTCATGTTCTTATTTTTACCACACAAAGTGGTATAACTACTGTGGATCCCTCTTTACCTACTGCAGAAGTCCCAAAAAATAATGAGGATGTTTTTTATTAGACACCTATAGTAGAGGCCAAACGAAAACAAGTGGTGAAGGAAAAGCTGATGGGGATAAAGGTATGGGTGAGGTAAATGAGCCAGTAATAAAGTCGATCCCACGACTACCCCCACCTTTTACACAATGGTTGAAATAGAGAAAAGAGGAAGGGGAGTTCAAAAAGTTTATTAATATACTTAAATACTTGAGCTAGAACATCCCTCTCCTCAAAGTATTGAAGAAGATGACTGGGTATGCTAGGTTCATGAAATAGTTGGTGACCAAGAAGTGGAATGTAAGTTTGTAGGAAATGGGTAGACTACACCATTATAGTGTAGTTACTTCTAGATATTTCGCTCAGAAAAAAGGTGATCTCAGTGCATTCATGATTCCATGTACAATTGTGACCTCCCGATCTGCCAGAGCTCTATGTGATTTAGGGGCTAACATAAATTTGATGCCATTGGCTATATTTATAAAATTGGGATTGAGCCCTCCTGAGCCAACTATTATGAGGCTTTCATGGTCGATTACACTATCAATAAGCTAGTTAGCATTTTTTATGATGTGATGGTAAGAGTAGATCACCTCATCTTTTTAGTTGTCTTTGTGATTTTGGATTGTGAGGTTGATTTCGAGATGCCATAAAGTTTGATAGACTATTTATAGCCATGAGAAGAGCGATGGTTGACATGGAGAAGGGGGGAACTCAAGTTCAGAGTCAATAAAGAAGACTTCATATTCAATGTTCGAAGAATAATGAAGTAGCCAACCAACATGAGAGTAATATCGGTCATAACTAAGGTTGATAACAAAGGAGGATACTCTTCTAGGTATCTTAATGAATTTTGAGTAGTCAAAATACCTACGTTGTGTTGTGACATTAAATCAAATATTGCATGGAAGGTACCCCATGGGCTTGTTGGTGACATCTGAATAACTAACACGGCCACATCGCGCTACGATGTTATATCAAGTATTGGGTGGGAGGCAACCCACTATTTTAGTGTTCACTTTGTTTGTTTTACTTTTGTAGGTTCAAATTTTTTTGACTGACCTAAAATACAGTAAGGTTGCTACATTTATAATCTTTAAGGTAAAGGGACTGTGACTATTCCACAAGGTCACAAGTCCGACTCAGGCAAGGTAAAGTTGTACAATAACTAAAAAGATGAAATTTTGAGGATGTTAATGGGGATATTAATGGACTTTTACCTATGAATTTACTTACAACGTCAAAAAAACTAATTACAGACCCATTATTAGTAACGTAAATGGAAAATCAATAAGTCCAAAGATAGAACAAATTGTCCAAAAAAAGGGCCCACATACGGTCCCAACATATGGGTCGTATGTACTACATACGGCCCGTATATGGGTGCAATAAGTGGGTACCTTGTGAGCCCAAATTTTATTCAAAATTTTAGGTCCACTAATGCTTAAATAGACCCTAAACTGGCCTCCTTTCTATTTAGCACCTATTTCACTCGTTTTAATATAACAACTCTTCAACATTATTGGTTTCTCTTAAAATCTAAATTTTCTCTCATAGAATAAACTTGTTCTACACTTAGAAAATGGTCAAATTTACAATTGTTCATGGAACCAACTTGTGTAAAGGTGCTTTACACATGCTCCAACTTTTATTTTACTTTATTTCTTTGTAATACACTTTTAGTTTCATCAGAAAAGTAATGTTCTTAGCTCCTACTTATAGTACTATTTGTTAAAATTTAAAAAAAAAACAAGTTTTTTGTATGTTATTTTCATGGAATATATACCGTGACCAACAAATTTTTTAGTTAGGAGCCTTGAACTATCCTAAAAGCATAATGTAGGGCGTGGTTCTTGGACTAAACCCTAAAATTTTGCCCTAACCGAAAACGGTACTTGAAGAAGTAGAGGAAAACTAAACATTTGCCATGTTCGTTGGTCTTGAAAAAAATAATTTCTGATGTATGTATGTACATTATACTCGTTGGGACTGGATTCAAGTATAGGGATGTGAAAATTGAAGGAAAATTCAAAGTTATCAAATTTTGTAGTCGCTCATTCTTTGTTGTAAACTAACACTTATTTTTTTTAGTTACACATGGACCCTCAATCTGCAACTAATAAAGTTGCTTCATCGAGAAGAAGAGAAGATTTCCCCGAGCCCAGTGGCTTCGTGGAGGAGTACCCTATTACACAGCTTTGAGAAGTTTCAATAGATTGACACATCAAGTGACTAAAGGACAGATACATAAGGTAGATGATATTATTATTTAGTGCACTATAGGTATGTATAAAGAGATGACTCATAGTAGGGTAGAAGGCCAGCCTTTACCTAACCTAGGTCTCGGATTGAGGCTACTTATGTTGTATAGGATGCCTAGGTAGATCTAGCTCATCCAAGAATGAAGTCTACCAGGAGATCATCCCCCACATTCACTTTATTGAGTAAAATATGATGCTGGGGATGAGGCAGAGTCAAAACTAATTCCATATGTTGATGGTCAGGACCCCTAGTCTAATAAAAGGTCCTAGAATGAGTCTGAGGCTGTAATTCATGAGCAACCATCTGGTGTACCCCAGTTAGGTGAGGGTATAGGGAATTCTTCCTATGAGATGCCAGTCCTAGATATAGAGTCCCCAGCACAGCAGGGTAAAAGCCCTGCCCCACATATCTTAGAGGTAACTCTTGAAGAGGTAAACTCGAGATGGTGTGTGGAGTTATTTCAGACGATGGTTATTTATGAGGAGCACATTATTAAGCTATATGGGTTGAGCAGAGAACCTTAATTATGGGATGGTTTTGATCATTATCTGTTAGAGTGGATGACTACACCACCCAATTTATTTAGCTTGTCGTTAGTGCAGGAATTCTATGCATCATATTATGCCACAATAGCTTTAACTATGCCCAAGAGGGCTATTCTGAGTTATGTCGAGTAGAAAATAGTAAGAGGGGTTATGTTTAATATTTTAGTAGCAGCCATCATCCAAGCTCTCTTTGGTCCAAACAATATTACCCCAACATCCGTAGCAGAGTGTAACTATAGATTAAGAGTTGCACGTGACAAATATATTATTAGAGATGCTGAGCATAAACATGAGAGAGTTAAGATGGTGAGGTGGATCGCGGTTATATTTCACCTTTGGGTGATGAGACCTCTTGGATAAATGGGCAAGTTATGATAAAGAAGGTAACACTGACATTTACTACTAAGTTTTGGTGGTTGATCATTAGGTATAGACTATGTTTGATTTCTTTGGACAATGTATTGATTTGTGAGGGACCCACTCTAATTTCTAGCATAATGGTCGGGTATGACATTGACTTTACAACCATCATTTAGCACGAGATTCATGGGAGAGACTTTAGGGAGATAATGAATCTGCCATTCCCTTGTCTTATTCAGAGATTATCTAATGATGCCAGTATATCAGAGATACTAGGAGTTGATGAGAGAGTACAGGTGAAATCTATGGCACAAACGAATATGATGAGAGACTCGGTACATCCAGTCCTTCCCAGAGAACCTCATAAGCCTAACACAGTACCTTAAGCCCAAACCATAGGTCCTTTAGTTTCCACAGACCCTAGATATGTATAGAGAGAAGATATGGAAGCAGGTATAGATTTTGAGATAGAGGAGAAAAGAGAGGCCCCCAAGGCTAGTACATATAAGGGGACCCTAGTGATATCTGCATCAACCCTGGTTTCTACCTCAGAGCCATTGGTGTATCTACAGGGTCCACTTATCTATCTACTTTAGCTGCTGCATCAGATATTGTGATAACTTCTTGTGCATTCTTACAAATCTTAGTGGACAACCAGAGCGCCACCACCAGATGACTAGAGAATATAAAGATAGAGATGGTGACTTTGTTTGAGAAATTCTAACCATGGGTCCAAAATAGACTAGATACGATAAAGGCTATATAGGATTCCGCACACAAAGCAGCTATGGCACAGCTATGTGCTGATCTACATGTATGTATTAATGCTTTTGAGAGACATAAGGTAGACAAGTTCACAATGATTGAGGCACCGAATCTAAGAGGCATTAGAGTGGATATGGACACTTTGAAAGTAGAGGTACACTCTCTCACAGAGAGCCATATGATAGATATCCCTCTGGTCATGCCCCCAGTTAATTGACGTCACATTTACATGGTCCTAAATGCTTTGATTTATTTGAGAGGATGATAATGAGGTCCCCATAGGTGGGACCAAGAGAGGTTATGAGGGGGAGCTTTAAGATTTAGAGTCACCATTTGGGCAGGCCCTAAAAAGGGCTAAACATGATTAAATAGAGAATAATTTTATTGATAGGTAGAGGCATACTGAGATAGTAGTGGGTGCATCCTTTAGTAGTGCATCACCAGCACCACCACCTCCTCTAGTGGATGTTCCCCCTATGATGACATAGACTCTTAGTGAATCCAAAGAATATTCTCACTTCCCCTTGTGTTACTTTGTTTTATGTATTAGGGATAACGCACAATCTAATAATTGGGGATGGGTAAACCATAGCCGTTGCAGGTTTTTATTGTTGTGCTTCTTTTCTTGTTGGTCACAGTATGGTTATAAACCAACATGTCTAGGTTAAAATTTATGTTGTATTGTGTTTTGTATTGTATTGTGTTGTGTTTTTGTGTAATTTGGATATTTCTAAGTGTTTAGGGTAGTTGGTATGTTTTTATTTTGATTTTTGAGAAAAATAATACCCCTCCATAATTTTTTTTTTGAACTGTGTGTGATGTATATATTTGTGACCTTCATGGATCTTGTTATGACATTAGAATTAGGGACATTATAAGTATTGCTAAAAATTACATAAATTGGATAGTTAGTATCTCTTTTCAATATGAGATACTACCCAGTTCCCTCTACGTGTTAAATTCTGAACTTGCCCGATTAGTCTTGCCTAGGTTGGAGGATAGTTGGTTAGGAAAAGATTATAGGTCATTTTTTATATTAGTTCACTTTTAGCCTAAATGACCTTCTATGTGTGCATTATATCCCTTGATCTCTATTTTTAAGCCTTATAGCTAATTTTTTTATTTTCACCTTCGCATTTGTGTTATAATGAACCTATTTTGGCCCTGGTCCTCCTTGGACATGTGCAGCTCAACTCAAGAAAATCTCCTAAGTTATGGGTAGTTAGTATATGGGTGCTTAATGTATAGTGGGTATGAAGAAAGGAAAAATAAAAGAAAAAGAAAGTAGGTTTGAGTGTGGTAGAAAAAGAAAGATATGAAAAGTTGAAAAGAATAAAGAAAATCATACTCAACCTAAATGTTCTTTAGAACAAAAAGGAGAAATAAGGATGGAATAAAAGAAAATTTGTGTAAGTGTGGACCCTAAATTAAGTATAGTGCCAAGGAGGTTGAGTTACTAAATATATCTAGACGTACCATACCAGCCTCTAAGCCTATATTACAAGATGAGAAAAGTCATATAGTAATCCTGACTTGATTGTCTAAAATCTTAGGCATAGAAAATAAGGGTAAGCCGATGATATTTGGAATGCATTGATTGAAACTTCTTTTTGAGTGTAGATGTCTCTTGACTATCCCTGCTTTGACATGCTTGATTTCATATATGATGAGGGGGGCTTCTTTTGATGAAAGGGCACATGGGTTCTACTGCTAGTTGCATTCTTGTTGGGTAAGTGTAACTTGTGTATTTGTGTGGTTGTCTATTGCTAATGTAATTTCCATAACTTGATTCCTTTGTGTCATACTTTTGTGTTTCATGTATACACGTAGTTCGGTTTTAGTTGTGATATAAGAGGGGATAATGAATTTGAACTTAAGATGATGGTTGACTACCTTGGCTCTTAGATTCTCCTAGTTAAGTATCGTGTTTTTTCTTTATTTTGTTTTGTTTCCTAAGGACATGCAAATGTTCTAAGTTAAGGCTATTGAAATGCTATAGAAATATAGTATTTTCAATACTTAAAACTATGAAAATATGAAATTTCCGTAGGTTGTTATGTTAGACATGATGTATTTTGGGTACGTTTTGCAAATTATTTGGTTTTGGATGCAAATTGGAAGAAAAAAAACGAAAAATGCAGTTTTTGGCTACTTACCTAGACATTTTAGTGCATGTGGCACTTACTGGGCGTATGTGAATAAAGCATGTACCAGAACTTGAAATCTAGAGGGTTGATACAGGAATTTGAAGTCTCTGTCACTTAGTACGGACACATGTAGTCTATATATAGAACATAGGTCTGTATGTGGCCAAAGTATGTGTCATAGTTAAAGATCCACAGAGTTGCAGGATTTTAAAAAGTTTTCTGGTACTTACTTAGGTCCACATGCGGATCGGATGTAGTACATACAGGTCATATGAGGCCCAACTAAGTGGCCAGCGACTCCATTTTTCCTTTTTGCATTTGGGTTTTTATTTTTAGGGTTTCCTGGTGTACTTTAAATACACTAATCATTACAAAATAGCACTTAAAAATTTGTTACACAAGCTAACAAAACTATCCAGACAACACGTTCCAGTTGTACTGTATCTTGCACATCCAGGGACATGGTCCCTTATAGTTAGCTACTCATTCTCGTCAAAACTTCATATAGGATTTTCCCCATTTTTTTATGGTGACAAACCAACAATTCAACTTTGAGCATCAATGCATATTCGTCATATCTAATCAGTGTGATTACCACCTTAAGATAAATGTTCCCCCTCTTATTATGCTTCTTTCATCATGCAACACCGGGACCTTATCCCTTGTTTTCATTTTCAGCAAAAACCTTAATTTCTTCCCCCTATCATCATGCACCTATATTTAGTGAATTTGCACACTTCTTTCATTCATCTATTCAGCACATCCCCCCTATCATATACACCGCATGAGCACACATACTTCTTAGCTCATTTTATGATATCTGGTCTCTTCACATCACACTCAGCACACCTACTCATTGCACATGAATAAGTATGCACCACATGAACACATATTTTTTAACTCATTTAATGATATATGGTCCCTGCATATCACATTAATCACATCTGGTTCTTACACTGAAGTCAGTATTCCCCCTTTTGGCATCATTAAAAAAGATTGATAGTAAACCAAGAGTAAAGATAAGTACATCTTAGTTAACTCATGGCCACTAGGGCAACACTAGAATGAATAACACCCTTAAAATAAAGGAAACAAATGATGCACACAAGAAAAAGTTCGTTCATTATCCAATAAGACAAGTACTAGTACAATGTACCAAAAATTTATAAAACATCTATTTGAAAGGGCCTCTATAGGAATACGAACTAAAAATTGACTCAAGAGAACGATACAATAGGATTAAGGTAGAAGGGGTTTAGGGGAGAATGATTTTAGCAATATGTCCATTCTATCAGCTGCAACAGCATGATAGTAGTAGGTTGCAGCATGTTCATTCTCCCTAAACCCCTTCTACCTCAAAAATTGCTTTTTCATTGCATATATTGAAGTCCCACCAATTTTTGAGGCTTTAATCATAAATTTAGTAGTAGGTTACTCCTTCACAATAGATTTTACTACCATAGAAGGGACATCTAAAATCCTTCCCAGTGCTTCTTCATCTGGATAGATAAACTTTTCTTGCACCTGGGAAGTTAAGCTTAGGCCATCTTTTAAGAAGTTCATAGTATAGTAAGACTCTCTAACTTCATTTTCAAAATCCATGGGGGATGATTCATCAATTAGGTAAAGCCAACCCTCATGCCTCACATACTCCACCTGTTCTACCATCTCTGACTTTTCATAAATTTTTGGATCAAACACTCTCCCAGTGAACACTTTTTGAGTTTCCACGATAGCATTTCTTACTTTTCTAGGGACAACCTTTTTTTTCCTCTTTTCTTCTTCTCTTTAATTCACTACTTAACTCTTTCTCTTCATCAACTCTTCTTTTCATGGGACTAGGTCTCTTAGACACTTTCTTCCTTTTCACAGCTATGTGCTTCTTTCTGTTTACACCATGACTCCCAAACTTTGGATTAGAGGACCTGGTCTTCTCATCACCATGAAATTTTAGTCTTTTCTTTTTAGATGTAATGACAATATCAGTGTCAATATCCTTATATTCTTCAACCTTCACTACTTTAACATTTGCCTCCTTTGCTATGACAGCTTTCTTGAGACTTCTCTTTTGGTAGTAGAAGACTTACTTTCCTTTAGGGAATCTGCTAGCAATTTTTGTCTAGATACCCTAGTGGAATATGATCTAGTACTTTGTACACCAGTTTCAATAATTTTTCCTTTTCTTTTTCTTTCTTTTAGTCTATTTATTTTCTAACTCAAAGGTTAATTATCCTTCTTCACTCCATCTTCCTCATTTGAAGGTAATACCACTTCCTTCATTCCTTGTCACCTTATTTTTTTCCCTTACATATTGCTCCTCAATATTTACTGAGTTTTCATTTGGATAACCAGTAAGTAAAAGCACATTATTAGCTCCGAAAATTATGGTGCTAATAGGATCATATCTTTTTACAGGAATTTCATCATCACATAGTTGAGGAAAGATGGGTTTTGACTCAGAGCCACTAGAGGAACCAAGTACTGGAAGATTTTCTAATTTTTCAGAACCTACCAATTCTTCAAGATTAACAAGAATTTATGGGTCACTAGAGGAATCTGGTTCTCTTGAGGAGGGGTAATTTCTAGTTGAGAAAACTTTTGTTCAATTGGAGAGTCGAGGCCTTGATTCAAATATTCCAAGGCTAACTCAACAAGAACTTTGATGGATACAGGATTGTCAACAGAAAATTGTTCACTTAGGGTTTCAAGGATTTCAAGAGTAGGACTGATAGGTAAAGTGTTTTGTGACTCTTAAGGATAATCAGTCGATGACCCTTTTATGGGTTTTGAAGAAGATGGGTTTTCAGCCATTTTTAACTTTAGAGAAGGGAAAGAAAAGAACCAATTTAGTTTTAGGAAAAGTATAATGTTTTGAGTTAATTGACAAGGGAATAAGAGGATTTGAAATTATAATTGAAGAGATGACCGTTTGACATTTAAGAGATACCTTTTTTAATAGATGCGTGTGATGACAGTGGTGTGATTCTTTATATTTGAACCATATTAACAATTTTTGTTCATAAGAGATAGGACATGTGGCCTTTTTTAATTAGAAATTTTATAAAAAAAATTAAGGCACATTATTTTTATACTCACCTGAGAGATTGGATAAGGTCCTTCTCTTACTTGAGTGAATTTTCAACTCGTGGTTGCTTCAACTATTTTCCTCTAGAGTTGTCCCCATGGGTGTATACCTACAAAAATATGATACTGAGTTAGATTAGTATGCACCTACTCTATCAAGGACACCTATTACCTTGACATAGTAAATTTTTAGGAGTGACACTGACTCAGATATTAGGTCAGGGTATTTTGATCAATCTCAGTCTTACTTTTCCCCTTTAGAATAGGTTTGAGGACCAGGTCCCAGACACTACTTCACTCATACTAGCTCAAGTTTATTCTCCTAACATGAATTCATTTTGGACCAGGTCCCTACAAATCATCTCTTTCACAATGAGATACTTTTACTTTGAATTATCTTGAATGAGAATCCAGTTAGGTCTCCCAATATTGATCTTAGAGCACATACTATTAATTGAAAATTCCTGACTTCAATCCTCTTTCTCATATCTGGAATCATGATCACGAGTTAATCTTAGGAACCCACTTAAATTTGAGGTCCTAGTAGGAAGATAATGGCATAATCAATTCCCTTTTGGCTAGTATAGGAAATGATGGCTTCCCTTTCACCCTTTTAAGAGACTTGAAGCGCTTGGAATATGCATTATCCTGCTGAATGTATTCTGTATTCCTTAATTTATCCTTAAGTTAGTACTAACATCTTCCTTTCAAATGTCCTTTCCACTATGAGTGCACATGATTTTCAAATGTCCTTTCTACTTTCTCCTCTAATACATTCTTCTTATCAATTAGTTCACATACAGAGTCTATCAACACACTAGAAAACCTTTTTTATCTTCTTAGCAGTGTAGTTATCTAGGTCATCCTTTAAGTCAAAAAGGGTTACCTCCTTTTCTTCTTTATCTTCTGAGTTTTCCATGAATGCACACGAGTTATCATCGATAACTATATTGTCTTCCACTACTAACCTAGATATATCTCGAATCTTCCCATCTTTATCAGCTTCACTAGAAGAATCTCCCCAGCTGCAATTTTCCTTTTTGACTTTTCAAGGACCTGATCATTCTTTTGCATGTAGTAGTTTCTAATGAATGCTTCAGAGCTACAATTTTTGTGACAACTTTCAATCTTACCATTTTGTTTGCTAAGTTGACCACCCCTTTTGATGACTCTAAAAATTTTGGTTGCATAAAATACAACATCGAAGTCTTCTTCACATAGGCCAGACTCTAAAGCCTTCAAAATCAGGAATCTCTCATTTTTTACTTCTTTTCTTTCCACCCCTAGTTTAGTTATAGCAGCTATGATGACCAAAATACTATATGTATGAACCTTTTAGAGTGAACCTTCTCTAATACCAATTGTTGGAACCCTTGGGGGTTGCACAACACAGTGAGGGACCAGGTCCCTCAAAGTCAAACAAAAGTGATAGAATAGTAAATCGACTATGAGGTGCTAGAAAAACAAAGACAGTGTAAGAAAGTAAGAACACAAGATTCTTACGTGGAAACCCAAAAAGGAAAAAACCACAGCTTTCCCACACAAGTACCTCAAGAAATCTACCATATTCAACATCCTGATTACAGTCAAGATTTTAGCCTAGCTCTAGGCTCCTTTCTCTTCCAGCAACTCTACTACAAGCTCATCTTGATAACTCTAACAAGGACCTTCTGCACTTATTAGCTCTAATCAGCAACAAACTTAGCAACTCAACCTAAGCACTCTCAAAACAAACACTACTCTTATAGCATTAGTAGTTCGATTACAAATCGGTACTTACTCAAGAACAATTTTCAATTTAAGTTCTCATAAATAGCTAAGATCTTGAGCAGTGTTGAAATGGGGTTTTAACTGCCTCTCTTTGCTCTTTTTTAATTACCAAAAACCAGTTGATGAAAAATCGTCTATTTTTTTATAGTTGAGTGATGATTAGGGTTGAAATATTATTGGACTAGTTGCCCTTATCAATACAAAATAGCACATGCAAATTTGTTGCACAGGATGACAAAACTGTGCAAACAACGCATGCTAGCTATACTATATCATGCACATCCAGGGACCTGGTCCGTTGTAGTTAGCTTCTCATCATCAAAACTACATATAACAGAGTTAAATCCAATAGCCTCAAGGGATTAAAGCCATAAACGCACTCATAAGGAATTATACAAATAGATCTATGAATTTTTTAAATATATGCAAACTCAATTAATGACAATTAATCCTTCCAAAAAGTTAACTGCTATTTAACCATAGGTCTAAGCATGTTAGCTAAACATGGATCACTCTAGAGTGCAACCGCCTAATATTCCTAGCCACAATGAAAACCAGCTCCTCAATAAAGGAAAACCATTTGTCTAACTGAAACGACCCCCAATGAATGACATGAAACTCATCTAGAATATAACGACGAGGCAGAGAAATATGAAAACTTGATGAATAGCTGATAGATTAGGGGGAAAAGCCAACTCATAAGCCACATTACCAACAATCCAAAGAATCTCAAAATGGACCACTATACATGGGGAAAAGCTTGCCCTCTTCCCAAACCTCATCACACCCTTCATGGGTGAACCTCGAGGCAAAACACGATCAACAACACCAAATCTCAAGGTACAAAGTCTACGATTAACATAACACTTCTGCCAACTCTGAACCGCTCTAAGTCTACCCTAAATGACCCATACCCTATCTAAAAACTCACAAAGAAAGTCCATACCTCAAGGTCTCACCGTTGAACATCAAACTAACCAACTGGGGAGCAAAAACGCCTACCATACAATGCCTCATAAGGAGCCATATCAATATTGGAATGGTAGCTGTTATTATATACAAACTCTACTAAAGCCAAATGTTGCTCCCACTAGCCACCAAAATCCATCACGCATGCGTGGAGCATATCCTCAAAAACTTGGATAGTCCGCTCTGTCTGGCCATTAATCTGGAGGTGAAATGTTGTGCTAAGATTAATCCAGGTACCCAACTAATCTTGAAAAGCCTTCCAAAAGTGAGATGCAAACACAAAAACCTTAATCTAAAATTATGGACACCGACGCACCATACAGATGTATAATGTCATGAATAAAGATATAGGCTAATTCCTCAGCACTGAATGAGACCTGAACTGGAATAAAATGAGCTGACGTGGTCAATCTATCCATGATGACCCAAACACTATCAAAAACACAAGAAGTATGAGCCAATCTAGTCACAAAGTCCATAGTGATCTGTTCTCACTTCCACTCAAGAATGGGTAACCTCTGAAGCAAACCACCAGGTCACGTATGCACGACCTTCATCTGCTGGCAACATAGGCAATGAGCCATAAAAATCGCTATATCTCGCCTCATACCACCCCACTAGTAGTGTTGTCCCAAATCATAATACATCTTAGTCACATTTGGATGGATAGAATATCTAGAACAATGGGCCTCCTCCAAGATCAACCTAATCCAATCACCACTCTCGGCACATAAACTCATCCCCCAATCCTCAAAACTCCATCTGAATCAAGTGATGCTTCCATAGCCTCCTGAATCAACATCTAATCATGAATCAACCTTAATCCAACATTGTTAAACTGATTAGCTTGAATCTTCTCCATCAAAGAAGATCTAGCCTCCACAAATGCCAAAACATATTCCGGTGTCCAAATATCAAGTCTAACCATCTGGTTAGCTAAAGATTGAACCTCTAAGGAAAAAGGCCTCCCCAAGATCAAAAGATGTGCCAAGATACCCATGCTAGTCGACTTTTGTCTCAAGGCATCCGCAACAATATTAGCCTTGCCCTGATAGAAAAAAATAGTCAAGTCATAATACTTGAGCAACTCAAGCCAACAATGCTGCCTCATATGAATATCTCGCTGGGTGAAGAAGTACTGAAGGCTACGATGATCTGAGAAGATCTCACTACGGACTCCATACATGTAGTGCCTCCAATACTTTAAGCTAAACACAACTGTGCACAACTCCAAATCATAGGTAGGATAATTCCTCTCATAAGGCTTCAATTAAGAGACGTATACATAATTACTTTGCCCTCCTGCATCAACACATCACCTAACCCAACACCTAAAGTATCGGAAAAGATGATAAATCCCACGCCCTCCTTGCGTAAAGCTAATATAAGAGCTAAAGTCAACAAAACCTTAAGCTTTTGAAAGCTTGCCTCACAAGCATCGAACTACTGAAAAGCTGGATCAACTATAATACCTTCCTTAGTCACCACATGGCTTAAGAAAGAAAGAAACTCCAACAAAAACTCCCACTTAGAGAACTTAGCATACAACTTCTCATCACTCAATCTCTAAAGCACAATCTACAAATGTTCCTCATGCTCAACCTCATTCTTGGAATACAACAAGAAATCATCTGTAAACATAATAACAAAGGAGTCAAGATACGATCGAAACACCCAATTCATCAACTCCATGAATGGGGCAGGGGAATTAGTCAACCCAAAATACATGGCCAAGAAGTCATAATGACCATATCGAGTCTGAAATGCTGTCTTTAGAATATCTGAAGCTCTAATCATCAATTGATGATAACCGGTCCTCAAATAAATTTTTGAAAATACCATAGCTCCTTGAAGCTGATCAAAAAAATCATCGATATGAGGAAGAGGATACTTATTCTAAACCATCACCCTATTCAACTGCCGATAATCAATACATTACTGCATAGACCTATCTTTTTTTTCATAATAAGACAGAAGCATCCCAAAGTTAAACACTAGGTCGGATAAATCCCTTATCTAACAACTCCTGCAATTGATCCTTACTTACCTCAGCTCTGTTGGGGCTATCCTATAAGGAGGAATAGAAATTGGCTTGGTGCCTGGCTCAATATCAATATTGAAATCAATATCTCGATCCGGAGGCATTCCAAGAAAGTCCGTAGAGAATACATCTATAAACTCAGGGACAATACAGACAAAATCCAATGAAGGAGGAAAAATAACACTGATGTCACAAATAAGGGCCAAGTAAGATAAACATCCCCTCTTAACCAAATTGCGAGCAAGAACATAAGATATAATCCTCTTAGGACCCAAATAAAGTACACCCTTCCAACCTATCCTTGGCATACCCGGTGAAGCTAAGGTCACGGTCTTAGAAAAATAATCTACAATAGCATGATAAGGAGTAAACCAATCCATGTCCAAAATAACATCAAAATTGAGCATGTCTAACACAAATAAGTCTACCAAAGTCTCACGCCTGGATAAAGTCACTTCACAAGATTATCATGCCAGATCCAGCACTAAAGAATCACCTAACGGGGTAAATACATAAATAGGCATGGCAAGAGGCTCACTAATAGAATTAAAACCCAAAGCAAAATACATAGATAGGATAAAGTTAATCTGAGATAAATTAATACAAATGCATGCCTAAAATAAATGGGAACAATACCTGTAATAGAAACATCAGAAGCCTTTGCCTCTAGGCTGGCTAATAAGACATAGCACGGCCCACGACCACTAACCAACTGGATAGCCTCACGACCACTATCATGGCCTCCACTACATCTACTTCTTACACCTCGTATGAAACCCCTACCTTCCACAGCTGAAATAGGAGTAGCTCTAAATATACGATGGGGACAGTCCTTGGCCAGATGGCCAAACTTATCACACACAAAACAACCTCTAAACTTGTCCTGACGGTGTACCATCCAAGAACTTTCTTGAGATACGCGATAGGTAGATCCATGCATACCCGACTGATGCTCTACACTCTGAAGTATCTCCCCAAACACTATCATCTGAGTCATGGCTTGCTGAAGAAAAGAAGGCAAAATAAGTATAACTGGATGAGATCCTGCCTATAGGGGTGACATAGATAAGGGTTGGACTCTATATCCCGAAACACCATACTTTGGTGTCGGCACTAATGAAGAAATAATACTCGAGGTCATGGAGTACCCAAAGCTGAAGTAGGTGCAACCAAAGAAATACCATCACCAGACTCTGGCATAGGTGGAGGTAACATACTCGTAATTGGGGAAACACCAAATGAACTCAAAGGAGTACCCTCTAAACGGGTCAATAGATGAATCAAAAATCCCTCCAAGACTGAGGTAGAAGAACTCTAAGGTACTGAAGCTAAACTTACACCTCTAACCAGATCAACACAAGGCTTAGGGGAGATCCCCTAAGCACTCCACATAGACGGGGTTGATCCACAGACCCGTCCACTCCCTCGAGTCCGTTCATGAATCGAAGCTCACCCTCTGGAAAAGGCTTTGCATCTCTGATCACGCTGGACCTAGTCGATACCATCTGCATAAAAAGAGTGAAACAAAACTCAGAACATGAGGTATTAAAGAACTTTACATTATAAAGAATAAAATAAGAAAATTTTCCTAAAGTCATCCTATAGCCTCTTAAAGATAGATACGGACGTCTACGTATCGATCCGTGAGACTCTATTAAATATCCTATTGTTACACTGTTGAGACCAATGAAACCTAATGGCTCTGATACAAATTTTTCACAAGCCCAAAATGAGGGTCATAATAGTACTTGTCGCGGCGTACCTTGACAAGTAAGCCTATTACCCAAACTGATACAAAAATATAAAAAGACAAAAATATCCCAAGGTAAGGCTTCTAGAAATAGGACGATCAATAATAGTAATCATAAAAATCCGAAAAGAACTTATCCAAAATACCAATCATGGCCAAAACTATGTGTCAATAGTGTAAGAACTACTAATACAATCCAAGAGTCAAATACATCAGATAAATAGCCACAAAGGAATAATAATTGTCTCTGAATACTAATAAATACACAACTACTATAGAAAGATAGAGGTAAACTTTAGACGCATAAATGTTCAATCGTTACCTTGGAAGATCCAACAATCGCCTGAGTCAATCAAGCAGACGTGTACTCGAGCTAAGACCTGCACCGAAAGGGTGCAGTAGGCATGAGTATGGTCCACTTATACTTATTAGGTATCATAGGTCGACAAAGCAAAGTAGTAAATAAAGCATACAAAATATACACTAAGGGCACGTCACCTGTAATAAAAAATATCCCACAACGGTAGCCCTCACCACTTACACTAACAGTTCTAATATATCTCACATATATTACAGCAGCACACCAAGATATAGAACACAAGTACACATTATGTCACATATAAATAGAATAAGAGAGAATATGTAGATAAAAGATCATTAAATACAAGTAAAGGAAGGTAAGACAAATACATAGATGACAAGTCAATAATGCAATACAACACAACATAAACACAATAAAGTAAGTCCTATGTATATGATGATGATGATGATAATGATGATGATGGATGAGGTCGCCGCACAACCTCCGGGATCGTCGCATAATCTCCATATACACCCACGAAGCTAAAGCTTCCTAACATAGAATCCATGGAGGGTTCGTTAACCCATATATAATTGACATATCTCATATCTCCTTTCTAGAATATCTCTCGGAAAGGGTTTTATAAGGTGTTACAATATCTCTTAAAAAGGTGTTGCCAATGTGTCTCAAATATTGCTACGGTGGTACCAATGCTTCATGACTGAGTATTTGACATAAAGATGTAATGCTCACAACGAATCACAATGAGCATTTCCACAAACAACCACATGATATATTTCTATGACCAACCACAATGATACTTTTCCACAACCACATGAGCCAATATCCACTTATTTTTTTTGTATCATCAACGAATTTTCAGGTCTTATTTGCCAATAAAGTACGAATATAATCACAATACATCAATGATACCACATAAAGCATTTTAACAACATAATACAAATATTCATATGTATTCAAGGCTATCAATATCACATAGGACCCCACAGAGTCACACATATCACATAATATTTTAGTTTCGACAATTTCATCACATATAAGCCCTACACGGTCACAACACATAGATAGCCATTTTTCATGATTAGTTCCCACCATTCGCATGCATTTTGTACCATTATTTACTACCTAGCCCAGTCTGAAAGAGTTAAGCCATAACCTACCTAGAAAGTCGAAACCAGTAAGTTATAATTGAACTGGCGATGTTACTTTTCATGAACAATCTCGAACTCCATTAAAAATATCAAATATGAAATCTAAGCATGAAGATAAAACCAATGACACCTATATTAACCATTTTTGGTTCGGGGTCAAAATGGACCACAAAACGAGTTTCCAAAAAAGAAGGGCAAAATTGGAACATTACTTCAAAAAAATGTTCCCCATTTTTTTAGGAACCTAAAGCTCATTACCCAAGTTAAATTGAGTCAAAACAGAGTTTAAATGGAAGAAAAACTATTTTTGAGCTTTACCGGGTAAAATCTTTAAAATTCGGGTTAATATCAAGAATCGGAGTTGTTTTGAAGGTTAAATTGATGAAAATCTAGTAATTTTAGGATAATAACATTATTCAAGAGAAAAAAAGTGAAATTGGGGCTTAAATTCAAGCCCTAAGATTTTTGGTGTTTTGAGAAATTAATCAAGAAATTACTAAGAAAAGGGGTGAATTTTTACCTTAAATCCGAAATAAAACCAAGAAATAAATGTTAATCTAGCTTCCCAAGCTCCCACAAACTTATTTTTTAAGCTCCCATCCTATTTTAAGGTTTAACTCTCAATAGGAAACATGAAAATGAACAAAAAGAGCCAATAAGAGGTGGAAAAAGTTGTTTATATAGAAGTTTTTCTGCAATATAACTGCTATTTTTTTTTCATAAGTCGAAACGGATTTTGATGGGGTGCCTGGGATTCGTTGGAATCCGATTTACACAAACGAACTATGCAACATACTAAATTCGATGTTCCGGGTACGATGGAGATATCAGATTTTCAAAAAAAATTATTTTCACAAAGTTGACTCTCAAAACCCGAAATTATAATTTTCCAAACCGAGGGTTGAAATGAGATTTAAAAGCCGTAAAATCACACCAACATGCTAATATCCTATAATTGACATTCTGGATTTGCTGGCGAAGATGGATTTTCCATCCGAGGTCGTTTCGATCAAACGTGGGTTCCACACCCAAATTTTTAATTTTTCAACTTTCCGACCAATAGATCAAAATAAGCTTGGGTGCACGGAGACCCGAACCAAAGGTCTACCTAGCCTAAAATTGATATTCCAGAGCTGCTGGCGCAGTACATTCGGCCATCCATCGTACGGATCAAAAGATATCCACATAAGTCTAAAATAAAGCTCTCGAAGTCATAAAAAATACAATATTGCATAAATGATATCAAAATGCATCATAAATCATGTCAATCACTCCCACACACCAAAAATATCATAATGCAACTACGAGGAGGGGTAAAACAGTCAAAACAAATAAAATTGCAAATTTCATATATTTTATTAAAATTTTAGGTCGTTACATCATCCACCACTAAAAATCTAGTTCGTCCTCTAACTTAGGCAAAAGAAATACCTAAATCAACAAAGAGTTGGGGATAAGGAATATGTATATCAGACTCGACCTCCTAAGTAGCTTCATCTACAGGTCGATGTCGCCACTGGACCTTAACCACATGGATCACTCTAGAGTGCAATCACCTAACACCCTTGGCCAAAATAGAAACCAGCTCCTCAACAAAGGACAACCATTCGTCTAACTGAACAGACTCCCTATGAATAACATGAAACTCATCTAGAATATAGCAACGAAACATAAAAATATGAAAAACTGGATGAACAACTGATAGATCGGGGGGAAAAGACAACTCATAAGCCACATCACCAACAGTTTAAAGATTCTCAACTGGACCAATATACATAGGGCTAAGCTTGCCCCTCTTCCCAAACCTCATCATACACTTCATAGGTGAAACTCAAAGGAAAACACGATCACCAACAACAAATCTCAAGGCATGAAGTCTACGATCAACGTAATACTTCTGCCTACTCTGAGTTGCTCTAAGTCTACCCTGAATGACCCGAACCCTATCCAAAGACTCACGAAGAAAGTTCGTACCTTGAGATCTCACCTCTAAAACATCAAACCAACTCACTGGCGAGCAACAACGCCTACCATATAATTCCTCAAAAGGATCCATATCAATATTGGAATGGTAGCTATGATTATATACAAACTCTGTTAAAGCCAAATGCTACTCTAAATGGCTACCAAAATCCATCACGCTGCGCGGATCATATCCTTCAAAACCTGGACAGTCCGCTCTGTCTGGCCATTAATTTGGAGGTGAAATGATATGCTAAGATCAACCCAGGTACCAAATCATACTGAAAAGCCTACCAAAAGTGTGATGTAAACACAAAAACTCAATCTGAAATAATGGACACCGACGCACCATGCAGATGCATAATCTAACGAATAAAGATGTAGGCTAATATCTCAGCACTGAATGAGACCTGAACCGAAATAAATAAGCTGACTTGGTCAATTGATCCATGATGACCCAAACACTATCAGAACTATAAGAAGTATGAGGAAACCTAGTCACGAAGTCCATAGTGATCTATTTCCACTCTAACTCAGGAACAGGTAACCTCTGAAGTAAACCACCAGGTCTCATATGCTTGACCATCACCTTCTGACAACATAGGCAACAAGCCACAAAATCTGCTATATGTCGCCTCATACTACCCCACCAGTAGTGTTGTCTCAAATCATGATACATCTTAGTCCAAGATTAACCTAATCCAATCACCACTCTCGACATACAAACTCATCCCCTAATCCTGAAAACTCTATCTGAATCAAGTGAGGCTTTCTTAGCCTCCCCACTCAACATCTTATCATGAATTAACCTTAATCCAAAATCGTCAAACTGATGAGCTCGAATCTGCTCTATCAAAGAAAATCTAACCTCCACAAATGCCAAAACACATTTCGGTGTTGAAATATCAAGTCAAACCATCTGGTTAGCTAAAGACTGAACCTCTAAGGCCAAAGGCTTCTCCTGGATCAAAAGATGCGCCAAGCTACCCATGATAGTCAACTTTTAGGTCAAGGTTTCTGCAACCACATTAGCCTTGCCCGGATAAAAGAGAATAGTGAAATCATAATCCTTAAGTAACTGAAGCCAACGACGCTGCCTCATATGAAGATCTCGCTGGGTAAAGAAGTATTAAAGGCTATGATGATTTGAGAAGATCTCACAACAGACTCCATACAAGTAGTGCCTTCACAACTTTAAGCTAAACACAACTGCGCACTACTCCAAATCATGGGTTGGATAATTCCTCTCATGAGGATTCAACTAACGAGATGCATACGCAATTACTTTACCCTCCTGCATTAACACTGCACTTAACCCAACACCTAAAGCATCACAAAAGACGATAATGCCCACGCCCTCTTTGGGTAAAGCTAATATAGGAGCTAAAGTCAACAAAACATTGAGCTTTTGAAAGCTCGCCTCATAAGTATCGGACCACTAAAAAGAAAACTTCTTCTGGGTCAACTTGGTCAATGGAGCTATAATAGATGAAAAACTCTTAACAAAACGTCGATAGTGACCTTCCAAGCCAACAAAACTCTAAATCTCAGTAGGCGAAGTAGGTCTAGACCAATTATGAACCACTGCAACCTTGGCTGGATCAACTATAATACCTTTCTTAGTCACCACATGACTCAAGAAAGAAACGAACTCCAACCAAAACTCCCACATAGAGAACTTAGCATACAACTTCTCATCCCCCAATCTCTAAAGCAAAATCCATAAATCCTCCTTATGCTCAACCTCATTCTTGGAATACACAAAGGAATCATCTGTAAACACAATAACAAAGGAGTTGAGATACCATCGAAACACCCGATTCATCAACTCCATAAATGCGGCAGGGAAATTAGTCAACCTAAAATACATAACCGAGAACACATAATGACCATATCAAGTCTAAAAAGGTGTCTTTAGAATATTCAAACCTCTAATTCTACTCTGGGGATAACCGGACCTCAAATCAATCTTCAAAAATACCACAGCACCCTGAAGCTGATCAAATAAATCATCGATGCGAGAAAGAATATACTTATTCTTATCCATCACCCTATTCAACTGTCAATAATCAATACATATCTTCATAGACCTATTCTTTTTTTTATATTAAGACAAGCGTACCCCAAAGTTAAACACTAGGTCGGATAAATCCCTTATCCAATAACTCCTAAAACTGATCCTTAGTTCCTTCAGCTCTACTGGGTCCATCCTATAAGGAGGAATAGAAATAGGCTTGGTATCCAGCTCAACATCAATACTGCAATCAATATCTCGATTCGGAGGAATACTAGAGAAGTCCATAGAGAACACATCCATAAACTCAAAAATAATCCAAACTAAATCTAAGAAAGGAGGCAAAACAATATTGATGTCATAAATATAGGCCAAGAAAGATAAACAACCCCCCTCAACCAATTTATGAGCCTGAACATACGATATAATCCTTTTAGGACCCAAATAAAGTTCACCCTTCCAAGCTATCCTTGTCAGACCCGATGAAGCCAAGGTCACGATCTTAGCAAAATAATCTAAGACAGCATAATAAGGAGAAATCCAATCCATGCCCAAAATAACATTAAAATCAACCATGTCTAACACAAACAAGTCTACCCAAGTCTCATGCCTAGAAAAAGTCAGAACACAAGATTGGCATACCCGATACACCACTAAAGAATAAACTATCGGGGTTGATACACGAATAGACATGGCAAGAGGCTCACTAATATAATTAAAACCCAAAACAAAATACACAGACATATAGGAGAAAGTTGATATAAGATCAAATAATACAAATGCTGGCCTAAAACAAATAGAAATGATACCTATAATAGCAACATTAGAAGCCTCTACCTCTGGTCTAGATGATATAGCATAGAACTGCCCACGACTACTAACCGATTAGATAGCCCTACGACCACTATTATAACTTCCACTACCTCTACCTCTCGCACCTCCAATAAAACTGCTACTTTCTACAGCTGAAATAGAAGTAGCTCTAAACACACGGCGGGGACAGTCCTTGGCCAGATGGCCAAACTCATCACACACAAACCAACCTCTAAACTTGTCCTGATGGTGTACCCTCATAGCACTTTCTTGCGTTGCTCGATAGGTAGATCCATGCATACCCGAATGACTCTCTACATTCTGAAGTATCTCCCTAAACACTATTATCTGAGTCGTGGCTCACTGAAGAACAAGAGGTAAAATAAGTCCAGCTGGCTGAGATCCTGCCTGTGGGGGTAACATAGATGAGACTGCACTCTATGTCCCAAAAAACCATACTTTGGTTTCTGCACTAAGGGAGAAATAGTACTCGAGGTCTGAGGAGTACCCAAAGCTGATGTAGGTGCAACAAAGAAATACCATCACTAGACTTCGGTACAGGTAGAGGTACCATACTCATAGTTGGGGAAACATCAAATGAACTCAAAGGAGTTCCCTCCAAATAGGTCAATAGACGAATCAGCAATCCCTCCAAGACTAAGGTAAAAGAACTCTAAGGCACTGGAGCTAAACCTACACCTCTAACCTGCTCAACACGAGCCTCAGGGGAGAACCCCAAGCACTCCTCATAGATAGGGCTGATACACGAGCCCATCCAATGCCTTGAGTTCGTCTGCGACTTGAGGCTTGCCCTCTAGTTGAATGCTCTTCATTTCTAATCACACTAGATCTAGCCGACACTATCTGCATAGAAAAAGTGAAACACAACTCTTAACACAAGGTATGAAAGAACTTCACATGATAAAGAATAAAATGAGAGAAGTTTTCTAAAGACGTCCTATAGCCTCTCAAAGATAGATATGGACGTCTACATACCGATCCACGAGACTCTATTAGACATCCTATTCTTACACTATTGAGACCAATGAAACCTTGCGGCTTTGATATCAATTTTTCATAACCCAAAAATGAGGGTCATCATGGCACTTGTCGCCACATACCTTGACAAGTAAGCCAATCACCCAAACTAATACAAAAAAAAAAAGAAAAAGACAAAAGTATCCCAAGGTAAGGCTTCTAGAAATAAGCCTAATCATAACAATGTAGAAACAACTTATCCAAAATACCAATTATGCCCAAAACCAGGTATCAATAGTGTAAGAACTACTAATACAATACGAGAGTCAAATACATCCAAAAAAACCACAAAGGAATAATAATTTTCTACGAATACTAAAAAAGACACAACTACTATAGAATGATAGAGGTGAACTTCTGATGCATGAATGTCCAACCACTACCTTGGAAGCTCCAACAATCCCCCGATTCAAATAAGTTGAGGCCCACTCTAGCAAGGACTCGTATTGAAAGGGCACAGTAGGTGTGAGTACGGTCCACTTGTACTCAGTAGGTAGCATAGGCTGACAAAGTAAAGTAATAAATAATACATATAAAATATACACTAAGGGCATGTCACCTGCAATCAGAAAATATCCCAAAACCGTAGCCCACACCACTTGCGCTAATAGTTCTAATAAATCTCACATATATTACAACAACACACCAAGATACAAAATCCAAGTATACATTATGTCATATATAAATAAAGCAAGAGTGAGTATGTAGATACAAAATTATCAAATACAAGTAAAGGAAGGTAAGACAAATACATAGATGACATGTCAATAAGGCAATACAACACAGCATAAAAGCAATAAAGTAAGTGCAATGTATATGATGATGATGATGATGCACGAGGTTGTCGCACAACCTCTGAGATCATCGCACAATCCCCGTATACACCTATAAAGCTAAATGTTCCCGATGTAGGACCCATGGGAGGTTCTTCAACCCGTATACAATCCATATATCTTATATCTTCTTTCCAGTATATCCCTCGAAAAGGGTTTTATAAGGTGTTACAATATCTTTTAAAAAGGTATTTCTATCATTTCTCAGATGTTGTCACGGTGGTACCAATATTTCATGAATAAGTATGATATGAAGATGTAATGCTGACAACTAATCACAATGAGTATTTCCACAAACAACCGCATGATCTACTTCCACGACCAACTAGAATGATACTTTTCCACAACCACATGAGTCAATATCCACTAATTATTTTTGTATCATCCATGAAATTTCATGATTAGTTCCCACCCTTAGCATAAATTTTGTTACATCATTTACTACCCAGCCCAGTCTGAAGGAGCTAAGCCATAACCTACCTCGAAAGCCGAAATCGATTCGCTACACTTCAACCCGCGACCTTACTTTTCACGAACAATCTTGAACTCCACTAAAAACATAAACTATAAAATCTACGCATCAATACAAAACCAACGACACCTATATTGACTACTTTTTGTTCGGCGTTAAAACAGACCCCCAAAATAGGTTTCTAAAAAAGGACAAAATTAGAACTTTAATTCAAAAATATGTTCCTCATATTTTTAGGAACCTGCATCTAAAAATCCAGGTTAAATTGAGTAAACAATAGAGTTTAAATTGAAGAAAAATTATTTTTGAGCTTTACCAAATAAAATCTTTGAAATACGGGTTAAAATCAAGAATCAAAGTTATTTTGAAGGTTAAATAGATGAAAAATAAGTAATTATAAGATAATAACATTATTCAAGACAAATGAAGTGAAATTGGGGCTTAAAATCTAGCCCTAAGATTTTTGAGAAATTAATCAAGAAATTGCTAAGAAAAGGGATGAATTCTTACCTTAAATCCATAATAAAATCAAGAAATAGATGTTTATCTAGCTTTCAAGGCTCCCACAAACATTACTTTTAAGCTCCCACACTATTTTAGGGTTTAACTCTCAAGAGGCAAGAAGAAAATGAACAAAAAGGGAAAAAAAGAGGTGGAAAAAGCTATTTATATTGCAGTTTTTTTGCAATATGACTATTGTTGTTTTTTAAGTCAAAACGGATTTCGACGGAGTGCCCGAGATTTGTTCGGAGTCCGATATACACAAACAAACTATGACAATATACTAAATTCAATATTCCAAATACGATGGAGATATCAGATTTTCAAAAAAAATCATTTTCACAAAGTTGACCCCCGAAATACGAAATCATAATTTTTCAAACGGAGGGTTGAAATAAGATTTAAAAGCTGTAAAATCATATAAAATATGCTAACACCCAAAAATCGACATTCTGGATCTGCTGACGAAGTGACATTTTCCATCCAAGGTCGTTTCAATAAAATGTGAGTCTCACACCTAAATTTCTAATTTTTCAACTTTCCAACCAATAAATTGAAATGATCTTGGGTGCACCAGGACCCGAACCAAAGGTCTACCTAGCCTAAAATCGATATACTAGAGCTGCTAACGTAGTCCATTCGGATATCTATCACAAGGATCAAAAGATATCCACATAAGTCCAAAATAAGGCTCTCGAAGCCATCAAAAACCATAATATTGCATGAATGATATTAAAATGCATCGAAAATCACGTCAATCTCTCCCATACCCCAAAAATATCATAATGCAACTACAAGGAGGGGTAAAATAGTCAAATCACATAAATTTCACATATTTTATCAAATTTTTAGGTTGTTACATGTTTCTTCCCCTTTTCATCTCTATCATTTACTTTGTTCAGATTACTCATTAAACTCTGATTTTTTGATTTTAACTTCCTGAAAAACTCTTCTATTTTAGAGATTTTTAGGGTAAAATAAATCATCTCATGCTCTTGATTCTCTACTTTCTTGTCTAATACATTCTTCTTAGCAATTAGTTCACATACAGAGTCTATCAACACACCAGCAAACCTTTTTATCTTCTTAGCAGTGTAGTTATCTAGGTCATTCTTTAAGTCAAAAAGGGTTACCTTCTTTTCTTCTTCATCTTCTTAGTTTGCCATGAATGTACACGAGGAATCATAGATAACTGTATTGTCTTCCACTACTAACCTAGATACATCTCTAATCTTTCTATCTTTATCAGCTTCACCAGAAGAATCTCCCTATGCTTTCAAAGCTTTTTGTACTGCATACTCAGCTGCAGTTTTTCTTTTTGACTTTTCAGGGACCTGATCATTCTTTTGCATTTAGTAGTTTCTCATGAATACTTCAGAGCTACCATTTTTTTGACAACCTTCAATCTTACCATTTTGTTTGTTAAGCTAACAACCCCTTTTTATAGCTCTAAAAATTTTTCATGCAAAAAATGCAAAATCGAAGTCTTCTTCACCTGGGTCAGACTCTAAAGCCTTCAATATCAGGAATCTCTCCCTTCTTAATTCTTTTATTTCCACCCCTAGTTTTGCTATAGCAACCATGATGACCAAAACACTCTAGGTATGAACCTTTTAGAGTAAACCTTCTCTAATACCAATTGTTGGAACCCTTGGGGGTTGCACCACACAGTGAGGGACTAGGTCCCTCAAAGTCAAACACAAGTGATAGAATACTAAATCAACTATGAGGTTTTAGAAAAACTAAGAAGTGTAAGAAAGAAAGAACACAAGATTCTTACGTGGAAACCCAAAAAGGGAAAAACCACGGCTTGCCCTCATAAGTACCTCATGAAATATACTATAATCAACATCCTAATTGCATTCTAGATTTCAGTCTACCTCTAGGACCCTTTCTCTTGTAGCAACTCTACTACAAGATCATCTTGGTAACTCTACCAAGGACCCTCTGTACTTATTAGCTCTAATCAGCAACAAACTTAGGTAACTCAACCTAAGCACTCTCAAAACAAACACTACTCTTATAGCATGAGTAGTTTGATTACAAATCGGTACTTACTTAATAATAATTTTTAATTTAAGTTCTCATAAATAGCTAATATCATGAGCAGTGTTGAAATGGGGCTTTTACTTCCTTTCTTCACTCTTTTTTAATTACCAAAAACCAGTTGATGAAGAGGGGTCTCTTTACTTTTATAGATGAGTGATGAATAGGGCTGAAAGATCATTGGACTAGCTTCTCTAATTAATAAAAAATTGCACCTGCAAGTTTGTTGCACAGGATGACAAAACTATTCAGACAATGCATGTCAGCTATAGTATATCTTACACATCCAGGGACCTGGTCCCTTGCAATTTGCTTCTCATCATAAAAACTACATATAGCAGAGTTAAATGCAATAGACTCAAGGGATTAGAGCCATAAACACACTCAAAAGGAATTATACCAATAGATCTATGAATTGCTTTCTTATATGCAAACTCAATTAATGACAATTAATACTTCCAAAAAGTTAACTAGTCTTTAACCATATCTCTAAGCATGTTAGCTAAAGTTCTATTAACCACCTTAATTTGACCATCTTTTTTAGGATGACAAAATGTAGAAAATGGAAAATAGGTTCCCAAATTTCCTTATAAACACCTCCAAAAATGACTAAGAAATTTTGGATCTCTATTAGTATCAATTGTTTGGGGTATACCATGCAATTTCACCATATTATTAACAAATAAATTAGATGCATCATCAATTTTATGACAAGCAACAAAGTGAGAAATTTTAGGAATTCTATCCACAACAACACAGATGCTATCCTTACTATTCCTATTCTTAGATAGGACAACAACAAAATCCATAGAAATATCTAGACAATGACCAATAGGAATAGGTAAAGGGGTATACAAGCCATGGGGTTGGGTATAAGATTTAGCATAAATTTTATCCAAACACCTAGCATAAATTATGTTCACATATCTTATTATCTTAGGCCAAAGAAAATGTTCACTAAGAATAGCTAAGGTTTTTGACACTCCAAAATGACCCATCAAACCTCCATTATGTGCCTCTTTTACTAATAACTCTCTCCAGAAGACATAGGCACACAAATTTTTCCATTTCTAAACAAGTATCCCTATTTCAAGTCAAATCTAGGAGTTCTGACTTTATTACCATCCTTAGCAACTTGAACACAACTATTCAAGCTCACTTGACACTCTCCAAATACTTTGCTAAAATCATCTTCATTAGAATATAACTCCTTCAAACTCTCAAAACCAATCAACCTAGAAAACAATGTATTTATCAATGCATATCTTATAGATAAAACATCCACCACAATATTATCTTTACCTTTTTTATAATTAATCACATATGGAAAAGACTCAATGAACTCTATCCACTTGCATGCCTCTTACTAAGCTTATTTTGTACCCTAATGTGCTTCAAAGCTTCATGATCCATTCAAATTACAAACTCCTTATGCCACTAATCATGTTGCAAATTTTCTTAAACTCTCACTAGGGAATAAAGTCCCTTATCACAGGTAGAATATTGAAATAGAGCTCCTCTTAATTTCTCACTAAAGTAAGCTATGGGTTTCCCTTCTTGCATTAAGAATGCACCAATGCCTTTTCCACTAGCATCACACCCAATTTTGAATACGTTCTCAACTTTGGAAAGTTGAATTAATAAAGCGGAACTAAGTTTCCCTTTCAAGATTCTAGAGGCTTCCTCTTATTTTCTACCCCAAATAAAAGGCTAATCCTTCTTAATGACCTTGGTTAGAGGAGCGACTAGAGAACTAAAACACTTTACAAATATCCTACAAAAACTTTATAACCCAAGAAGCTACTAACATCACTAATGGACTTAGGAGTTGGCAAACTTTTAATAGCCTCTACCTTTTCATCATCCACCGCAACTTCAATTGAACCTACAACAAAGCCAAGTAAAACAACATGGTCCATATAAATTAAACCCTTTTTAAAATTCACATACAACTTTTCATTTCCCAACTGATCAAATATCATTGTCAAATGTTACACATGATTATCCAAACTCTTGCTATAAACCAAATTATCATCAAAATAAACCATAATAAAATTATTAATCAATGTCTTAATAATATGGTTCATTAATCTCATAAAATTTCTTGATGTATTGGTTATCCCAAAAGCCATCACCATCCAGTCATTTAATTCAAACTTAGTTTTGAAAGAAATTTTTCATTCATCTCTAGATTTCATTTGGATTTAATGGTATTTGCTTATCAAATAAATTTATGAACAAGGCAGAACCACATAATTTGTCTAGCATATCATCAAGTTTAAGAATGAAATGTTGATATTTTACCATAATTTTACTAATGGCACGACAATCTACACACATCCTCTATGTTCTATCCTTCTTGGGTACTTGAATTATAGGAATCGCAGGTGGACTTAAACTTTCTCTCACAAAGCCTTTATTCACAAGTTCCTCTACCTATCTTTTTTATTATTTGGTGTCTTGAGGATCACACCTAAAAACTACTTTGATGGGTATTGATGAGTGGTAATTTTACCACTCATTCTTACTCAACAGTCATGTACATTACCTTGTTTTGAATGAATAAATAAGACATATTCATGAGTAAATGCACGAATATCCACTCTTTGTAAGCATAATATTGAGGAGATCAAATAATGTTGATTGGATCTGAAAATGATTAAAGGGAGGAAAGAAAAGTGCAAATGAAGACCTGGACTATATCAACTTCAGTTACCACGACCGCGATCCTTAATCTGCGATCGCAGTCAGTCTAGACGGTCAACATAATGTGATCGCAGCACACAACCATGGTCGCAGACACACATGTACGATCACGGTTCAGCGGGAATATGACCAAGGACAAATTTGTAAAAGTACTTAGATGGATCCCAAACCATATATAAGAAAACACCCTTTCTTATTTGGGCATTGCTTACACCATAAGATATCTTTGAATTCAAGACTTGAAACCCTAATTGGGCAAGTTTGTAATTAACTTTGGAGGATAAATTTCTTAGAATTTTTGTGAAGATTGAATGCTTTAGATAATCCTTATGGTATATCTCTCTTTACTTTCTTCATGAGTACCTAAGTAATTTAGTCTTGGGATTATGTTGAACTAGAGTGTAATTGTGTGTGGGTATTGTTGTGTTTGCATGGATTTTTAGTTATTGAGTATGGATTCCACCATTACTTGAGCTCATGGGTTGGAATTTGATAGGTGAAAATCCTAATTATCCAAATGGGTTTGATGGGTGAAAACCCTGAACTATAGAAACTACTTATTATCCTCAAAAGAAGGAAGAAGCTGAATATTAGGAAACCATAACATCCTCGAAAGAGGGTTATAGGGGGGCAAGGCAAAGGTGGACAATTGACCATATGGTTTACTACCTTTTACGATCTTAGAAATAAGTGTATTAGGAGTGTAAATTATGTCAAAAGCATCAACCAAGAAATAGGGATGCTTGATTAAGGTTTTGGGTTATTATGAATTTCACACTTGTTAGGTGCTCGAAAGAGCCAACTGGTGAAATCATTGTAGTTTTATCAAAATATTAACCAAAATGACCTTTGACCTAGCCTATCCTTTATTTAACAACTAAATTTCATGTTAAACCATCATTAATCCACACTACTTTTACCTTTAGGTAGACATAATCCCAAGATTTCCCCCAATATTGTTGTTTAAAATAAAAGTGTAATCTCTTGATCATTTACTAAAGATTGTACAACATGTTTCCAAGAAAATCCCCCTCATTTTATTTTACATGTCATTTTGTTAGCATTTTGGGTAACCTCGTAGTAATTTGAGCACCCATTAGGTTTGAAGTCTATAATTTACTCTTTTAGATTCGAAACTAATTCAAATTGGGTTACTTGACAATGACTACCTCACTCCTAATTATGGGAGTGAATTGAGTGTTATCAAAATGGCACCATTGTCAGGGAGTGAAATATAGATTTTTCTTGTGTGGTGTTATTCTTACCTGTGAATACCCGAAGTAGCATACTTTATTCTAGATGATATTTTTGGATTTTTTGCAGGTGATCAAAGTTTAAATGGAGCAATATGAGATAACATAATAAATGTGAGCCCCTTAGATTCCCCTTTTGATTATGAAGGCTAATTAAATGAAGTGGGACAAACAATTGCAATTCGTATCCCGCAAACCAATGGGAATAGAGTGTTTCATATGACTAGCATTATATTTCACATGTTGCAAATAAAAGGGTTGTATGGGGTTCAAGAATATGACAACCTGAATGTCCATTTGAAGAACTTTGTGGAAGTTTGTGCGCCATTAAACATAACACATATTACATAAGAATCCATTCGGCTTCAACTTTTCCTATTGTCACTAACAGGTGAGGTAGTTTTATGGCTTCGCTCACTCTCACTCGACTCAATTACATCATGCGAAAAGCTTACCACGTTGTTTCTTGGTAGATAATTCTATCCATGAAAAATTCTTTAAAAGCGGGATGAGATTGTGAACTTCTGACAAATGAATGGAGAATTATTATTTGAAGCTTGGGAGAGGTTTAATGGAAAGTTAGCCTAATGCCCAAATCATGAGGTCCCAGAAAATATGCTCCTAGAGATTTTCTATAGGGTTCTTGATCCATTAAATAAAATAGTGGTACATAATGCGGTGGACGGCTCTATAGTGAGATTACATCATCCTATGGCCTTCCGATTGATAGGATATGTATCAAAAAAAAATCAGGGCTGGCATTCTTGAGATACCAAAGCTTCTAAAAACCCTTCTACTACCTCTATGGTGGCTAATGAACAAACAAAACAAGAAGAAGAAAAATAAAGAGAACATGGGCAAAATGATAACCCAACTTGAGCTCTTGACGAATCATGTTATGGGTGCACCCGCGAAAGTGGTAAACTCCATAGCATTAAAATCTTATGAAGATGATGAAGAGGAAAAGAAGTTGGATGAAGAAATTTGGTAATTAGAAAACTACTCGGGTTCCCACCTCGCCTATCAAAGGCAAGGTGGGAACCAAGGTTGGATGGATCGTGAACAGGATCATAATTAGAGAGATCGTGAATATGACTGCGACCATTATGTCCCTCCTCTTGATTGGGCTAAAGCCAATCTAATTCCATTGACCCTTAAAAGTTCAAGACCGAGGATATGTTAGCAAGGATCTTGAATAGAGTAGAAGAAATGGATAAGATGGCCCATGAGTTAAAGGGTGATTTCTCCCAAATCTCTCAAATGGTGGTGTCTCACTTCTCCTATATCAAGCAATTGGAGACCTAAGTAGGGCTAATATCCATGTAATTAAATGCTATACCTAGAGGTGAACTTTTGAGTGACACAATTCTAACCCAAATAATGATGCTCAAGTTCTAGCAATTATCACAAGGAGTAGAAGCTCACTTGAGGAATATTTTAGAGGAGATGTGAGTGAGAATATGCCAAAGGCCAAATCAAAGGAGGCGATGCCTAAAAGAAGAGAGGCAAATGATGAGAAAGAGATCAATGAAAGCGATAAGGAGGTGGTTAAAGTTGAAAGTCCACAAGTTAAAGAAAGACCAACCATCCAAGTTCCTCCCCCGTTCCCTCAATGCTTTCATATAAAATAGGAAACTGATAAATTGAGAAAGTTCATGGCCAAACTTAGCAACCTATCGATAAACATCCCATTGCTTGAAGCTATCCAAGAGATCTCGGGAAACGCTAAATTGATAAAATAGTTGATGTCCAAGAAGAAACTTGTTCAAGGTGATACTATTGAGGTCACTCAAGTATGTAGCTCTATAATCGATAGAAAGGCTGCGGAAAATAAAGATGACCCCAGAGCAATCACTATTCCATGCACAATTGGGACACATGAATTTGCAAAAGCTCTATGTGACCTTGGTGTGTGCATCAACTTAATGCCTTTTTTCGTATACAAAAAAATTTGTTTAGATATCCCAACGCCAACCTCTATGCAACTCTTGATAGAAGATCAGTCTATTATAAGGCCGGTGGTCATATTGTTTGACGTCCTTATGAATGTGGACAAGTTTATTCTCCTAGCAGATTTTGTGGTATTAGATAGTGAAATGGACCAAGAGTTGCCTATCACTCTTGGTCATCCTTTCTTAGCTATTGTGAGAGCCATTGTCGATCTAGAGTTGGGGGAGATGAAATTTAGAGTGCAAGAGGATATGGTCTCTTTCAAAATTTACAAGTCAAAGAAGCAAACTGCGGAGTTGCAAGTAGTATCCATGGTGGATGTTGAAAATGAGAATATGAATGAAGAGGAGTTCAAAGACCCACCTTAAGAATGAAGGAAAGAAGACGTCATTCCACGATGATAACTAAGGAGCTAGGTGTGAGTCAACCCATAAATTCTATGAGAGTGGCTCGTATCCTTTTTGTTATGTTTTTGTAGGTTCGATGTTATCTTTTTCATATAAATAACCCATGCATTTGTCGCACTATGAAGTTCATTGGATAAGCTGAACAGGGGAGAAATGTCTTAAATTTGAGTAAAATGCTAAACAGGGGAGCAAAATTACTCTTGATTACCGCAATTGCGGTCCCCAAATGCTATCACGGTTATGTAGGTGTCCGCAATCGCATTTCATTGACTACGGTCACGGCCACTTATGCTATTTATCTCTTAATTTCCCTTATTTCCCTCATTTCCCTCACACTATCTTCCAATATTATACTCTCTAATTTGGGCTAATTTCTAGCTAAGTTTATAAGCTCTCAAATAGCATCTTTGCATCCTTTTGCATCTCAATTCTGGTAGGTAACATAAATTCATGCCTTTACTTGTGAAAATAAGCCATAGAATGCATGCCTAACAAGGGCCTAAAATTTTGATTTCTATGCTTTCCATGTTGTCATGCTTGGTATTGGTGTGATGTTGGCTGTTTGATTAAGGTGTGCACACAACTTAGGAAATCATGAGTACCTAATGATGTGTGAAATAGGTAGATAAAAGAGATATACACACCAAGTTTTTGATAAAATACTCAAATAATCTTTCAATATTAATAGTTTCTTTCTATAGAGCATTCACACATTTGTTAGCACTTTTCCAATGATCTTCATATGCATCCATATTGTAGAATATACTAGTAGCTCAAATTTGGAAGAAATCTGAACATGCAGAGCTGGCATGGAACCAGTCTTAGGTAGAAACCGCGGTCATAGACTGCGATCACGGTAACACAAATGCGGCCCTGAGTCATGATCATGGTAACTGAGAACAGCTTCCTGCCATTCCAAAAAACCTGCATTTTCTATTTTTAGTCAAGCAACACCAAGCTCCTAGTCTAATGAACTCTAGTGATCAATATAGAATAGTTTGCATGATCAAAATGTCATCAAAAGATATAATGTGTGATTAGTTCTTTCAGGAAAACATCATGGATAAGTATGATCACATCTGATTCATGGCACTCGAGTGCCACACTCTTTCCTATAGGGATCTTCTTAGGATAAAGTTACTGCCGGAGAGAGGAATTTGCTTGGAAAATATGCTGGAGAAACTACTGGCACTTCATGACAAACTTGAAGCCATAGGGTGGCGGTGCTTCACCCCAGATCCATGCATTGCATATGAGCAATGGGATCAAGAATTTTATGCAAACATCCGTGAATTCTCTTTTGAAGACCCACTTAATATGACTGTCAAGATTCGGGGAAAGCCGATGAAAGTTGGGGATAAACAAATCAGAGATATTTATGGGCTCAAGCATGCTGACATGAGTGAACTCAAAACAAAGGGGTGTAAATTGAGGATTTTGTAACACCCCATACTTTGCATATACTTATTCTATTTATATGTAACTTGGTATAGCCTTGTGGTATAGGTAACTGATGAGATTTTTTATGCGAGTATTAATAGTGTAGATGGAATTCTAGATGCTTCCTATACGTTTTAAGGTGACGTGGCCAATTTAACATCGATAAAAATATTAAACTTTGAATCATCAGCTAGTATTTGAATCTAGAGTTTGAAGTGACCAAGTATATACAAGTTTTAAGTTAGATTAAAGGGGTTATGAAATGATAATGGAGTATTTTATTGAGGTGCTTGCTTGACTTAATTAAGATAGTAGGTGGATCACCTACTTGACCTATTTGGACTAAGTTAATGGGCTTAAGGCTATGGACCAAATTTAGGACTATATCAATATACTCATTTGGGCCTAAATTAAGTAAAAAGGATGAAGATAGAGAAAAGGCCCAATACTCAAATCTGCCAAGGCCCAATTTATTGAGCCCAACTAAGAATTAAGTAAGTAGGTGCATCACCTACTTTGAAATTATGAGAAGCTTGAACCCTTAAGTAGGTGCATCACCTACTTGGACCAATTTGACCAATTTTAATGTCCAAAAAGCAGCTAAGGAGATTGCCAAAATAGGGCCTTTATAAGGCCAAGTTTCTGGTCATTTTCCTTCATTTCTAAGTCACAAAAAGGATTATATTTCACAAATTCTCTTCACTTTTTCTAAAATAACAAGGAGCAACCCTATTTTTCTTTCCAAGGTTCTTGAAGAAACCCCAACGTTTGCAAGCCAAGGTAAGTGAAAACACTTAAGGTTTAGATTAATTCGTTCATGGAAGATTTGGAAAACATGCTATACATTCCTAATTATAAATATATGGTAGAATATAAAATAAGCTACCTGCTCACTTTTCTTTGTTATTAAGAAACATCTCTTTTCTTCTTTAGTTTAAAGTGTGAAGGAAAGTTGAAGTTCTTGAAGAATTCAAATTAAAAGGAAATGTTGCAGAAGATTAAGGTAAGGTGACTGCTCCATTTTGTCATCCTTATATATGAATTTGGGAAAGAATTGTGGATGTGTTGTTATTGAGAACTATATGGATGATGAGTTCAATATTTGGTTGTTGCAACAAAGGTTAATTTAGGGCTATTTTGTGGACTATTTTTTGTGTATATGTTGAGGGCTTATAGGTTGTTATTGGGGAAAGGTGTGATTAGTTCGTATTTACATATAGAAGCAAGGTGTGGTGGTATACCACCAAATTAATTGTTGTATTTGTTTATTGGCCATTCTATTTTATGCATCATTTGAAGGATGTAATGAAGCCAAAGTTGTTTCGGGGAATCTTATAAGAATATGTGTGGTATGTGGATGTAATTGGAGGAGAAAAGGATTAAAATAACAATCTTGATTAATAAATTAAAGGCTTACTGCCGGACTACTGTTTTGGTGAAGTTAAGTAGCCCAAATGTGTTGGTTGCTCGCTAATATTAGTTTACCATAAATTTTATTATAGATAAGTAATCTAAAAGGTGGGAAGTCAGGTTGGATTAGTATCGAAGTTTTATGACCAGGTATCTAAGGCTACTCTATGTTATATTCTTTGGCATGAAATCCAACATTTATGATACGAAGTAAGCTTCTAAAGCCCCCTATAGTAGATGACACGTAATGGTAGCATATGATCTCCCATGTATCTAAGAACCTTGTTCCCACTCTCTAATGTGTTAAAACACCTCACCACATGCTTATTATCAAGTCTGCATTTTTACATTCACTAGCAAGTCTCAAGAGTTCTCCTTTAAGTCAAATAAGAACCGTATGTTATTTTTAGCTCCTAAACATTTCATTCATGTACAATCTGCCCCATACCTCTTTGACATTACATTAAGTGTTTATTCATATGTCTCTTATTGGTAGATTATTGTTTCAAGGTACCATAATGCTATGGCAACCAAATTAACAATCTCAAAGGCTAAATACACTAAGTAACGCAAATCTGTAAAATGGGTGGCAGCTCAGGGGCATAAGCCTAGCATGGTCCAATACCAATATATATTTATGGGTGGCAACTCAAGGGCGTAAGCCTAGCATAGACTGATCCCAATGTATTTTTATGGGTGGCAGCACAGGGGAGTAAGTCTAGTATTGGTCGATCCCGATTTTTCTATTTACCACTGACCAGCTAGTCATTTAGATCATATGGGTTACAAAGATTATGAAGTAAGAAAAGTATAATCAAGAAAGAAATGTAGTGTACCTGGACCTACAAGTATATATAAAAGTGGTCTACTATTACTATTTATGCACTAGTACCTAATTTCTATTGAGCTTTTGTATCATGGGTAGTACCTTCATCCTTACATGTTCAGCATATATTTTTGTACTGACGTCCCTCTTGGGGGACCTGTATTTCATGCTGCAGGCATAGGTACTTCAGGTCATACACCTCCCCAGTAGTAGCAGGGATATCCAGTGACTATTGGTGAGATCTAGTCGGGGCTTTTCGAGTTCGTTTTATGTATTTTGGTACTGTACAGTAGTTAAGAGTAAGGAGGGGGTTTGTACCAACCTTAACTAAGTTCTTATGTATCTTTTAGAGGCTTTGTAGACCAATGTAAAGTTAAGCATGATAGTGTCTTATCTTTTAGATTTTATGGCCCCAATGGCCAGGTCTGTATATATAGTTTTGGGCTTGTCATTTATTTCTCATCAATGCATTATATCCATGTATTACAAAACCTTTTGTTATTATATTTATATGGATGAGAAGTACAAGGTTATGGATTGGTTCTCTCTGGCCTTCATGGCTATGGGTGCTTTTCCTCCCTAAGAGGATTTGAGACATGACAGAGTTGGCTAGCACAATGACTATGCCCTAGAAAAGAAGTCTTGTGGAAGAAGACTCAAAGCAATATTTCCATGAACAACTTCACTTCCGAGGCCCGATATGGTTGCACATCATGTGTAGCTGAGTTTCTCCTTGCACCCACATGACAATAGTCCCCGAATTACATGCTAGGATGGTTGGATGTATTCTAGATGGAATCCCTCTAAATGATGATCAACATCTTGTTAATTAAATAGATCATTTCAAGGGCCAAGGTGGTACATATCTATTCTTCCCCTCCTTGATTACAAAGCTTTACAAAAGAGTAGGGGTAGAAGAGTATGCTAGTGATACATGGGTATGCTCTAATGCCCGCAATTACCTCTTGAAGATTAGAGGTGAGGGTGCACCCAACAAAAGTAAGAAAGGGAAGATTGACTTGGAAAAGTCGGCATGCAGTGAGCCTGAGTCTCATAGGCCAACCACCACGGGACCTCTTGAGCAGATTGGAGTAAATATTGCAACCATCAAAGAGTTTGTGTCTAGTTTGCCCCAAGGACCGGGAGAACCTTCCACCACTCATCATTCTTATGTGTCATGTAACAATTATGAGAAATACAAGTAGGAACAAAAGAAGCAATAAGCTACCATTTATAAGCTTGAAAAGGCCTACACCTCTTTGGCGGAGTCACATCGAGACCTCCGAATTGCACATAAAAAAATGGTTTCAAGGGAGAAGAATAGGGATGAGTTCTTTATCAGAATATGGAAGGGTGTGAAGGGCCTATGGAATATTTTAAGGCCCCGAGATAGACTTCCTTCTTCTTGGGTAGACAGTGACGATGAGGATGAGGCCCTAAATAAGTGGTCCAATCTTGAAGAAGAGGGTGGTGATACAGAGTCCAACAGTGATAGCATCTCTTGATATGGTTTCAGGGAATACCCTTTTCTCTTTTACCATGGATTTTTTATGCAATGGGGAAACTGCTATCTTTTCAGTTAGGGGTGTCTCCTTATTCTTATTCGTATTCATTTAATTTAGGCCTGTATTATTGATATTTCTGCATACTTTTCTTCTCTTTTGGATAATTCCTATCTTTATTGTTATTTGGGTTGTAATAATCGGGCACATTGATGGTGCCCACATTTACATGGATTAGCTATTTTATTCTAGGTTTGTTATCTTATTATAGTTCCATTGTTATTGGGTTTCTATCCATGGGTGCAGGGGAAGTCTATGTACCGTGGCACCGAGGCCATAGAATGCAAGGGAAGTTTGAGTACCTGTAGCATTAATAATCTGGGATTGCATTATTATCCATTATTAAAGTCTGAGTAACCGTATGGTGGGGCACTCGTACAATGATTTTCAATGTGAGATGATAGCTTGGGAGGTTTCCATGATTAGAAAATTATGTGTGGTGTGAATACATAAGCAAACAACCCCCTCGGTCCAAAATTTTTGCAAAATTCGAAGGCATGGATGTGAGCAACTTGGTGACAAAATGTTTCCCTCTTTCTATGACTCCGGATGTTGACTTTAGAAAAATAGTGAATACTCCATCTTTGTCTCAAGTGGTAGAAAAATTAAACCCCCTAACAACATTTATATACCATGTATGTGAGGTTAATTGTCTCCATCTCATATGTACTTGTACCATCTAGAACTTGCCTCATTAGTCTTTCAAAGCTAAATTTTGATTGTACTTGGTTGGTAAAATGATCATAGGCCATCTTGTAATTTTGGAAGCCCACTCTAGCCTAAAAAGCCTACCCATGCATAATCATCCTTAGTACCTACTTTGAGCCTTTGGACCTTTCTTTTCCAGATTCATTATAACTCGAGACCCATCATTTTTATCTCTCTTGTAATCCAAAACCTCTTCGAACATTGAAATTGAAATGTAACTTGAGACTAAAATCCTAAGTTGGGGGTGGTAAAGGTGGATGGAAGAAAGTGTAAGGCCACAAAGTTGTTAGTGAAATGCCTCATGATCTTGTACTGCGAAAATAAACAAATAGAAAATGAATGAGTCCATCAAAGGAATAAAGTGCAAGTAAGTTGCAAGAAAAACAAATAAAAATGGAGCACAAGGGAAGCTATTAATGGCGTAGGAAAAGAATGAAATTAAAAAAAAGTGGCCCTTAGCCAAAACGGAGGATTGAAAAAGTGTGATGTGAATGTTCAAGGAGGAGTGTAGCCATGTTAATCGCAAATTATATCCTACCCCAACCCTAAACCTACATTACAAGCACAAAAAGCCCTTTGCAATTCCCAACTAAATGCACAAAAATTAGTTGAGGTGTTCAAGTGATGTATGCAAATAAGTTTAGGCGTCTGTCAATGACTTAAGTCTTTAAACCATCAACTAATTACATAAGAACTTATTCATAGGATGAAACATAAATAAAACTAAAAGAAACACAATTTTCACATTATAACCTTAAGAATGAAAAAACACAGATGGACATGAGCGAAGGTATTATCGCAAATGGTTTAGTTTTACCAAAAATGAATCCATAGATAGTTTTACCATCAAAGAATCCATAGAGATTTGGTGACTATAATATATTTGTTAGCCTAAAAGAATTTTGTATGTACAACCAAAAATTCACTTCAAAACATACTTTACAATATAAAGTTTTTAAATCAATACTCAGTTATAACAGTAACAAAATTATTTTTTGTAGCTCTACAACTGCTTAACCAAATCAATCTAGAAGGAAAAGAGAGATGAAATTTCTTTAATAAATTATTTTTATATTCATATTGATAACAAGAGAAATTGTAATTACAGCTCAGAGAACTAACTTTGAATTCTAACAAATACAGTAACTTGCTATAATAAAGAAAACACACCTTAAAATGATATATTCAATCAAAATTCTCAGTAACCACATAACTCAATAGTAGGAATAAGATATTTTTAGTTCACATGTATATAAAACCTATTAATAGATACATTACACAACTGTATGGAGAAATTCACCACCATGGACACAATTTAATTTCCTAGGTAGTCTTCCATTCTTTAAGACAACCCATAATAAATAAATCCCAAAACGCAAAAAATAAGAAGAATGCAAAATAGCAAAAGACATATAATTGATCTCTTGTTGCAATGTTCGCTAAGAAGTAAAAAAACAAGCCCAATTTCAATACATAGAAATAAGTAGAACTAGAAGTTATCTATATTAGTTCATAATCTAATAGCTTCAGATCTAGAAAGTTTGAAGCAAGTAGAAATAGGAATGAGTAGAATGAAGAAATTCATATACACATCTATCAAAATAAGTTCAAAATTCAGCCTAAAATTAACTCAAGGGGTGTGAAGATACAGAAATTCCAGAAACCCTATCGAAGAGTTGTGAGATAGACGAAAAGCCTACCTAAGAGTTGATGGATACTATTGTTCTTCTTCCTCCAAAAAACACAAAATTGGTGACCCACTTCTTATTCGACTCACCGGTGATAAACCACACATGATCTCTTCCTTTAATACCATAAGAAACCTCATCTTCTCTCTATTTCCCTAAAAACCAAAACCCCAACACTTTATTCATGTATCCTTCCACCAAACGACCTATAATATATTTTTCAGAGATAGAAATATCAATATCTATGTGTTGAAAAAATAAATACATCTCTATTCGTAAATTGAACTAAAAGCAGATGAAAAGAGAACTTAGGCTGAGTGCTTATCTATGTGATGTACAAAGAAATATGATAACATAAAACTGAAGAGTAGAGAGAACAAAGCCTAAAGAAACCCTTTAGTATGAAATTTAGGGGCAGATAGATACTGACGAAAATATATATATATATATATATATATGGACAAAAATTATTTTAGCCATGGCTGGGTAAATAGAGATAAGAAGGGAGCTCATGATTTACCCAAAACAATTTTGAAAATTAATAGAACACCTTTCTAAATTATTGTTTTTAGTACTATAATTATAGCTCAGAGAACAAACTTTGAATTCTAACAAATACAGTAACCTACTATAATAAAGAAAACTCACCTTCAAATTGTATAACTAATCAAAATTTACAATAACCGCATAACTCAACAGTAGGAATAACATATTTTTAGCTCACATGGATAGCCAACCTATTTATAGATACATTGCACAACTGCATGGAAAAATTCACCACCATGGACATGATTTAATTTCTTAATTGATCTTCCATTCTTTCAAATAAACCATACTAAATAACTCCCAAAACTCAAAAAATAAAAAGAAGAATGTAAGATAGTGAAAAATAGAGCCACAGAGCTCCTATTGCAATGTTCACTAAAAAGCATAAACCAAACCAATTGCAAGACATAGACATAAGTAGAACTAGAATTGTCCTATATTGGTTCTTAATCTAATAGCTTCAGTTCTAGAAAGTTGGAAGAAAGTAGAAATAGCAACGACTAGATTGAAACAATTCATATATAAATTTATTAAAATATGTTTAAAATTCGGCCTAAATTTAACTCAAAGAGTATAAAGATGTAGAAATTTCAAAAACCCTATCAAAGAGTTGTGAGATAGATGAAAACCCTACCAAAGAGTTAATGTCTACTATTGTTCCTCTTCCTACAAAAAACATGAAATGGGTGACCCACTTCTTATCGGACTTACCGGTGATAACTTACACACCACCTCTTTCTTTAACAATAGAAAAAATCATATCTTCTCTCTATTTCCCAAAAACAAAAACCCAACACTTTATTCTTGTCTCCTTCTTCCAAACAACCTATAATATAATTTTTAGATGTAGAAATAACAATAGTTATGTGATGAAGAAAAAAAATTTATTCCAATTCATAAATTGAATAAAAAGTAGATGAAAAGAGAATATAGGCAGAGTGTAGCTATGTGATGAATAAAGAAATCTGATAGCGTAAAAATGAAAAGTTGAGAGAACAATGTTTAGAGAAACCCTTTAGCATGAAATTTAGGGGTAGATAGATATTGACCGAAAGATATATATATATATATGTGTGTGTGTGTGTGGACAAAAATTATTCTAGACATGGTCGGGGAAATAGATATAAGAAAGGAACTCATGATTTACCCAATAAATTTATGAAAATTAATACACCATCTTTCTAAATTGTTGTTTCTAGTATTATATTATAACACGCTTAAAAGTGTCGTTATATGTGTAAATAAGTGTTTTCAATTATATCATGTTGTGGTAACTCTTGTAAAGTGTGACCTATACCATTAAAACTCACACTTTAAAAGTGTTGCCAATATTAACATAGCCAATAGCTAAAAAGTAAGGCTACACTTTAAAAAAATAATCAAAAATATTTTAGGCAATAATTTATGAGCTTTGTCCAAAATCCTAAATTATGGAAAGCTAAATTACATCACAAGGTGGCTTGTTTCACTTGGTTAATGTTATTTTAAATGTTTCGGGTAGAAGAATCTATATAAATGCAACAACAACTTCAACACAAGTTCATGTATAAACAAGAACACTTATGAAGTTCGTTAACACCTTCAACACTAGATTATAAATAATCTATCCAAGAAGTTTGTTAAATTTCAAAAAAAAAAATGAAACAAAATTTTAAGACCAAGTCCCCCGACTTCACAGAGTGTCCTTAAGAAATAATTTCCCTCACTATACCCTAGGTTATGGAATCTTTCTCCCAGGATAAAATGGCCTTCAATCCGAATAATAGAGGTACCTTAAATTGTTGGTTTCAATGAACTCAATCAAAGATTTGATTGATCACACAAAATGTTTTTGTAGACAAGAAGAGTTTGTATTTCAAAAAATTTTTGTTCCAAAACTTGTGGATCAAAGTAGGTTTTTATAGCCATCAGGTGCCTCTTCAGAAAGGTGGCAATGGTTTACTTAAAAGGTGTAACCTTTCTAGAAAATCATGTCTTTTCGTCCAAAGAATGTGTCTTTTCGAAGAGGCATACCATTTCATGAATTAGCGTGTCATTTCATTGAGGGGTTACATCCCTTCCGAAGTACCAATTCGCGTCTGCATTATATTTTGAAATAGTGTTTTTGCCACTTTATGCATGCATATAAATGGAGGATCAAAACACAAAAACAATTTGTTGCATTTTTCCGTTTGGTATTTTTGGATTAAATTTTTGTCAAATAAACATTGTCCAGAAAGATAGATCTTATCGATCGATTTGCCAAATCCAAATCCAAATTCGAAGCCGATTTGAGTGAGCGACGACGATGATGGCGCGAGGCAATACCTTGTTCTTGTCTCACTATCCATGTAGAGTAAGTGTTTCTTATTATAAACACTTCAAAGTTCCCTCCTCCCACCAATATGGGAGAATTAGTGAACTTTTCCTTAAAAGAGTACACTTTCCATTTTAGTGTCTCTTTTTCTCTCCACTATTTTACCTATATTTTTTTATTCAAACATTTCATACATATTGAACCCAACAGTTAATAGCTAGACAAGCAGTGCTACCGCAACATAATCTCAAGAAAAGGGGTAGCAAGTTATGCTTAAGGTGTTTTACTTTTGAATCTGAAACAGAGTTAACAAATTGTCTGTTTGTCCATTATAGATCGACATAGAAACTATGGAAGGTGTTTTTTAAATTGAGGGGTGTCAACTCCAAATCCGAATCTAAAGCCAAGCTGAGCGAGCGATGATGACGACGACGCTAGGCACCATTTTTTTCTTGCCTCATTATCCATGTTGAGTAAGTTCTTCTTATTATAAAAACTTCAAAGTTTCCTTCTCCCACCAATGTGGAAGAATTAGTGAACTTTCCATTAAAAGAGTACACTTTATATTGTAGTTTCTTTTTCTCTCTACTATTTTCCCTTCATTTTTTATTCGAACTTTTCATACGTATTGAACCTAACAGTTAATATCTAGACAAGTAGTGCTAACATAACATAATCTCAAGAAAAGGGATAGTAAGTTATGCTCAAGGTGTTCTACTTATGAATATGAACCACAGTCAACAAATTGTCTGTTTATCTATTATAGACTGACAGAGAAACTATGGAAGGTGCTTTTTAAATTGAGGGGTGTCAACTGGTCTATACCAAGGCACACATCAAAAGTTTTAGCATACTAGAATAGAGAAGGAAATATGCTAGGCCAAAAGAGAGACGGAAGATTGTCCCTGCATGCATCTAGTGGATTATTTGGAAGGAAAGGAACAAGAGATGATTTGAAAATAAGAGCATCCCGTTCAATAGTTTGAAGTTTAACCGCCTAGTTACTTTTTATTGACGGTGTAACTATGTCCTCCCCCAAGAGGTTGAGGACATTACTCACTTTCTAAATAGTTTAGGAGAGGTATATGTGTTAGTTTCTTTCTAAATTTTCCTTACCACTTATTGTATACTCCTGATGTAAGTAACTTTGAAATACACTACTGGTGTATTTTATCTATTAAATGTTAAATTTCTCAAAAAGAAATAAACATGTGTGCTATATGGGCTTTGCTCTCTTCTTTTGCTTTAGAATTTCTCAGATGTCAGACTTTTATAAAATCCAATCTTTGAAAAGGAACATTGTCATTTTAACTGTATTTTAGAAGTTGGATGATTATCTTCTATCAAACTCCTATGCTTTTCATATCAGCCACTAGCCGAGACAAAAAAATCTTCTTGAATCTACTGATAGCATTCCAATAATTTAGCTACTCAATAGAACCACCACAACAAAATATCAGGTGTAATCCAATGAGCAAGTTTTGGAGAGGGTAGTGGGTATGTACCCTTCTTCAGTAACACAAAAGATCAAAACTAAAAGAGTGATTGCGGAAGCAATCAGATAAGGTGGAAATATATAACTGCAATTAAGTATAAACACACGTACAAGCATTCTCTAAGACCCTTTTGTAGAGAAATATTGACATAATAACTTTTGAAATGCTCTCATAACATTGTTAGTTAAGCTAATAATGATCACTATCAACTCTCACGTAAAGGATAGGCTTGAAAGGGAAGACTTTAAAGAGGGAGAATGTAACATGAAAAAAGCAAATGCTTGTCTTTGCTTAAACAATGATGGGATAAACAACTAGATATGGAAATAAATCTGGAGAATGGTATTTTCCACGAAGGAGTTGGCCTTTAACTGGATTACTCTATATGAAGCATGCCTCACCTAATACAATCTCAGCAGAAGAAAGATTCAATTAGTAAACAGGTGCTAATTATAAGACAGACTATCCATCAGAACTAATTAAAAAATCATGAAGAAAATACTTGAACATACAAACCAAAACATGAAGATTTTTTCTACGATCAAACTCAACACAATAGTAACAAATGAGAATTTAGACACCATGGTAACAACATGAGTACTCAAAAAGCTAACATGATCACAAAGAATTTCTTACTACTTATTATATACTCGTAATGTAAGTAACTTTGAAATACACTATTGGTTTGTTTTTCCTATAAAATATTAACTTTCTACAAAAAGGTCAATCTATATTTTGCCCAAGAAAAAACATTTGGGCTATGTGGGCTTTTCTCTCTCCTTCGCTTCAGAATTTCTCAAACATCAATCTCTCGTAAAATCCAATCATTAAAAAGGACGATTTTAATTTCAGCTAAATTTTGGAAGTTGGATGTCTCTCTTTTATCTAGCTCCTATGTTTTTTTTACATCAATCACTAGTAGAGACTCAAAAAATCACCTTGAATCAACTGATATCTTTCTAATTATGTCCCTAGTCCTAAGTAACACAATAACAACTTATCAAATGTAATCCCATGAGCGGGTTCTTGAGAGGGTAGTGTATATGCATATCTTACCTCTTCTTTAGCAACACAACAGAGTAAAATTAAAAGAGGGATTGGGGAAAGCAATTAGATTTGTGTAAACATATAGCTGTTGATGAGAAGAAACACATCTACTAGCATTATCTAAGAATCTTTTGTAGAGAAATGTTTGCAAAACAACATATGAAATCCTTACATGATTTGTTAGTTAAGCTATTTAAGATCATTGTCAAATCACAGGTAAAGGTTTGTCTAGATATGGAGGACTCTATGAAAGGGAACTATAATATGAATAAAATACATGCTCGTCTCTACTAAAAAAAATTGATAAACAACTGGCTATGGAAATAAATCTGGATTAACTGGGTTACTCTGTATAACGCATGCCCCACCTAGTACAATCTTAGCAGAAGAAAGATTCAACTATTAAAGTGTTGTTCTTCGTAAAATAGACTATTTATAAGAACCAATTAGAGAATTTTGATGAAAATACTTAAACAAAGAAACCAAAACATCAAGTACTTTTAAGATCCAACTCAACACCAAAGTAACAAAATGAGAACTCAAAAAGCTAACATGAATACAAAGTAATCAAATATTATATGCTTTAATGAAAATTTTTAAGTGATAGCATTAAAATAATAATTTCCATTGATCCCATTAAATTCTCTGTGAGAGACTAATAACCATTCTAGTAATTACTTCTATTATTCCATGCAGAATTGCTTCATAGAGTTTGGTAGCTTTTATAAATCACCATCCATTTTTATACCCAACATCAATCGAATCACGAGTTTGAACCTATCGTACAACATGTAAACTTTACTTGAAAGATCGCCATGATAAAATACTTTTGATGCTTAAGTGGCTAATACAAAAGCGTCATAAGCTTTCAAAACTATAAATTAACACTTAAAAATCCTTGTTCACCTACTTTAATTCCTATTTGTTGATAAAACACATCAAATTATCATCACTCTTCTTCCACCAACAAATTGTAATTCAAGAATCTCAGTTAAATCTCTATCATAATCAATATTTTTGTTCTCTTATTCCCGCCAACAAGAACCACCCAATAACTTTTAGTTTTCAATCCTTCATTATGGTCTTGCATGTGAAATATATATATATATATATATATATATATATATATATATATATTAATAACATAGCATTGTAAACTTGTGACATAAGGTAGAGGACCATGTGACAATGAGACCAAATTTTTGAGTTTCATATTGTCATCATGTTTGTGCAATTCTACAACCTATCAAATTCAAGCACATAATGTAAAAAGTACTATTCCATTTTTAGGATGTAGTAAACAGTATTTATTAATTGAATTATAAAACAAAAACTTATCTTTTAACCTTTATTTGTCACTAACAAATAAATTTTCTATTACATTCGATCTCTGAATCATTTTTATAGGTATCCAATGAAACTTGTGAAAATTCTTTACAAAGAATTTGAAGTATAATATGTTATTCTAAGAATGGAAAGCTAAAAGTTGATTATTGATTATTTGAATGAGTCATTACTTACTCAAGATATGGTTGTAGTTCATCATAGTTCTTCAGAATATAATCATGTACCTTCTCAAATTCATATGAATCTAGATTCAATAGCACCATCATCATAATATTTCACATTGCAATTAAATCTTGTTTCCATCATGTGCTAATACCTTGAATATAGGGCCATACATTGAGTTGCTAATTCTCTCTCTATGCTAGAACCTTATGGGTGATCCCTATTACAAATAAAAGACTTCAAAAAGTGTAGCCATTGCTTCACTGGGTAGATGCATTGATATTGAATAGGTCCAACCATCTTAGCTCCATTAGATAAATTAATTGGCATGAGAATAATGATATCAAAAAATAAAGGATTGATTTATCATTTTTCTTGATATAAAAAATATAGGATTGATTTATCATCTTTATCTCCATTAGATAAATGAATCTTTATCATTTTTCCATCTAAGATTATGCATCACCTCAAATTTTGGTCCTTGAAATATTTACTTCTTATCTTTTTATATGTTTCCAATTTAACTATTGTCAGGTGTGTAATGTCTATTTATCTAGGAAAATTTGATGGTCTTCGATCCTCAGTGGAATTGAGATACCGGTCTTGGCCAGACCCTATTTTGGGTCATAACTAAGTTGGTATTACAGCCTAGGCCCATGGCCAATTGGGTGTCCATAAAGTTGTGTCAAGTAGAGTCTCTTTCAAGCGTGTGTAGCGCACCACACATATGAGGGAGAGGCTATAAGACATTCAAGAATATTTCCCTTTCTTGTGTTCTACTTTTGGGATATAGAGTCTAATGTCTTAAAACTCCTCTAATGTTTGTTTGTTCATATTTCAAATCATGCCTCCCCGAAGTTCTAAGTTGTAGAACTTTTTCTATCCTACGTGAGGACAATGTGGGTGGAAATCATTCCTCTTATGGAGTTGATACCAAGTCTAGGGCTCTATATATTGATTTTACTACCCCACAAGGAGCTTTATCGGTCCGTACCAGTCCTTTTCGGGCTGATGATAATTGGTCTTCAATGCCCGTAGAAGACTTTCCAATGCTAAGTTTAGTTGGTTACATCGCAGTCATGTCAGTCGGGTCCTGTTGGTACTGCTGTGAGTTTATCTTACATAACTTGAGTCGAACAGTTTATGAGGCTCAATCTTCTAACCTCTACCAACTCTAAGGTTGAGGAGGATCATCAAGGATTCATAGATGAGATGGAGAAGAACTTCCGAGTTATGCATACTTTTGACTCTAAGGGTATAAAATTTACCATATATTAGTTGAAGGATGTGGTATATCAGTGGTATGAGGAATGTGACTGTTCTAGTGATGATGATACGGAGTTGGCATTTTGGGATAAATTTTTGGGTGTCTTCTTGGATTGTTTCTTTCCTCAGGGGTTAAGAGACGCTAAAGCTGTGAACTTTGTGAATCTGGAGTAGGGTAGAATGACTGTGAATGAGTATCTCCTGAAATTTCATTAGTTGTCCCGTTATGCTCCTGAGCTGGCGTCTAGCATGAGGTCTAGGATTAGGATGTTTGCTTTAGGTTTGTATTGGGATTTGGTACTAGAGTGTAAGGTCTCATTGTTGAATAGTTATATGGATATCTCTAGGCTTCTTGTATATATGCAGCAGTTCAAAGATAAAAATAAGAAACAAGTCAAAATAGGGGAAAGGCAAAATAAGAGGTCCAGATATTTTAAGTAAGTTGGAGGCAAACAAAATATTAGTAGAGATGGCAGGCAATTGTCTAAGAAGAAGTGGGGAAATTCTTGTTCATACTATACGTCTTGTTTTTCATATCCTAAGCCCTCTGGTGATAGCTACTTTTAGACAAATAGTGGATTTAAGGAATAAGGTACCCATTCTCTTGCCAGTGGGGCCCAGTCACCTCTATCGTATCCTCCTTGCAAATTTTACTGTCAATTGTACCATGGGTTTTGTGATGAAGGGAAGAAAAATTATTTCAGATGTGGCCAGCCTTTCCATATACAGAGAAATAGTCCCTCTGGTGATGTAACTACTTGAGCTAATAAGGTCACGATTACTGCTTCTTCTGCTTCTATAACAAACGGCGCTACTTATGGTTGGGGCTCTAGTCAAAATTATTTGTATGCTCATGCCACCCATAAGGACTCTAAGGAATCTCCTAATGCTATTAGTGGTAAGCAAAAAAAAATTTTCCATGATGTGTATTGTCTGCTAGATCCCAAGTATACCCTTTCTTATGTGATCCCTAATATGACTATTTATTTTGTTTTTGGTCCTGAGTGTATTCCTGATCCTTTTTCTATTTCTACCCCGATAGGTGACTCTATCAATACTAGAAGAGTCTATAATGATAACCAGCAAGGCTGATGACTATCACGATCTGAACCGAGGCCCTAGTCCTGACGAGCATCCCGAACCATAGTGATTCGGATAATCTTCTACATCTGGTCATCATGCACAAAACTTGAATAATAAAGAAAAGATGTGGAAGTAAAATAAATGGAATCATGGTCATATTCTGAAATCTGTTTACCAATACAGAAATAAGTTCTTCAACATCTAGATAACTTTTTTTTCAGTTTGCGAAATCACTACTATATACGACATCAATAAACTATCTAAATCTAGGACAAGACCCCCAATGGACAAAAACCATACCAATTAACAAATGAATGAAATAAAATAGGTCATTCGGAATAAATAAGGCTCACCAATAGCGCACTTCTCTTCTATCTGAAAATACTATGGCTTAGCAGGACTTCTAGACAGAGCCTCAGACCCTAAAATATAGGGGGTCAATACAATTGTACTGGTACAAAGAGAAATCTAAAATAATGCATCTATATATATATATATATAATAGATGAGAGCAAGTCATGAAAACATCATGTATGATATAGTTTAAAACACATAGGTAATTCTTAGATATTCATAAAACATTCTTATCAATGCAGTTCTAATCTTTTTATTACTTCTGAGTTAGGTGGTCCATCTTATTATTCTACAGCTCCACGGGCTATATGGAGTTCTCCCTTACCTCGGCGGCCAATACCCAACCCAAGTTTGATACAAGAGTTAGAGTTTTTAATTCTGATACGCCACAGGGCACTAGGCCAGCGTATAATCCATCTAGGGGACATAATAATCCCGTATTGGCAAAACACAGTTTTGGGCAATGAGTTTTCTGTACTCGTACCTTCTTCGGGTAACCACCTAATATCTCTTTATACCAATTTTTAGCCTTTTTTGAAGATGTATCATTCTAAGTTCAAAATCTAAAAATTAGAAAGAAAATCCACATTCTGTTCTGTTTTATGCTACTATGGCATTATCTGAATTGGTATCGTCAGACCAAGACTTGCAAGTCATGTTTCTGATCCATAAAAGTTATATCACAGTTTTTTCTTTAAAAACATAAAGTTTAGACCACCATATTTCAACAATTCAAGAAAATTCATTGTTTGATACATTTATCAAACTATGTAAAATCATTCCTTTCGATCATTTGAGAAAACATGTGGTGGTCATTGATTTTTGGCAAACCATGCAATCTTTCATTAGATATTCAACATTTATCAACATGTTAAACCCCTCTCATCAATTTAAAGATCAAGCTTACATCATTCAACAATAGTCATGGACATATAAAATCATGCTTCTAAATAACATTCTAAAAATCAAGTGGTATCACAACATGAGAGGGAGCGTAAATAGTTATGCTCTCAATTCAATTATCAACTTTAACCACATACATATATATATATATATATAAGATTTACAATCAATTTGGGGGTAAAGGCCTAAAGACCAAAACAACAATGTCACTAAAGAATTCATAACACAAATTTCAATGTAAATTCCAAAACCCCTTTAAGATTTCATAATCTCACAATGCTAAAAGTTGTTGAAATAATTTCTTATGCCCAAGTAGTTTTAGGAAAACCCCACGTACCTTAGTTGCGAAGAATTCATGAAGAAGTTTCAAAAAGATTGACCTTTACGCTTAATTGTCAAATCCCTAGTTGTTTTCTCCCCTTGTGTTCTTGAAAGATGAATTTTTGGGATCTTCAGAGAGTTAGAACGTTATTAATAAGCCGAAATACGTTTAATTATGATTATGGATGGTTTTGGGGTGTAAAATGACTTGGTTGCCCTTAAAATGACCTAAAAACAAAGTTTTATGCCCTTGGGCCATAGGGCATGCGACACATTTCCTATATCCTTGCATATGGACTAAGTTAGACAGTGCCACGCATTGTCTATCGTCCAAAATGGGTTGGTCTTCACATTGTTCATCACCCAAAATGGGCTGGGCGATGCACTCCACTTTGTAAAGTCATAACTTTTTTCTCGGGTATCGGATTTAGGAGAAATTGGTATCATTGTAAGGCTACTTCGAAGACCTTTAATTTGATATATAGAAGGTCATCTAATTCATTATTTTCAAAAGGGTATGGTTGGTTGAAGCTAACCCAACTTTCTACGCTCACTAAAACTAAAACAATAGGAAAGCTTCCAACTCGTCCTTGGGTTAACGGACCTCTATGATCTCAATTCATGCTCAACTAGATTCCCACAGTACATACTTGATCAACACACTATATTTGCATCGGATTTATGGCTTTTGGAACCTATACATGAAGGAAATGATGATTTATTTTCTAGCCCAAAATGCAGGGTGTTACATTATCTCCCTCTTGAGATCATTCATCCTCGAATGATAGGTAGGGACTTCTTGAAGATCTAAAAGTGTAGAATAAAGAATGTAATATTGATTTGAACATTTTTCCTCAAAAAAAAATATGCAAAGTCATCACACAATCTTCATGATAACCCTTAGGGAAATGGGTAATTACGAAACCTGAGATAGCGAAACTTAACATCGATATGAATCTTGGCATGCGTTTTATGGCACATGATCAAAACATTGTAAGACATAACTTTTCCTAATAGTCCTCATCCTAATTAAGATTGGTACAATAGATAAGATAAACTTCTCGCTAAACAGATGAATATTACTATTCTATATCTTACAAGATACATGAAAAGACCTAAACCTAGAGACACTACTTGTATATACCCCAGCATCAATTAACATACTTCATCATTTCCAACTCATAATTCTCCTGTAGAACATCTAACCACAAAATTTGTGTGCCTATCTCAGAGGAGAGAGGTGCTAACTTAATCTACGAGACCGCATACCCTATATCACGAAAAGAAATCATGTCATGTCATCACTATAATCCAACAACCACAAGTCTTAATTCAAAGATACTAACACATGTAACATTGGTTTGTGTTTTCATCCATCGAAAAATTCAAGCCTACCATTACTACACCCCATTTCATGCATCTCTCCACTAAGACCAGTAAATTTAATCATTCTGACAAAGATTTTTGCCATATACTTCCCTCCTAACTATTTCACCTAAAGAATAGTTATCTCCTACATTCCCCTACTCCTATAACATTAGCTCAAGAAATCATATTGAAATTTTTTACCTACATTGATATCTACTTCCCTACCTGAAACATGACTCCGCTCCCACGACCACCATCATACTAACAAATGAAGGGTCATTAGGGAACCCGAGCATAAACATAATGATTGGAAGTAATACTTATCAATCCATATCTTATACTTATTGCACTTCTCAAGGAGGGACAGGAGGTGAAGATGGGATAGAATAGACACAACACAACACAACATGGCTTCCTTAGGACAGACCAAAATAAGAAACATGGATGCACATATCATGAGCTATATGTCATAAAGCCAAAATTTACGTCGTTAATAACTAAGATAAGGATTTTACTTAAAGTGATTGGTCCTTATTTAAAGAGCTAAAATTTTCTATGAGTTAGCATAAACTTTATCCCCCTAGCTAATTCCGGCATAAGATGATTCCATAACATATAGAAATATATTTTCTTGGTGCCCAACATGTTGTGAGTCATAGATTTGAATCATGAGCAACATAACATATGGCTTGGATACTCAAAATATTGGATTACTGAGGGACATTATTGCTTTTTTTGGAGGTTAGAACATCACATGACTTACATAAAGAGTTCAAACTTTAGGCATAGGCAATACATGAATAGATAACGTAAGACATTAGCAGCATACTCTCCTAAATTAAAGTAGGAGGATTATGCTGGAGCAGAATTAAGTTCATCATGAATCCTTCCCGCAACTTTCTGCGTTGAGAAAACTTTGGGAACCAACTTAATCCTCCATCTCCCAATTAGATCAAAGTCAGAATCCTAGACTTACAGACATATCCCCTTACCAATTCTATAGCACACAACTCTCAACATAAAAAAGACATCACCACATACTTAAACTCTAAACTCTCCCTGGAGAACAATACCATGAAGGCTTTTCCTTCCAAGAAAAAAGAAATGTAGCTCTTAACTTTCGCTACCCTCTATATCCATCACTTTACAACTCCCACTCTCTTGAGCGTATGTATTAACACTCCATATCATAAAAACGATATCAATATATACATGAGTATAACTCTTCTCATTTATTTCTAATGCAAGGACACTAAATTCTTTCTAGGACATCTATTCTGGAACACTAATCATAACTTCCCCTAACCCCCAAAGTTACCAACTTATGATTAACATTATTATGGGCATAGGCATCCACTCTACCAAACACTAAACACTCTACCTTCACTCCTTAGAATTCTCACATTACACCTCTATTCACATAGCTTACAACTTAACAAAATTTGTAAAATCATACCCAAGACTCATATTGCCTACCAGTATTTCCTTAATTCAAGTCTAACAAACACCAAACAAGAACTCACCAGACTTCTCCATACTACAATTTTAAGAACACAAACTAGGTACATAAAACACCTATACACATAAATTCTAAACTTTCCGTTTTTAACTATACTCAAAAGGCATTGCTTTCCCAGAATGCTACTCTTAATTTTTTGCTATCCTCTATTATCATCAACCTACAACACGCAGTCTCATGAGCATACATAACCTCATTCCTTATCACATAAAATCCACTCTCCACTACATAACCTTCTAACATTAGACCGTAAATCACATAACTCATATCATAAAATCTTGTCTAACATTATACTACTAAGGGGTGAACTTATTCTTATATACTTATGCCCTTATCCACTTAATGACTCACCTATAATTTAAGTAGTAGAAGGTAGATAGAGGCACAGATGTAGGGCCAATAAAATGGGAGGAGTTCACTACTGTTGATCTAGATAGGTTCTTCCCATTAAAGCTGAAGAAAGCTAAGGTGTTAGAGTTCATCAATTTGCAGTAGGGTAACATGAGTGTGAAAGAGTATTCCCTCAATTTTACTTAGTTCGAAAAGTATACTCCTCATGTGTTAGATGATAGCAGGTCTAGGATAAGCAAGTTCGTGTTTTATATATTTGATATTATGGTCAAGGAGTGTAGTACTGTAATACTGATTAAGAAGATAGACTTGGCTTGGTTGATGGTCCATGCCCAACAGATTGAGGAACAGAATACTAAGGAGAAAGAGAGGGAAAGAAAGAGGGCTAGAACATGTAGCATTAGTTTTGCTCACCTTAAGTCAAAGAGTGGTAATCATCCTCAGTTCTACTAGATATCATCAATCCTAGCTCCGTCCTTAGCCAGTGCTCCAGTGCCTAAATTCATAAATGGTAATAACAATAGGGCTCCAAGCTCTAAATCTTAGGGTAGTGTTAGCAGTGCTCAAATAAATCATCTTTTCCAAAAATATGGCAGAAACCATTAGGGTGTCCACAGGGCTGGCAGCGACATATGTTTTGGGTATAGAAAACTAGGTCATAGAATCAGAGAGTATCCTCAGATAGGTTCACAGAGTCAGAATAATCGTCCCTCAACTAAGTTCGATTGTCAGTTTTAGTAGGGTGCCGCATCCAATGCCACTATTGGGCAACGTCCAAATAGGCTCTATGCACTCCAGTCCCGATAGGATTAAGAAAGTTCTCCTGATATGGTAACTGGTATGTTACAAGTTTACCATTTAAATATTTATTCTTTGCTAAATCTAGGAGCTTCTTTATCCTTTGTAACTCCTTATATAGCTGTCAACTTTAGAGTCAGTCTCGAAATCCTATAGAGTCTTTCTTAGTCTCTACCCTAGTGGGTAAGTCTATCATATCTTGATAGGTATACAGAAACTGTCCGGTTATGGTGTCTCAAAAATTTACTTCAGCATACTTAGTAGAGTAGAGATAGAGAATTTTGACATCATTCTCGACATAGATTGGCTCTATTCATGCTAAGCCTTAGTTTATTATAGAAACAGAGTTATCTATTTTTTTTTCCCGAATGAACCTATTGTAGAATGGAGGGGTAGTACCACAATGCTTAAGGTCCAACTTTTTTCATACCTTAGAGCAAGAAAATGATATCTAAGGGCTGTATCTATCATCTTTTATGAGTCAAAGATTCTAGTTCTGATACTTCTAACCTTGAGTCATTTCTAGTAGCAAGTGAATTCCCAAATGTATTTCTTAAAGATCTTCCTGGAGTTTCTCCCAAAAAGGAAACTGACTTCAGAGTAGACTTTTTTCCTTATACTCAACCATTTCTATTCCGCCATACAGAATGGCTCTAGCTGAATGTAAATAGTTGAAGAAACAGTTGAAGGATCTCTTAGATAAGGGATTCATCAGGACTAATATCTCCCCATAGGGCGCACCAGTTCTATTCGTGCGTAAGAAAGATGGTTATCTCAAAATGTATATTGACTAATATCAGTTGAACAAAGTCACCATCAAGAACAAGTATCCACTTCCTAGAATCGATGACCTATTTTACCAACTTCAAAGTGCCAGTTATTTCTCTATTATAGACCTCAGATCAGGCTATCATCATCTTAGAGTCAGAGAATGTGACATTCTGAAAATAACTTTCAGAACCCGATATGGTCACTTCGAGTTTCTAGTCATGTCATTTGGTTTTACCGATTCCCTAGTAGCTTTCATGGACTTGATAAACCATGTATTAAAGCATTACTTGGACATATTAATCAAAGTCTTCATATATGACATTTTTGTCTACTACTGCAGTGAAAATGACCACACAGACCATCTCAGAATAGTATTGTAGACTCTCAGAGCCCATTTATTATTTGCCAAATTTTGTAAATGTGAATTTTGGATAAGGTCAGTATCTTTCCTTGGTCATATTGTTTTCAGTGATGGCATTAGAGTTGATCCTTAAAAGACTAAAATAGTGAAAAACTAGCCCAGACCTATCTCTCTATTAGATATTAGGATTTTCTTGGATTTGGTTGGCTATTACCAATGCTTTGTTGAAGGATTTTCATTTATTTCATCCCCTATGTGTAGATTGATTCAAAAGAAATTTACGTTTCATTGGTCAAATTCTTGTGAGAAAAGTTTTCAAAAGTTGAAGACTCGACTCACTACAGCTCTGGTTGTGACTTTACCCAATAGTTTAGACAGATTTGTTGTATATTATGATGCTTCCAGAGCTGGCTTGCATTTTTTTTATGTAGAAGGTTAAGGTTGTGGCCTATGCCTCTGGACAACTTAAGTCCCATGAAAAGAATTATCCTACCAGTTATCTTGAATTAGCAGCTATTGTGTTTGCCTTAAAGATTTTGAGGTACTATTTGTATGAAGTGTATATTGATGTTTTCACAGACCACAAAAGCTTACAGTATGTATTTTCCCAAAGCAACCTAAACTTATGTCAGAGAAGTTGGTTAGAGTTGCTGAAAGATTATGACATGAGTGTTTTGTATTACCCAATAAAGGCCAATATAGTGGTGAATGCCCTAAGGAGGTTGTCCATGGGTAGTGTTTCTCACGTTCATCATCTTGCATGACTAGGTGTCCATTTGGCTGATTCGGCTGAGGGTAGTATATGGGTGCAAAATAGTTTGGAATCATCTTTGGTTTCCAAAGTAAAAGAAAAGTAGGACAGGGATCCTAGTTTAGTTAAAATGAAAGAGTCAGTGAGAGGTCCGAAGGTAGAGGTTTTCTTCCAAGGGGGATATGGTGTGTTGCATTGTCAGGGTAGATTATATGTTCCATGTGTGGATAGCGTGATACAATGTATTCTTGCAGAAGCACATGGTGTGCATTACTCGATTCATCTAGTGGCCACTAAGATATACCATAATTTGCAGGAGATCTGTTAGTGGAGTGGGATGAAGAGAGACATTGCAGAGTTTGTGGCTAAGTTCTCTATTTGTTAGCAGGTAAAGATTGAGCACCAAAAGCCTACTGGTTCTATGTTGGAGTTCAGTATTCTTAAATGGAAGTAGGAGGTAGTGAACATAGATTTCATGATAGTTTTTCCCTGTACTCATCGACAACATGATTAGATTTGGGTCATTATGGTGATAATGACCAAATCAGCCTATTTCTTGCCAGTTCATACCTCTTATTTAGCTGAGGATTATGTCAGGATCTATATCAGTGAACTGGTTAGGTTACATGGGGTCCCATTGTCCATCATTTTAGATAGAGGTACGTAGTTCACCTCTTACTTTTGTAAAGCCTTCCAAAAGGGTCTTAGTACCCAAATCCACCTAAGTACAACCTTTTACCCTCAGATAGATGGTCAAGCAAAAAGGACCATTCAGACTTTAGAAGATATGTTGAGACCATATGTATTCGACTTTAAGGGTAGTTGGGATGATCACTTAGCTTTGAGTGAGTTTGCGCATATTAATATCTATTATTCCAGTATACAGATGGCTCCATTTGAGGCTCTTTTTGAGAGAAGATGAAGATCTCCCATTGGTTGGTTTGAAATAGGTGAGTCCATGGTAGTGCGGCCTGACTTGGTGTTTGATGCTTTATAAAAAGTGTAGTTGATCAAAGAGAGGCTTAGGACAACCCAGAGCCGATAAAAATCTTATGCAAATGTGAGAAGAAAAGATCTTAAATTTGAGGTTGGTGATTATGTATATTTGAAAATCTCTCCCATCAAGGGGGTGAAGAGATTTGGTAAGAAGGGGAATCTTAGTCCCAGGTATATTAGTCCTTAAATAATCTTAAGTCGTTTCGGTAAGGTAGCTTATGAGCTTAAGTTGCCTGCAGACTTAGCATCAGTACATCCAGTGTTTCACGTCTCTTTGGTAAAGAAGTGCATAGGTGACCCAGTAGTTTTAGTCCCCATAGAGAGTATAGATATTCAGAACTCTCTATTATGAGGAAGTCCCAATCTAAATTATGATCATCAAATTCGCAGATTAAGGAACAAAGAATTTCCTTTGGTCAAAGTTCTTTGGCAGAATCAGTCAGTTGAGGGAGCTACTTGGGAAGTAAAGGCAGACATTCGAACCAAGTATCCTCACCTTTTCTCCATAAATCCAAACTCATCCTAAGGTAACAATCTTCCTTAGATTTACTATATTTCATAGTCAATTATATCTACATAACATTCTAATATTATTCATGCATTCATGAAATAGTTTAGTAATGTGTCATGTCTCTAGAATTTAGTCATGCTTTAGTTATACATATTAGTATAAGTATGTTTCCTTAGTTCCTCTCAGTTCGGTCAGTCTCATTCGAGGACGAATGTTCTCAAGGGGGAGATATTGTAAGACCTCACAAAGTCCTAGTCATTTCAGTTCTATGTAGCATGCAAAAAGAGGTCCCAAACTTAGAAAATTTCAGCTAAGTGTTGACACTTAGTTTATTTTTGTCCTTAATATTTCAATGGTATCATTTAAGATCTTTCTGGCCTTAGATTTTTTATTTTTAAATTGATTCATGATTAGGGATGTCAATAGGTCATATTGGGTGAGTTTTGGAAGTTTCATACATCATTTGAGTCATGTTTGGATCGCCAAAATAGCAAGCCAACATGATCTTGATGCATTGCATTGGCTATCACATCGTACCCATCAATGCGATGCGTCATTGATCGCGTTGACCCTAATGAATATGGTGCATCGCCTATTGCATCACTGGGTCAGTTTTTCTCATTAACTTACGAGTTTCCAAGGGCATTTAGGCCCTTTTCCCCTCTCCCAATTCAGCCAAAACACAAAATTAAGCTTCTAAAAGGGCAAAATACATTCATTCTTCTCTAAATCCTCTCAAGAAATAAACCCTAGTTCTTCAAGATCAAGTCTAAGTTCCAATAAATCCCCAACAATCTTAATGAAATGAAAAATCAAGGTATGTTAGGTGTTCATAATTGGGTTTACTTCCACCCTTGGAGTTAAAGAACCCTTTTTAAAACTACAAGTTTACAGATTCATGATTTACATGCTCAAATTGGGTTGTATTAATGTTTGTGTTGTTTTATGGGTTTCAATTCAAGATTTAATTATAAGTTTCATGAATATAAAATAGTATGTATGTGATTAATGTAATTCCCATGTCAAAACCCTTGAATTGTAAATTGATCTTTGTACTTATGATGCATTAACATGTTGTTTATTCCCAAGTACAAGGTTATGCCTCCTAAGTGTTTTACAAAATATCTAAGTGAAGGAATTGTGCATTGTTATTCTTTGGTGATCTTAGTATTGATATCATACAATTACTACATGTTTAAACTACTCCCATGCTTAAGCTATGCCTTACAAGTATTTGATAAAATGTCTATATGAGTGAATCACGCATGGTAACCTATTGTTGTGTTGTTAAAGTTGTTATACAAGTTTATCTATTATCCTATCAAGTCCTGGGGGGTATTTATTGCCCGAAATCTAGTTGTTTACTTAGTTGTAGTAGTTATAGAATAGTTCCAGTAAAGGCTAAGAATAGTAGTACTCAGTTAGGTAACAGCACTCAGTGAACTAAGTCCAGATAAGTCAGTCAACACGATCAGTGTCAGTTCAGTCAAGCCTAGTATAGTCTAATGGTCTGTTCATTGTCGATTCAATTAGGAGTAAGATTCAGCACCGAGCGAACCCAGGGATGGGGGCACTTCTTCCAGCTGAGTGTTTGACCCTTAGTAGCAGTCACTGCATTACTGAACTATATAGCTAGCGTAGGGTAAGTTGTCCTTCTACTAGACTAAGGTTGATGTAACCATATGTATATATATTTCATGAGTTTTCATTCCAGATTAGGGTTGACCCAGCCTTTTTAGTATCCCGTAGCAAGGTGCTAAAACCCTTCCAACTGAGTCACAGGTTGGACCTCAACTCAGTCTATAATGGAGGTATGTTGGTTAGATAATAAATCACATAGTTACAATTTCAGTCTCAGTTTTAAGTAAAGAACTCATTTAATTCTACAGAACTATGGCTATCAGTTATCAGTTACTCAGCCATCAGAATTTAGTACTAAGTTTTAGTATAATATCAGATACATGATGTATATATACATGCGCAGTATTGCTTGTTCAGTATGTTTAGCAGTTACAGTTATGCATATAATCTAATCCAGTTACTTCATGATGTTCATTTAGTCAGTTATCATCTCATTCATATGAAACCATGTATATCATCCTTACCTCACTTATCATACCAGTACATTCCATGTTCTGATGAATACTCTTTTTTTCCACTATGATGTCTCATATCACAGGTTCGGATACTCAGGGTCCTGACTGTATTTAGCAGCTTAGGATATCAGTGGCAGATTCAGTAGTGAGTCATCATACATCAAGGGAATTATTTTTTTTTAGCATTTCAGCAGATTTAGTATGTTCAATAGTTAGGGTTAGTTGGGGACTTGTCCCATCAACTACACATTCAGACAGTTAGAGGCTTTTGGACTTGACTACTTCAGATAGATGTTCAGTATTTTCATTATTATTATCAGTATTCAGTATTTGTTTTCAATTTATGAACCTTATGTCATTTTCATCCTAACTTCCATATATACTTTTAGTATTATTATTCAGTGCTCACAGTAGGTGCCAGTTATGGGTTAGCTTGTGATCCTTTGGGGTCATAAGCACCGTGTGTTATCCGGGGTGTAGAATAGGGGCATAACAAGTTGGGGGTAGGATTTAGCACCAAGCAAACTCAGGGATAGGGGATCACCTTCCAGTAAAGAGTGGGACCCTTAGTAGCAACCCCTGAGTTATAGAACTATGTAGCCAACGTAGGTTTGAGATGTCTACCTACCATTTGAGGGTTTACACATATCTCATAAAAGCACCTGCTAGTAGAGAGTGACTCTATAGTCTTTCGGGCCACCAGTTTAGTGGATCCACACCGCCAGTGTTAGTACTATAGAACGATATTGACACCCTTCCAACTGAGGTTACAGGTTGGACCCCAATTATCTCAGAGTAGGGAATAACAGTTAGATGATACCTCCTATAGTCTCAATACAGTATTTAGTGTATTCTCAATTTAGATTTGCTTGACCAAGTGTATAGAATTTCAGTTATCAATTTATACAGTTTTCAGTATTTTAGATTACAAATTTATCTCATACAACTTTATGCTTGGTCTTGCATTCTCAGATATTATATGTTTATGCATTCATTCTCAGTTATGTCATGCTATTCAGTTAGCCCTTATCTCATATACACAGTACCCCATGCATTTTAGTAAATCCAAACATCAGCTAATCAGTATTCAAATGTCAGTTATTTATTATTCAAATATCAGCTGATCAGTATTCATATATCCACTACTCAACATATAAATGTTAGTTATCCGTTTACTTAGATTTCAGTTGCTCAGTCACATAGGCATCAGTCATCTAGTTAATTAGATCTACTTAATACATGTTATGTAGGTTTTATATTTTTATTCATTTAGGCCCAGTATGTTTGTATATTCAGATCCTTTTTTTAAGTTAGTTCCCACCACCTAGTTTTAGGTCTAGTTTATACGTCATCCTTAGTACAACTTTAACAACAATTTTAGCCCTATATGAGAATGGCTTACAATATTTATGTTTCTACTGCTCCTAGCTTACAAAATTATTTTCAGCTCATAATTTGTAAATTTTCTATAATTTACAATTTTCATGTATAGTCATGTTTCAAATGTATATTTCACCAAATAACTTATATCCTTAGTTTTACTGCATGTTTGAAATATTTTCATGATTTAGTTCAAGAGCCACTAATGTCCATTAATTTTCTTATAAATAAAAGTATGTTGAGGCTTTACAACTAGTGTACCTTACCAAGAGAAAAGACGAGGCCCACCCCATAATGAAGAAAGGTGGACTAATGCATATTATTATTTGGTAGACATCCATATACACTAGTATTCATATTTGTTGATGTCTTCTCCTTTAATAATACTCCTTTGACAATGTTAATTTAGATGATATCTAAGGTTTAGAGGTCCAAATCTAGTGATATGAATTTTTAGAAGTTGAAAATAGGGTTGACATCTGCTTCAATATTCACCCTACTTGAGAGACTTGATTGTTTTATTAGGTATTAGGATGCCTTGATGGTTTGTATTGGTTGTGTTTTGATGTACCATGATAAATTCATATCTTACATCTCTAAATAACCAAGGATCTATATAAAAAACTACCCAACACATGATCTAAAGTTAACAGTAGCAGTGTTCATTTTAAATACCTAGTTTCACTACCTCTATGTTGTTCATAATGATGTATTCACAACCAAGAAAATCTTCAGTGTCTCTTTTGTAAGAAAGTGTTGAACCTCAAGCAAAGAAGGCGGTTTAAATTGCTCAAGGACTATATAAGAATTTTATACCACTATGTTAAGAAGAATTTGGATGCTAATGCACTTGGAAATTATTCTATAGGAAGTCTAGTACATGATGAAGAAGGAAAGAAAAAGCTTGTTGGGGATATTAATTGATCTTTACACTTATCAATTAATCTCTTAGACTCCAAGGATGGTGGTGTAGTTTTTTTACACTTATTAATTCATCTCTGAGACTCCAAGGATGGTGGTGTAGTTTTTTAGAATGGGACTCAATTATCCCAAGTGGTAGATATTAAGGAGAAGCAGAATATTGACCCATATTGCTCCAACTTGAGGAAAAATCCACAGTTACAAGGATATACTTTTGAACAAAGAGGATATGGCGTCTTAATAAAACCCTACAGATTGTGTGTTCTAAATATTAATGGACTTAGTGAGAGGATTATGCAAAAAGCACACAGGACTAGTTATTCCACACAAAAAGGATCTAAAATGATGTTTTATAACTTGAGAGACTAATTGGTGGATGATCATGAAGTAGAACTTTACTGACTTTGTAGCTAATCGTCCAAACTATTGGCAAGTTAAATATAAGCACCAAAGGGCCAATGGTTTGTCTTAATGTATAAATCTTCTAGAGTAAAGAGATGATAAATATTGACTTCCTAATAGATTATTGTGATGACATCATCAATATGACTTTGTTAGGGTAATTATAGACCTTGTGATGGAGTCAACTTACTTTTTTCATTTTTCCAATAGATTTATTAAAGGATTATGCTAAGCTACACATTTATAGATAGTTAAGCTTTATGGGACTCCCATTTAAATTAATTTAATTAAGTTCAATTAGTTCGCCACATATTTTTTAAAGTTCCTTTTGAACGGATTGGGCTTGAAAGTGAATCTTATACTGCATTCTATCCATAGAACGATGGTCAAGCAAAGCATGTTATTCAAATACTTGAGAAAATGTTGAGATTTTATGAGATAGATTTAAATTCTAGCTAGGATGATCACCTCGATCTCATTGAGTTTACATATGATAAAATCTATCACTCTAGTATTTAGATAGCACAATTTTAGACCTTATATAGTGAAGGTATAGATCCTATATGGATGGTTTGATATTGGTAAAGCTAAGTTATTAGCGTCAAATTTGGTCCATCAATAAATGGATAATGTTAAGATCATTCAAGATTATTTGAAGACGATGAAGAGCTGCTAGAAGTCTTACTATAATGTTTGATGAATCGACTTGCAGTTTATCTATGATAAATGAGTTTTTAAAAAGGTTTCACCTAAGAAGGGCGTCATGCACTTTGGAAATAAGGAGAATGTTAGTCCCTGTTATAGTCCCTACCTAATCTTGAAAATGATAGGAAAGCAACTTATAAGTTAGAGCTACCTATGGATTTAACCTCTGTTCATTTAGTCTTTCTTGTCTCCATGTTTAAAAATTTTATGTGTGACCCCTCACTCATTTCTCCTATTGAAAGTGTTGGTATAAAACATAGTGTCTCTTATAAAGAAGTTCTAGTAAGATTCTTGACCATTATATTTGCGAGTTTATTCTTGTGAGATAGATTTAGTAAAGGTAATAAGGAGGAATATTTTTTTAATAAGGCCATTTAGGAAGCAAAATAATTTTTTTTTTAATTAAAAGGCATTTCAAGATATTTTATTAGCAAAAAGAATGAAATGTACAAGAAAAAGACCCAACTAAAGTCTGTTAAAAATAGTCCCTAGACCTAGAAGTTGTCACAAATAATAAAAAATCAATTGCTTAATTGAGGATGGTACCTACATTAGACAACAACCGAAAGAAAAATCATAAAAACACAAAGAAGCTTATATGCTTATTTTCTACATCTGTACTCGATTTTTGAACTTCATCTACTCCTGATGTAGTTCTGAGTTATTATTGAATGGAGATGTCAACATTTTCTAAGATCTTTAGTAGCTCAAATCGGCAAGGATGTTTGAGTTTTGGTTGATTTTATATCAAGAATTTCTCGGTCTCACAGATTCCATAAAATCAAACCAAGTGAAGACTTATTCAACTCCACCACCTGTAGATCCAAGTTATTCTAAACAAGATAAGTGAAAATATTCTTCCTTTTATTAGTGATTACCATATTTAGGACATTATTTTCACCTCAAATGTACTATCTTGACAAATTAAGCCCAACAAAGAGCTAATACCATAGTCCAAAAGAAGCAGCACTAAGGCTTTTTTTGGGTATGTAACAAATCCCCAAAATATCATCTTTTTGTTAATCATTTTCTTTTATTCAATTTCTCAAAAATACTTTCTACTCACTGGCTTTATAATAAATTATATTCTATTATCTTTCTCGGTCTCAGTGAATTCTCCCTTTCGTGTATGTAGCCTAAACTTTGTTTAAAGTTTTGCTTTCTTTTTCCCTTTGTTATGGAAATTTCTTATTGTTGATTCCTATCTAGATGATGTGCTTGGATTTGTATCTCTTTAATATTTCTTTTTGTAAACTTGCACGTGTTGTTCATGATTACTGATTGCTCTTATTGTTAGAGGATACCTCCCCTAATTATTTAAAGTTCTATGTTAGAACTTTATATCCATCTATATTATTGCTTTTGCTTCTATTGGTAAATTATGCATTATGGGAAATCTTATTCTATTTGTACTTGCAAAATAAAAAACTTGGTTATGAATAAAGTCTGACAATTTTTTGCCTTCCCTAAACACATGCTCCACCACTCTATCACCTCTATAATTAACAACTTAATCTTCTTGATCTCCACATCAACACACCAAGGTGCTTTCCAAATTCCATCCAATATTTTCATAACTACTAAAGTATTAGTCTCTAACTAACGAGTAGAAAATTATGATTTATGAATTATTTTAACATAATTTTCAATTCAAGTACAACAACAACTCAGTTAGAGTTATCTGAAAACGTTATTCATTCACCATGACTAACCTTCCTGAATTATCTCCTATGCCAAATTTCCCTGAACTAGGTCCAAGATTTCCTTTGGATACCCCATTTGAATTACATTTATAGATTCCCACACTAGGTAACATCCATAACTAGTTCTAGGTGTATAATCTTCCAAAAACATAACTACATTAGACCATAAAAAAGGTATTTTATCAACCATGGGTGGATATACTTAGCCAAATAGACTAAGTTTCTAGTAATCAACAATTTTATGTCGTGTAGACATCCTCTCTCCATGTTTTATAGTATTTCTTCTTTTCCAAGTATGCCATAGTATAAACATAGGAATAGCATAAAATGTTGGCATGAGCTTTGGTGCATATCATGCATCATTAAGGACCTTTAATACCTGTAGCTATCGCAAAGTAATGCCAGATAGTGTTAGAACCCACACTATGAACAAACTAAGGATCAAAGGTTTCCTGCAGACTATTCTCATAGCAACAACATGTTACATCCTCACATATATTATTAGTCATAAGTATTTTCCCAATAGGAAAACTTTTTTTCCATAATCTCCAACAAAATAATGATACCTTAAAAGGAATTCCTTTAATAGTAAAGGTTTAAAATTTTGTTGAATTTCACCCTTTTGTCTAACAGTTTCCCACGAAAATGCCACAGTAAATCTCCCTAAATTTTTCAATATCCACCAAAGGTTATCCTATGCATCTTCCTTCTTCTCAATATTTACATCATTTAGTATATGGTTACAAATTTCTACCGTGACTATTTCCTACAAAAAATTAATATTTCACGTACCATTCACAAAAATATTTTGACCTCCTCAAATTGATTCTCATTGACAGAGTTAAGAGGTAAAATACAATGAAGTGCACCCAGTTGGGTCCAGTTATCATACCATACATTGGAATTCCCACATTTAGTTTCCCACAAAAAATTCCTGATCAAATTTATCTTTGACTTCTAGCATATAATTCTATGTCAAAGAACCTCTGTTCCATTCGACCATTTGTGGCCAAACTATTTTGAAATATTTATTCAACATATAATTGGTCCATAAGTATTTTTTAGATTATAAATGTCCACCATAATTTAGAAAATAATGCCTTAGAAACATCAAACAACCATCTATAACCCAATTCTCTTTTTATTTTTGGAAGACAAATATCTGACTAAGATGCCTAATAACTGTTTCTTCCTCCTTAAAATTCCATAAGAATCTATATATCATATATCACACTCTTTGGAGGATTAATAGCAACCAACAAATACAAAGAGATTCTATTTAACCTAATATTTTATCAGCACTATATTACCTCCAAATGAGAGCATCTTACCATTCAAAGATTGTAGCTTATTATGTACTTCCTTTATAACCTTTGTAAAGTGAACCTATTTTTTCATTGCATGTCCAATAGTACAAATAAATTAATGGGAATTTCTTTATACAAAAACTAGTAACTAGTACACTTCTCCTCCTTACTAATATGAACATTTCTTATCTTATAATAATTAAGGAAAAACACTATTTTCCTTGTTAATTAATTGACCAGGTTCTGCATCATAATATCTAAGAACATCAATTATTAAATTCAGTGACTTCTAACACAATATTTTATCAGCACTATATTACCCCCAAATGAAAGCATCTTACCATTCCAAGATTGCAGCTTATTATGTACTTTCTTTATAAGCTTTGTAGTAACGCCCTGAGTCTGTACCCCAAACGCTATACGGTGCTCATAATCCCGAAGGACCACAAGCTAACCTATGACTGATATCTTCTATAATAACTAAATAATAATACTGAAGTATGCAAAAATTAGGCAGAAAATAAGACATAAGGTTCAATAGTGAAATAAAACTGATTTAGGTATAGTAATATCAAAACTGATACATTTGTCTATAAATACTCTAGTCTGAAAAGACCCTAAGTTGTCTGAAATATGGAGTTGATGGGACAAGCCTCCAAGTAACTCCGACTGCTGAAATGCTAAAATAATAATAATTCCTCAAACTATGAGGACTCACCACTAAGGGTGTGCGGGAGCCCATGCGTCTGAACCTATTATATAAAACATTATTAAGCAAGAGAAAAGTATGGGTCAGTACTTTGAATGTAATGGTATGATAAGCGAGGTAAGCTAAAATGCTTGGGTTCATATGTATGAACAATACTAACTGAATGACATAAGTATAACTGGATGAGAGTACATGCATGAATCCGTAACTGTAACTGAGATCATGATAACACTGAATACTGAGTTTGAATACTGATTAACTATTATCTGAGTATACTGATACTGAATTACTGATAACTGAATGACTATATCTAATAGTATTGATTCTGTGGAACTATACTAAGTTCCGTACTGACCTGATTGATTGTGTCTGATAGTCTTGAATCTGTAGAACTGAATAAATTTATATACTGACACTGAATCTGAAACAAAAACTTAAAGAGGTAATCATTTATCCGACATGCCCCTTTTTTTACATAGATTAAGGTCCAACCTATACCTAGTTGGAAGGGTGTCAATACCGTTCAACGGTTAAAGATAAGTTGTGATTTAACCCTCTCTGACAGGAAGCTCTTTCATCAACCCTCGCTGGTAGGAAAACTAAAATGAGATATATCAACCATCATAATATCTGGCAGGAAGATATCTCAATCTACGCTGGCTACGTATTTTTGTAATACAGGGATTGCTACTAAGGGTCAACCCTCTGCTAGTAGGAATTCCCCCATCCCTGGGTTAACTCGGTGCTGAATCCTACTCTCATCTGAATAGACACTGAACTAATTTTCTTATTCATACCAGGCTTGACTGGACTGTTACTGATTATACTATCTAACTGAACTGAACTAAGTTCACTGAGTTCCATTGACTGACAGATTATAACTGAATTCTATTAACTAACTAAATTTACTGAAGTCTAAATTAAATACTGAACTGGACTGGACTGATATAGAGTCTACTAAGTTTTCCTTAGTCCTGTAACTGACTGAGAGTTCTAATAATCGTGAAATAACTAAGATTATTCTATATCTGACACTGGCTCTAGCTAAACAGCTAAATTGTCGATTATTAAATACCCTCAAGACTCGATAGCATGAAAAGTACAGCATCACATGATCTTGCAAAGAATAAAATGCACACTTATTTATAATATATCTATAGAGACATTTTATCAAACACTTGCATGGTATAACTTGCACAAAAATTAGCATGACATAATTTCTTTTCCTTATTAGTTCGCATGAACAATTCATCAAGCACTTTTTGAGCATAATATATGCACATAATTCACTTCTAATTCCATATGACACATATAATAAATCACGAAATAGAAATCTAATTCAAATAATAATCAAGAATACACTTTAAATCCAATCATGGAAGTCATAAATTCCAACTACTTGAAGTTTAAAAGAGTTTCTTGGACTCCAAGGATGGAAAGAACCCTTGGATGAACACTTCACATATCTTAGTTGGCGAATTCTTGAAGAATAAAGGTGGAAACCTTGAGCTTTGGATCATGAATGTGATGAACTAAGGTTTATTCTTGATAAATTCTAGAGAGAATGAGTATAATTTACCTCTTGGATGTATTAATCATATGTTGTTGTGGCTGATATAAGGTGTTAAAAGACTCATTTACCCCTATGGACACGGGCTTAAAAGACTAAAAGTTAAACCATTGATGCATAGGCTGACGCACCGCATCGTTGGCATTGATGTGATGACCAATGCACTGCATCATGTCCACGTCGAATCACTGAAAATTGCCATTGGAAGCCAAGGAAAATATTGATCGATGCAATAGATGCTGCACCACGTCAAGATCACATCGATAAACTATTTTGGATTCCCAAATGTTGTTTAAACGAGGTCCAAAATATTCGAAACTCATCCGAGAACACCTACTAACATTCTTGATCACAAATCTAGCTAAAGATTGACATTTGAAGGTCATAGAGGTTGTAAAATAGCGTTGCCAACTTACGAAGGCCAAAATAATACAAGTCTGAATACTTTGCTAGAATTTTCTAAGTCTGGGACCTTTTATCAAGCTTTTAGGGACTGAGTTAAGCTTAGGATTTTGGGGGGCCTTACAATCTCTACCCCTTGGGAACATTCGTCCTCGAATGAGATTGAGTAAGCTAAGAATACTGATAGACTGGATTTAGACACAGGACATGCACAACTGAAGCATAATATCATGACTGAGATTACTGATATACTGAATTATCATATTAAACATGCATATCTGATGCATGCATACATAGATGAACATCATTCATGAATGCATGAATGGGATTACTAATAAGCTGAGGTATATACTGAACATGCATATTTGATGCATGGGTATACGACTGAACTGATTTGCGAATGCATGGTTGAGTATGCACCGCAAATTGTGGTATATCTTGGTAGCACCAGGATAAATAGAATACCATGCACCATGCACCTCATTCATAATTCTCTGCCTCAGATCATCAACATCAGGCACACATAATCTATTCTGAAATCTCAATATACCATCTACCCCTTGGGAGTAAACCTCCACCTTTTGGTCTTTGACGGACGTTTTCAATTCAGTTAACCGAGAATCCATATCCTACTTCTCCTTCACTTTCGAAACTAGGGAAGATTCAGAACTACCCTGAATGCAAACATTACCCTTAGATAAGTTGAGAAATCTAACACCCAACCTAGCTAAATGGTGTACTTCACGAGCTAACTCCTTCTTATCTTCCTCTATATGTGCTACACTACCCTTGGACAATCTACTAAGGGCATTTGCCATTATATTAGCCTTGCCAGGGTGATACAATACACTCATATCATAGTCCTTTAGTAATTATAACAATTGCCTCTGCCAAAGATTCAACTCTCTCTGAGTAAACACATACTGAAAACTCTTGTGATTTGTAAAGGCATCAATATGAACACCGTACAAATAGTGTCTTCAAATTTTCAAAGCAAAAACCACTGCAGCTAACTCGAGGTCATGGGTCGGATAATTCTTTTCATGAGGTTTCAACTACCTGGAGGCATAGGCTATAACCTTACTCTTCTGCATCAACACGCAAGCCAAACCAATTTTGAAAGCATCACAATATACCACAAAATCGTCTACACCATTAGGCAGGGTCATTACGGGGGCTGAAGTGAGTCGAGTCTTCAACTCTTGAAAACTCTTCTCACAAGAATCTGACCACTGGAATTTAACCTTCTTTTGGGTCAACCGGGTCAAAGGAACAGCAATGGAAGAGAAACCTTCAACAAAACGACGGTAGTAGCCAGCTAGACCTAAGAAACTCCTAATATTAGACAGGGAAATAGGTCTAGGCCAATTCTTTACAGTTTCTACCTTTTGAGGATCAACTCGAATACCATCAGAAGAAACAATATGACCCAAAAAAGCAACTGACCTTAGCCAGAATTCACACTTACTAAATTTGGCAAACAACTGCTGATCCCTTACGAAGATAGTATACATGGTCATTTCCACTCTGGGAATATACAAGGATATCATCTATAAACACAATAATGAACACATCTAGGTACGGTCTGAATACCCGATTCATGAGATCCATAAAAGATGCCGGGGCATTCGTTAGCCCGAAGGACATAACCAAGAATTCAAAATAACCATAACGAGTGCGGAAAGCCATCTTTGGAATATCACAGTCTCTGACTTTAAGTTGGTGATAACCAGATCTTAAATCTATTTTTGAAAAATAACTGGCACCTTGCAGCTGATCAAACAGGTCATCAATTCTAGGAAGAGGGTATTTATTCTTGACTGTGACCTTGTTAAGATGACGATAGTCAATGTACATGCCCAAAGAACCATCTTTCTTTAGCACAAATAGAATGCGTGCACCTTAGGGAGGCACATTGGGCCTTATAAAACCCTTATCAAGAAGTTCTTAGAGTCGCTCTTTCAACTCCTTAAGTTTTGTGGGGTCCATACGATACAGAGGAATAGAAATAGGCTGTGTATCAGGAAGAAGATCAATTCTAAATTCTATCTCTCTATCGAGAGGTACTCCTGGGAGATATTCCAGCAAAACATCAGAAAACTCATTGACAATACTAAGAGATTAAATAGTCAGAGTCTTAGACTTAGTGTCTTTAACTCGAACTAAATGATAGATAAAACCCTTGGATATGAATTTCCTATCTTTAAGATAGGATATGAAATGAATTTTAGGAGATACAGAATTTTCAAACCACTTAAAGACTGGCTCATTGGAAAACTGAAACTTGACTACACGGGTACGACAGTCTATAGACGCATAACAAGAGTGAAGCCAATCCATACCTAGAATAATATTAAAATCAACCATGTTTAGCTCACTCAAATCTGCAAACATGACTTTGTGAAGGACAGTGGTAGGACACTTCTTATATACTTGCTTAGCAACAACAGATTCACCTACTGGTGTAGAGACTAGAAAAGGCTCAAAAATCTTTTCAGCACTAATTTTAAAATTCATAGCCACCAATGGAGTCACATAAGAAAGACTTGACCCATGGTCCAGCAACACATACACATCGAAATAAAATACACGAAGCATACCAGTAATAATATCTGGTAAGTCCTCCTACTCTTGGTAGGGTGGTATAGCATAAAAGCGATTCTACCGCTGACCACCTGTAGTACTAGATGAGGCACCCTGAAGAGGAGTAGGAAAAACTACAGGGGCTAGAGCACTAATAGTCTGACTCTGAGGGAAAATATCGTGACTCCCCTATCTAGCATATGTACAATCTCTGAACTTATGGCCCAACTTACCGCAACTAAAACAACCCCTTTGACTGACTAAGCACTCACCGAGATGGTCTCTACTGCACTTCGTACATGGGAGAGGATGAGGTCTGTTACTTACACTGTCCTGGGAACTGGACATAGTAGGCCTATTACCCTACTCCGGCCTAATTCTGAATGCAGGAGTACTGGCTGATGAAGGTGCTGGAATAAGAGAACAGCTCTCTAACTGAGGGTGGATCCCTCCAGGAAATTTAGCCTGACTATACCCCTGTTGCTCTGATCTAACTCTCTTATTCCCTCTCATTCTCTCTCTCTCCTTTATATTGTCTGCTTCAATCTGCTGAGCATGAATCATTAGTCTTGAAAGGTTCATATCCCTATTAAGCATAGCGGATCTACACTCTTTCATAACATAACCAGATACACCTACTAAGAACTTACTCATACTAGTTTTAGAATTAGCCATCATACCGGGAGCATAGTTAGATAACTGGTTAAACTTATGGAAATACTCCTTAACTGTCATGGGGCCCTGTCTCAAGTTCATAAACTCTTCTAATTTTGCTTCTCTCAGCTCTGGGGGAAAGAATCCATCTAAGAAAGCATCTTGGAATAATTGACAAGTCACAGGAGCATCATTCTCCCCTCTAATTTTCCTCCACATATCCACCTAATCATAAGCAACATCTTTCATTTGATAGGCAGCCAATTCAACAATCTCCTTCTCAGTCACGTGCATAATCTGAGTGATCTTTCTTACTTCATCTAAATATATTTATGGGTCCTCACCTACTTTTGAACCATAGAAATCAGGTGGATTCATTCATATAAAGTCACGAACCTGGGCTGTAGCAAAATTATTCCCTTGCGGAGGTAGAACAGTAGCCTGGGTGTTGGCTTGGGCATTGGCGGTGACCGCCTGGGCTAGCACTTGGAAAGCTGCCCGAAATTCAGCATGGGACACCATCTTACCTAAAAGATCAACGGGTTGAGGTCGTTCGTTATTTCTGCAAACTCTACGAGGAGGCATTTTCTATCATAACAGAGCACAAATTAACAATAGAGAGAAACAGTTATAGGCACGATAGATTCTTGAAAGAAAGAAACAACTTTTCCTAATACGCCCCGTAGCCTCTTGCTCATAGATATGGCACGCTACACACCGATGATCAAGACTCTACGTAACACGGCTTGTCAAACTCCCTAGGACTCCTTGAACCTTAGGCTCTGATACCAAGCTTGTAACACCTCGAAACCTATCCCAAGATATCATATGGTGCTCAAGGCCACAAGTGACCTCAAGCTAACCCTGTAAGCCTATCATCACTTTCAGAATTCTCAACGACACGAATCATCATAAAGTAGGGAAGAATAATCATGACATGAACATACTGATATACGAAATAATACGGTTCTGTACAAACAAAATACTGAAATCTCTGTACATACTGACACACTAGTCGGACAAAGCCTCTACTATATAGGACTGAGGAGCCATTGGGACAGATCCCCAACTGACTTGTACTAAACTGAAAGTAATCAACCATCTATTAATAAGACAAAATTGGAGACACGGGTCCTCGAACCATGAGGACTTACCAACCGCAGAAATGTAGGTGAAGGTACTGAACGATCACTGTCGCTGCTGAGACTGAGCACCTGAACCTATAACATGAGGAAATATAGAATACAAAAGAGTATGGGAGTCAGTACTTGGGAATGTACTGAGTATGTAGGGGGGTAGATGCAACATTTTAAATAATATCATAAATGTATAAAAAAATCATGCATGCTGACAATAATAACTCTTTTCGCTTGAATTATCCAAAACATCATTTTCAGAAGTCATCAGTAATAACATATGCTTCATAAATCTCAGTAATAACATATTCTTCATAAATCTCATAAATCATTTAACTCAACTCAAACTTTTTGCCTCATGACTTAGAGTGACTCTGTAACTCATGGTACTTAGATTATTATGGACGTGGGAGTTTCTTATAACCGACATAACTACACTATGTGAGCCGCATAGATTCCAATATTTTGCCCTCCTAAGGAGAGAACCCCACATTGGCGGGGGTGTTGTACTCTTGCCAGGGAGTACAACCTCAATCTTATTATCACAATCCCATACTCGGACTCTAGCCCATCATTATCAACACCAATCCCATGGTGGGACGTAGTTTTGGGAATATCATATTTCCCGTTCGGTGCTAAATACTCCTCCCAGATCAGCTAAGAATGTGTTAGGAAATCCACCTTTATCAATACCAACTCTTGGGTATATCATAGAGACCAAAGCATAAATATATATCTCATCTTTAAATCATAAACATCTTGTGGATTCCTAACTCGACTCAACTCAATACAATCTTTTTCAACATCTAGTACATTTGCTTTTCGAATTATTTTCAAATATCAAAAACTTCAAGGAAACATCATAGGACTCATTCTTGACTTTCAATCTCAAATATCGATATATATTCAATAGCCAAATTTCTCATGGAAAGGCATAACTCATGACACTTGTCTTAAATCACTTAGAAATCATCGATACATAATGACAATATATAACTCATGAAATGAATTCTCAATTTAAGAAACATGATGGTGAAATAATTATAAATATCAAACTATTCAACTCAAATCTCATAAATCATAAATAAAGAAATTTGGGTGTAAACCCACTCAAAATCATGTAAATCAATAATAGAAAGTAAATCTTTGGGAATAAGAATGAAAGGAGTGTTCTTGTTCAAACCCCACATACCTTGGATTATAATTTCATAGATGTAGAAACTTGTATGGAACTTCTTCCTTACACTTTTGAGCTAAGATCCTTGATGCCCTTGACTTGGGGAACTTAATTCTTGAACAACTTGGAGAAATCTATGGAAGATCCTTGAATTTCTTGGAAGAAGATTTGATTTTTGGGTTGAGAGAAAACCTTAGTTTTCTAGAAAATTCTTGGAGAAATTAGTGAGAAATAGGAGAAAATGATCTTCTTTTTACTACTTATATATATATATATATAAGGTAACAAGTGGCGGAAATAACCAAAATGCCATTTTAAAAAAGCTAAAATTCACTGATCGGGGCCTATGATGGTCGATCTAACGGTCCGTCGAGTCTCATGATGGTCCACCAGATTGTCCGTCACTCAAGTGCCAAAACTAGAATGTTCTGCCTCGACATAACGGTCGAAGTGATGGTCCATCAGGAAACTGATAGACCATCAAGTTATCCATCACTCGAGGCTAGAAATGAGACATTCTGTCTTGACCTGACGGACCCTTTGACGGTCCGTCAACTTTTTGATGGTCCACCATCTTGGCCGTCGCATGATGACCTAAAAAAGTAGGCACTTCCTTGGCTTGATAGGGCACTTGATGGTCCACCAGGGACCTTATGGTCCGCCAGATCGACCGTCAAACCTGGGCGATCCTATACCATTTAGTAAAACGGCCATAACTCCCTCATCCGATGTCGGATTTCAGTGAAATTGGTATCGATGGAAAGGTTATTCAATGCTATACATGAAAAAAAGTAGCAATTAGAGAAATAAAACATTGTTTAAACATAAATCACTTTGGAAGTCATATATATCCACCCAAAAGATGGATTTAGGCTTAATAAATGATCGGGGTATTACAATCCCACTTCACCAATTAATTTCCTGCAGATCGTGGTAAATTTTCATGGCCTCTGGATGAATCAAGTAACGTGCACCATGCGCTTTTATAAGAATTTGCTATCTCAACTCATCAACACATGGCACACACAGTCTACCCTGGAAACAAATTACACCATCTATCCCTTGGGAGAAAACCTCTACTTTATGATCTCAGATTGACTCCTTCAACTTCACCCAACTAGGATCCCTATCTTGATTTTGTTTCACTTTGGAACCCAAATAAGATTCAAAACTCTTCTGAACCCAAACACTACTCTCAACAAAATCAACCAAGCGAACCCCTAATCTAGCAAGCTGATGAACTTCTCTAACTAGCTTTTTCTTATCACCCTCAACATTAGCAACACTACCCACAGACAATCTACTTAGGGCATTTGCAACTACATTGGCCTTGCCTAGATGGTACAAAACACTCATATCATAATCTTTCAGCAACTATAACCATCTTCTCTGATGCAGATTTAAATCCTTCTACAAAAATAGATACTACAAGATTTTGTGATCTATGAACACATCAATATGCACCCCATATAAATAGTGCCTCCAAATTTGTAAGGAAAATATAATAGTTTCTAAATTATGATCATGGGTAGGATAATTCTTTTTATGGGGCTTAAGATGTCTAGAGGCATAAGCTACAACTTTACCCTTATCAAAACATACCCCAAACCAACTCTGGAAGCATCACAGTACATAACAAACCTATCTGAACCATCTGGTAACATCAAAACTAGAGTTGTGGTAAGTCAAGTCTTCAACTCCTAAAAACTATTCTCACAAGAATCTAACCACTAAAATTTAACTTTCTTCTGAGTCAATCTAGACACGGTGGATGCAACAGAAATAAATTATTCAATAAATCATCGGTATTAGCCAGCCAAACCAAAGAAACTCCTGATATCTAATGAAGAGATAGGTCTGGGCTAGTTTCTTACCGCGTTGGTATTTTGAGAATAGACTCTAATGCCATCATCGTAAATAATATGGAAAAGGAAAGCTGTTGATCTTAGCCAAAATTTGCACTTACTAAATTTAGAAAACAACTGATATGCTCTAAGAGTCTGCAATACTATTCTGAGGTAGTCTACATAATCATTTTCATTATGAGAGTAGACAAGAATGTCATCAATGAAGACTATGATGAACACGTCCAAATACTTCTTGAACACTCATTTCATCAAGTTCATGAAGGCTTCTGGGGCATTCGTGAGACCAAAGAAAATGACTAGAAACTCAAAGTGACCATACCGCATTTTGAAAGCTGTTTTAGAAATGTCACATTGTCTAACTCTGAGCTGATGGTAGCCAAATTTGAGGTCTATCTTAGAAAAGTAGCTGGCACCCTGAAGTTGGTAGAACAAGTCATCAATTCTAGGTAGTGGATACTTGTTTTTTATTGTGACATTATTTAACTGGCGGTTGTAAATAAACATTCTAAGAGAACCATCTTTCTTACTATGAACAAAATTAGTGTGCCCCGGGGGGAGACACTGGGCCTGATGAATCTGTTATCTAGGAGATCCTTCAATTGTTCTTTCAACTCTTTGAGTTTAGATAGAGCCATTTTGTATTACAGAATAGAGATAGGTTGTTTATATAGAAGAAGTTCTATTCTAAAGTCAATTTTTATCTTGGGAGAAACTCTAGGAAGATCTTCATGGAATACATCTGGAAATTCCCTCACTAAGTAAACTGACTCAAGGTTTAGATTCTCAGAATTAGAGTCTTTGACTTAAACAAAAAAAGATAAACACACCCCTTGGATATCATCTTTCTCGCTCTAAGGTACGAAACAAGCTGAACCGTAAGAGCTGTAGTACTACCCCTCCATTTAAGGACTAGTTCATTTAGAAACTCAAAATTAACTACTCTATTTCTGTAATCAACTGAAGCATAGCATGAGTAGAGCCAATCCATGCCGAGAATGACGTCAAAATCTATCATCTCTAACTCCACAAGATCAACTCAAGTTACTTTCTAAGATATTATGACCAGATAGTTCCTGTATACTTACCTGGCTATAATAGAGACACCTACTAGGGTAGATACTGAAAAGGGCTCTACTAAGATTTTGGGACTGACTCCAAAGTTCTTGGCTATATACGAGGTTACAAAAGAAAAAAAATCTCAAGAGACTAATAAAGAATAAACATGTAAATGAAAGACCTGCAACATACCAGTAACCACATCAGGAGAATTTTCCTGATCCTTTCGGGACTAAAATGTATACAACCTATTTGGACGTTAATCGCTGGTAGCACTGGAAGCGGTACCCTACTGAGTCGGGCATCATGCTGGAATTGGGGGACGACTGGACTGACCCTGCTGACCACTTTTTTGACAATCCCAGATTTTATGGCCTGGCTTGCCACATCTAAAACAAACACCACTATCGGCTCTTCAAACACCCTAATAGTTTTAGCATATTTCTAGCAAAGAGGATTCATACGATCTCAATTAACACTACCTCGGGACTTAGTGCCCTATCTCAATTGTTATTTATGAACTTGGGCAGAACAGAGGATGTTTTTCACCTTTTGCTTTGGCTGAGCAAAACCAAAACTACCTGTTCTAGCCCTCCTGTTCTCCTTCTCTCTTTTCTTAGTCTTCTGCTACTAAATATGCTTAGTATGGACCATAATACTAGATAATTCCATCTCTTTAATCAATATTCTAGTCCTACACTCATTGACTATAGTGTCAGATACACCATACATGAACTTACTCATCTTAGTCCTGCTATCGGCTACCACATGATGATCATACCTAGCTAACTGAGTAAATTTGAGGGAATAGTCCTTCACACTCATGTTTCCCTACCTCAAGTTAATAAACTCTAACACCTTGGATTCTCTCAAATCTTATGAAAAAGAACCTATCTATAAATACAGTAGCAAACTGTCCCATTCTATAGGTCCTACATCGGCGCCTTTATCTAGCTTTCACTACTTAAACAATGTATGAGCCACATCCTGTAATTGGTAAGAAACTGATTTATCCCTCTTACTAGAAGTCGCCCCTATTATATTTGTTACCTTCTGCACCATGTTTAAGAATTCTTATGGATCCTCTTCAGATTTAGATCCTAAAAATAGAGGAGGATTCATTCGGGTAAATTCTCAAATCCTAGCTGCGATAGTATTGGCCACTATGTTGGCCGAAACAGTGGCTGGCTAAGCATTCTAAACCACTACAGAATAGGCTAGAGTAGTGAATGCAGATCCAAACTCCACATGAGAAACAAGCCCATTCAGGGGATCTTCCTGAACAGGTGAAGTTGCTGATTGGGTTACGTTTCTTCTTTTATTTTTCTTTCTGGGAGGCATGCTCTATAAACTAAATGAAGAATATATTAGGCAGAGTGTTTAACATGAGCATCATACTCAAAACACGATATGAAAACTACAAAAAAGGAAATTTTTTGAAATGCCTCATAGCCTCTTGTCTATAATTGTGGCATGCTTTACACCCATGCACAAGACTCTACTTGTCGCGACTATCAGAATTTCAAGGATACTTTAAAACCTTACGGTCTGATACAATTTTTTAAAGCCCTAAAACTATACCTTAGGTGTCACATGGTGCTTATAATCTTGAGGGATCACAAGCTAACCCATGAGTTAAATCCTACTGTGAGCACTCAGTAAAACTGATAACAAAAGATCATATACGGAATATAACTGAGAAATGCCATAAGGTTTTATGTCATAAATCTGATAAATTCTATAATACAAAATTGAAATAACTAAAAAAATATGTCTAACAATGACAACTGAAATCTAAAAACTGACGGTCTGTACTAGTGTAAAAAGTGTCTACTGACAGAATAGAATTAATGGGAAAGACCTCAACTAACTCCAACTAACTACTAAACTTAAAACATGAAAATAAATATAGCCTTTCCTCAACATATAAGGACTCACCACTGTTACGGCTGATAATCTGGAAGGTCTAAGTGCGATCCGGGAACTGAGCATCACCTATGATATGGTACATCATAGCGCAAGAAAAGAGTATGCGATTAGTACTTTTAATGTACTGGTATGCTAAATGAGGTAGGCTAATATGTATCATTTTATATGCATGAATAATAACTGACTGAATAAATAGCATGAAATACTTAATATAATGTATGAAATCTATAAAAACTGAAGATGCGTGAAATTTATAAATATTGAGAATGCATGAAATCTGCAATTATTAAGAATGCATAAAATCTATTAATACTAAGAATGAGTGACCAAGCATAAATAAGTTCTGAATATAATCTGTAAACTGAAATACTAAAATACTGATATTTGACATCTGTACGCTATAGTCAAGCAAACTAAAACTAATTTACTGAGATCACTGGACTGAGACTGTAGGAGCTATAATCTAACTGACATTCCCTAATGAGCAATTTGGTGTCAAACCTATGACCTTAGTCGGAAGGGTGTCAATACCATGCCACAATTACTAATACTGGCTATATGGATCAACTAAAGTATTGTCCCAAAGGACTAAGGGTTACCCTCAACTGGAAGGTACCCAAATGAGATCAACCCTCAACTGATAGATTAACATCTCAACCTGCGCTTTCTACGTAGTTCTGGAATGTGGGGACTACTACTAAAGGTCACACCATCAACTGGTAGGTGATCCCCATCCTTGGGTTCGCTCAGTGCTAAATGCTACTCCTAACTAAACTGGCTCAGAAGACTGAACTATTGTAAGTTTAACTGATTATGATAATTGATTGAACTGATAATTCTTATAACATATTCTAAAACTAATCTGAAGATACTGAGACTATGTAAACAACTTAGTTTTTAGGTATTCATAACCCCCAAGACTCAATAGCAATAATAGTAAAATAATGAAAAAACTTTAAGGATATAGCATGGAAACATTTATATTAAAGTCCATTCTTGTAGGCATTTCATCAAACACTTGGTGTTCACAGTTCAATTTAAGCATGGGATTAGTTTAAAGCTTATAGGAATAGCATGACTTCAACACCAATATCACCAATTATGAATTAAATCAGATAATAATATCATTAAAATATGTGGGGTTTGATAACAACATCAATTTTATGTAAACATGGTATAGAATTATAAATTCATGGGAGTTCATGGTTAAAATAACAATTTAATCTCATAATAACTTGTAAAGATCATAACATTGAATTTAGAATTGGATACTTGGGCTCCATGGATTAAAGAGACCCATGAATGAATGCTTAACATACATAGGTTAATGAATTCATGAGAGTTCTTGGAGGGTTTTCTTAGGATTTGATCTTGAATCTTGAAGGTTAAGGTTTGTTCTTTTAAGTGAAGATTAGTTTTTTGGAGAGAAATTATGAGTAATGGGGCACTAAATTCCCATTTAAGATTTTAATTTCGTGTTTTGGATGAGTTTAGGACCTTGGGTAAAGACCAAACGGTCCCAGAAATCTTAATTACGAAAACTGGAAAACTCTATTTTAACACCCGGTGTGATGCGATGCAATGGCGTCGGGACGCCAAAAAGGGGATAATCCTTATTTTGTCAAATAAAATAATGTGGTGTTATTACATTGTGCCTCTGGAAATGGATGATCCCCAACTTGAAGCTTGGCATAAGCGGTGCCAATCGCGGTGACACACTGGAAAATGACAATTACGAAAATGCTCCTTGGTGTGATGCGTTGCTTATCATGGTGACACATAGTAAAATGACAATTGTGAAAATACCCCTTTACATGACACGATGCTTATTGCAGTGACACACTAAAAAAGGACGAACGTGATTTCGTCTATCACCGCGATGTGGCCTTATCATGTTGGGCTACTGCTTCGTACTAAAAGTGCCCTAAATTCTCACCCAAGTATCGGATTTGGGCAAAATTTACATCATTGGAAAGATAATTAAATTTACTACCATTTGGCGGGTCTTGAGCTGGAAAAATCCGAGTAGAGAAAAATATATGCTCATATGAAGTTGACTAAAGAAACATTCTTCTAGAAAACTCAATCGTTAAGGACTATTTTGATTCGTCTAATAGCTGCTTAGCACTAATCAATAATACTAACCATTATTTAATTCATAGAAATCACTGAATAATAACAAACACATGATGTTTCAAAAATGGTATTTAATATCTTAAATGAACTACTTGGCCATCTCCAAAGGTGCAATGGTTGTTCTTTAAATATTTTTTCTAAAGTTGCACATCTTATTTTTATTAAGTCGCTAGCCAATGAAACAAACTGTCTACGAATTGTTTGATTCAAGTGCAGGTATATATGAAATATACTATATTAACGAAAAATATAGTTGACTCAAAGACTTTGGACTCCATTTACTGGAAAACTACTTTTTGGCTGGTATCTTGGTAATTAAAGTGATAAGGGAGGGTCATATTATCATTTTACTATTTTTTGATACCCAAATTACCCAACCTAATCGAAAACCACACTTAATATCTCCCCAGTTTTGATGAACCATTGCCCCACACCTAATAATAGGATGACAGTAGATGACATAACTTTTTCCAAGAGTTGTCTTGTCCCCAACTTTCTCCTTACCCTTGGACTTTTTCATCTTCACCATTTTATTTTGACATACGTTGATGAAGAATATGGGAACAATTTTCTTTGGGCCCAATACATTTGTAACCCAATTTTTACATCCTCAAGTTTGAGCCCATTTCTACTAAAAAAATTATTTGGGGAAAGGACATGGCATGACCATTTTAAAAAAATGGCCCATAATTGAAAAGGTGGACATGTTGTAGTCATTCGGCTAAAGTAATTCCCCTTTTTAGCCATTTAGCCCAATTGGGCACATGCAGTCTCTATACTCAATTGATACACTTTTATACGACATTGATACACTTTTATACTATATTGATACACTTTTAAAAAAAGAGAAAGGAAATTTTATGCAAGAACATGCAGTCCCTATACCCAATTGATACTCTTTTATACCACGTTAATACATTTTTATACTACACTGATACACTTGCGGTGTCTATCAATTGATACTCTCTTATACTAGATTGATACATTTTTTAGAATGTATATAGAAACTATATAGTCATATAAAATATGTATTTAAATAATACTTGTAGTTAAAAATTGTATAGAATGTGTATATCTATTTTCTTTTTGATGTTTGACTTGTTTTATTTATAGTTCCTCTTTTGGACTTGCAATAATGTTGGGGGTTGATTTTTAGATTGGGGAAATTGCAGTTGAACTGTTGAATAAAGTTGGAGTTAGGTTTTCCATTTTGAGTATGAGTTGCATTATCTACTCCTCAAAATCCTATGTATTTGTTTTGATCAAATAAAGTTTCTTATAGTAAAACTTTCACATGGCTTTTTTGATAGTCAATGTCATCATTCCATAGATATATATAATGCATGTTTCAACGTATCACAATTGTGGTTATGCTAATTTCAAAAAGGGAATAGATTTAAAAATAAATTAAAAAGCTGAAAAAAAGCATATAAAAATAGTGAAAAAAACACAAAAGATTAGTGATTTTTTTATGATAGAATGAAACATCAATATTTTTTTTAAAAAAAGAAGCAAAACTTAAAAAAATTAAATGAACTAGCGTTTTTTTAAGGAAAAAAACTAAAAGCAACTAGCATGCAAAATCCACAATTTTGCTTTGCAAAAGGAAAAGTTGAATTGTGATGCTTAATGGCCGAATTGTGATGCTTAATGGCTATTTACTGGGTTTTTAAATTTAGGTGCTAGTTTTGTGGAATTATTTTAATTTTAGGTGTTATTTTTGTCCTTTCCCCAAATTATTTCAATTGTCTTCGTGTTTGGGCCCAATCTGATATGAATATGAAATGTTTTCATGGGCCTTTTCTTGGGCCTATAATATCCTAAAATACAAATTAGGTTTTTGGTGAAGTTTTGCTTAATATGAAAAAAATCTACTTAAAAAAAAGTTGGTTGAAGTGTAAATGTACAAGTTAGGATTATGTCATAAATATAATCCCATCGACTTTATTAATTTAATTAATTCATGTGCAATTCATTATTTTTCATTCATTTTTAACAATATGGATAATTTGGTACAAATAATAATCTAATATTTGTTATTTTTAACTTTTCAAATTATTGTACTGATTTTATTGTGTGATACGTAGTGACCTTGTTTCACCCATCAAAGTTTGCTGAATACTTTTATTCATTATTTTCTGTTAGTGAGTTGAAGTATGGACATACGTAAAGGTATTGTAAAGTTTTTAAACGTTTGTGGTTTCACTAAATTTATGACAACGTAAACACTAAAATTTTTCATGGGTAGTGACATCTGTACAACACGTTTTGTGATTATTTTAGTGAATGGTAGCATGGATAATTTCAGCTTTATTTAACATATACATTGGAAGTATGAATTAGCACTTTTATTATGTAAATAGTGAATTTCTTATAGTATGTTGATTAATGTTCCCTCCATGTTGATTAATGTTCCCTCCATTTTTTCTTAATTGCTCCATTTTGAATTTTCTCCTCCCATGTTCAAGTATAATTTGTTTAAACGATTACATTTATATCCTTGCTTAATTTATTAAGACTATTAGGTGAGAATCTATTCATCAATATATTTGTTAAGCCATGCAAACCTATGACCATAGTTGATACTTTGTCCAAGTTGTGCTTGGACAATAGGACTTCTAGAGTTAAAGATGTGAACATTTAAGAGTCTATTGAAGCCTCAAACATAATGATTCATTTTATTTTGTTTCAATGCTCTATTTGAAAAGACTTTCTATTGTAGGCATATTATTTGTTTGTTTCATATCGTTATCCAAGTGAAGAAAAGACATTTTTAATGAGTTTGATGAAAAGTAATTGGTTCCAATAAAATTTTTCTTTCTTTATTCCAAACTTCTACTTAAAAATTAATGGATCTGGACAACTTATCATATACCCGAATAGTGGAAATAAGAATTGAAGTTGAATGTCATTCGAAAAAAGTGTATTTTTTTCATAAATTTCTTCAGTTAAATTTAATCAATGTTAAATGTGTTCAACGTATAACTAGGGTTTGTATAATTTTTTTTGATAATTTATATGAATTGCCAGTCCTATAATTAATTTGAGTGTTCTGTTGTTTGCATAATGTTAAAGCAAGTGCAATAAGAAAACATCCATTGATAAACTTTAAATTTAAGAACAAACATGGTCAACCCCACAAAACGGAAAAAATAAACTTAAACTAAAAACACTAAAAAATAAAAAGAAACAATAACCTAAGCAGTAGTATTAACACCCTTAGCAGCTTCATCACCTTCTTAATTTTCTAATTGTTAACCTCCCGTATGTAGGTGTTGAAATGATGCCTCAACTCTCATAGATCTCGCTTAAGCTGTTTCATGATCTGATTAAGGTCCCCCACCTCATCTTTCAGCAGATCAATCACCCAAACAGTTTGATAGCGTCTTCTTCTTTAATCAAAAAGACTATTCCCATTGTTTGAGGAAGACATATTATTTTTTATTTAAATGAGGTGTTTGGAAAGTTGTCTAGCACTCTCTCTATGGCTAAAAATGAACAATGTTTTAAAGAAAAGAGGATATTTAAATAAGATAGGGTCTTTGTTGGATAATTAAATGAGAAATAAATTGCTACACCTTTTCCACAACCAACAAGCCCATCCACTTACAATACATAAAAATTGATATTAGTAACGTCACATAGGTTCTAGAAAAAGGCGTGAACAGTGCTAAAGTCAGTCTTAATATGCAGACTGTAGGCTATCATGGTCAAGTGTTTTCTACTCTTTGCCAAATCCTATCAAAAATCAACCAAATATGCCAAGAGAATTTGAAGAGTTTTCTCACCTTTCACATAAAAAATATAGGAAAAAGAATTGGTAAATCTGGATGACTTATTTCACTCAATCATCATCATTTTTATTTTCTTTTTATTAAGTAAAAAATCAAATAGAAAGAGAAAGAAATAATTATGCTAGTTTTGTTAAGGTAGTTAAACTAAAGGAAAAGAAAAAGTGATTAATGGAATTGAAAATAAACTAAAGCATAAGATATGAATTCAATAAAATAAAGACATTCAAACCAATCAATAATCCAAGCTCTAAAAATATGGATCTTGTCACATAATCTTTTTTTGAAACCTGTACTACCTGGAAACTACTTCACACATTGGTTACACATGGAATAGATAAGAGGACATATCTTGCAATACTGTAGATTAGCATGATGTTTAAAACGTCTCCTATCCGGAAACCCGCTTCACGAATGAAATTTCACCACCCATCATATATCCTCTGCTTGTTATGCACCTCGAAGGAGGCAACTTTTGCTTTATACAACTTCATTTTACCAAAATGATGGATGGTTATTTGCATCGTACCGATGGGGAAGTATTGACTAACAACTCATGGTAGCCACTAAAAGGGGAGAAAAGGATGGACAAATTACTCAAATTTGAAAGAGAACGAAAGTTAAATGAAACTAACAAAGAAACATAGAACCATCATTGAAGAAAAAATTAAAAATTACAACTCTATCATGCATCAAGTACGATCTTTCCAATTTAATACTTAATATTGGTCGGTCATCAGTTGTGTTGCCACATAGTGGAGTGAAGGTTTTCATTTTCCTTGGGAGTGCGGGGAGAAGAATAGGATTTTTTAAGATTTTGTAGTGTATTGTGGAGTGTTGACTATAATAAGTAGTAAAGATATTTTCTACATCCCTTCAAATAAATATATGAAAAATTTTGTTGTAACGCCTCGAGTCCGTACCCCAGATGCTACACGGTACTCATAATCACGAAAGACCACAAGCTAACCCATGACTGGTACCTGCTATAATTACTGAATAGTAATACTGCAATTATGTGGAAATTAGGCAGAAAATATGTCATAAGGTTTAATACTGTAATAAAATTGAATACGGTATAATAATACATAAACTGAAACATCTATCTAAAAATACTCTAGTTTGAAAAGCCTTTAAACTATCTGAAATGTGGAGTTGATGGAACAAGTCCCCATCTAACTCTAGCTACTGAAATAAAACTGTTATGTTAAAATAATAATCATGTCCTCGAACTATGAGGACTCACCACTAACTCTAAATGCTGAAAATCTGTAATTGCTAGGGATGATCGGGAGCCCTGTGTCTGAACCTAGATATAAAACATCATAGCGCAAGAGAAAAGTATGTGTCATTACTTTGAATGTACTAGTATGAAAGGTGAGGTAGGCTGAAATGCATGAGTTCATATGCATGAACAACTGACTGAACGACATGAATATAACTGAATAAGAGTACATGCGTGAATATGTAAATTGTAACGGAGATTATAATAACACTAGATACTGAGTTCTGAATTACTGATTTACTGATATCTGAGTTTACTGATACTGTGAAGCTGATAACTGAGTGACTGTATCTGATAGTCTTGATCCTGTAGAACTATACTGAGTTCTATACTGAACTGAATGACTGTATTTGATAGTCCTGAATCTATAAAGTTGAACTAAATTCTATTCTAAGACCGGAACTAAAACTAAAACTATGGGATGTAATCATCTAACCAACATACCCCTCTTTGAACTGATTGGGGTCAAACCCTTAGCCCGAGCTAGAAGGGTATCACTACCGTGCCACAGGTAAAGACAAACTGAGTCACCCTTATCTGGCAGGTACTCTGAACATGAACGGTGGTACCCTCAACTAGTAGGTAGATCACCTCATCAACCCTTAACTGGCAGGTGGATGTCTCAACCTATGCTGGCTACATTATTTTGGAACATAAGCACTGCTTCTAAGGATCACACCATCTACTGACAGGTGAGTCCCTATCCATGGGTTCACTCTATGCTAAATCCTACTCCCAACAGAATAGATACTAAACTGATTTCTAGTTTATAATAGGCCTGACTGAGTTGTTACTGATTATACTATCTAACTGAACTGAACTGAGTTTACTGAGTTCCGTTGACTAATGGAATACTATCGAATTCTGTTAACTTACTGAATTTACCAAGGTCTGAACTGAATACTGAACTGGATTGGACTGATGCTGAGTCTACTAAATCTTTCCTGAGTTCTCTATCTGACTTAGAGTACTACTGATCATGACATAAATGAAACTATCTTAAGAATGACCATGGCTCTAGGTAATCAGCTAAATTATTGTGTTTTAAATACCCCTAAGACTCGATAACATAAATTATTAGACATGGCATAATTCTTGAAACATGACTAATTACTACTTGATCATCATTCATTCATTGGGATATTCTAGCAAACACTTACACGACATAAACTTGAATACATGCTAACATGAAATAAGTTCATTATTTAGTTCTCATGAACAACTCATCAAATACTTGGAAGGCATTTTATATGAACATAGTACTAATCAACACATGAGCATCACAAATTTCAAGGCTTCAACATGAATTCACAAGATACTACATACATAATAGTAGTTTTTACATAAATCCTGCACTTAATCCTGAAATAGAAATCCAATCAACATTATAATCATGATTAAACTTGAATCCAAATCATAGAAAGCATAAAATCAAGTTACTTGAAGTTTAAAAGAGTTTATGGGACTCCAAGGGTGAAAGGAACCCTTGGATGCACACTTGACATACCTTGGTTGCTTAATTCTTGAAGATTATGGTGGATTCTTCAGCCTTGAATTTGAAATTCAACCACCTAGGGTTTTGGTTCTTAAGCAATTTATGAAATAATGAGTGTATGTTGCCAATAAAAGGATAAACGTTGTGTTTTTGGGGTCGAAGGATGTGGGAAAATACCCAATTACCCCTAAGGACGTATCTTTTTAATGATTGAAAATCAAACTGTCGATGTGAAGACCGATGTACCGCATTATTGGCATCGACAAGATGGCCAACGTTCCACGTCGAGTCCATGTCATTTCACTAGAATTTGCCACTAGATCCAAGGAAAAATATTGATCGATACGATAGACGATATAACACATCGAGATCATATTAATGTACTATTTTGGATTCCCAAACATGGTTTAAACTAGGTTTGAAAAATCCAAAACTTATCCGAAAATACCGACTGACATTCCTGATCATGAATCAATCTAAAGATTGATACTTTATGGTCATAAAAGTCGTGAAATAGATTTGCCAACTTACGAAGGCTAAAATAACACCAAGTCTTAATACTTAGCTAGAATTTTCTAAGTTTAGGACCCCTTAGCAAGCTTAAAAGACTGAGTTGAGCTTAGAATTTTGTAGGGATTTATAATAGCTCCCCTTCGGAACATTCGTCCTTGAATAATACTGATTAAGCTGAGAATACTGCTAGACTACAATTAGACACGGGACATGTACAACTGAATCATGATTTCATGACTTAAATTATTGATATACTAAATTATCATACTAAACATGGATATCTAATGCATTGGTACATAGCTGGACATATTTCATGAATGCATGACTGGGATTACTGATAAGCTGGATTATATACTGGATATGCATGTCTGATGCATGAGTAAATGACTGAACTAATTTGTGAATGCATGACTGAGTATGCAACGTTAATTGATACTAAGTTGGTAGCTATATCTGAACATGAAACTGAGTAAATTCAAAGGAAATCTGTTACCTTGGGCTGAGTCTATGTTTACGGAGAAAAGTTAAGCATACTTGGTCTACATGTCTGCTTCTGCTTCCTAAGTAGCTCCCTCAATGGACTAATTCAGCCAAAGTACTTTGACTAGAGGGACTTCTTTGTTCCTCAATTTGAGAATCTGACAATCAAGGATTTTGACTGGGATCTCTTCATAAGAGAGGTTGTTTTGAAAATCTATTCCCATTATAGGGACTACGACTGCTGGGTCACCTATGAATTTCTTAAGCAAGGATACATGGAACACTGGGTGCATTGAAGCTAAGTCTAAAGGCAACTTAATCTCGTAAACTATATTTTCGAAAAGTCTGAGAATTCGATAAGGACCGACATATCGGTGACTGAGTTCTCCCTCCTTGCCAAACATCTTCACTTCTTTCATAGAAAAGATTTTCAAATACACAAAATCACCAATTCGAACTCGATATCCTTTCTGCACACATCTGCGTATGATTTCTATTAGCTTTGAGCTGTCTTAAGCCTTTCCCCCATCAACTGAACTTTCTTTAAGGTATCAAATACCAAGTTAGTCTCTACTACTACGGCCTCACCCACTTCAAACAAACCAATGGAAATCTACACCTCACCCAATAAAGCACCTCAAATAGGGCCATCTGAATGCTGGAATGATAGTTGTTGTTATATGCTAATTCAATCAAAGGTAAGTGCTCATCCCGAATACCTTTAAAGTCTATCTCACACGCTAGTAGCATACCTTTTAAAGTATGAATGGTCCTTTTTGCTTGACCATCTGTCTGAGGATGAAAGGATGTACTAAGGTGAAATCAGGTACCAAGACCCTTTTAGAATGCCTTCCAAAACTAAGAGGTGAACGGCGTACCGCTATCTAAGATAATGGACAATGGAACACCATGCAATCTGACCAACTCCCTGATATAGAGTTTGGCATAATCCTTGGCTGAATAAGAGGTATGGAATGATACGAAATAAGTTGATTTTATCATCCTAACAATTACCAAAATTAAATCATGTTGGCGATGAGTACGAGGCAAACCCATCGCAAAGTCCATGTTCACTTCTTCCCATTTCCAGGTAGGAATACTGAACTCCTGCAAAGACCCACTAGGTTTCTAATGCTCAATCTTAACTTTCTGACATATTGAGCACTTAGCCAAAATCTGCAATGTCTCTCTTTATCCCACTCCACCAATAGATCTCTCGTAAATCACGGTACATCTTAGTGGCCCCTGGATAAATAGAGTAGCACGTACCATCCGTTTGTGCAAGAATTTCCTATCTTAAATCATCTACACCTGGCATACATAGTCGACCCTGGCAGTGAAATACACCATATCCCTCTTAGGAGAAAACCTCTACCTTCTGATCTCTGACTGTTTCCTTAAACTTAGCTAGATTGGCATCCCTATCCTCTTTTTCCTTTACCTTGGAAACTGGGGATGATTCTGAACTACTCTGCACCCATACACTACCTTCTGCTTAATCGACTAAGAGGACACCTAGTCGGGCAAGCTGATGAACTTCTTGAGCTAACTTCTTCTTACCATCCTCTACATAAGAAACACTATCGATAAATATCCTACTAAGAGCATCAACCACTATATTGGCTTTACCCGGATGATATAGGATGCTTATGCCATAGTCTTTTAATAACTCCAACCACCTTCTCTAACAGAGGTTATGGTATTTTTGAGAGAACACATACTTCAGTCTCTTATGGTATTTGAACACATCAATGTACATACCATACAAATAGTGCCTCCAAATTTTTAAGGCAAATACTACTGCTGCTAACTCAAGATCATGAGTAGGATAGTTCTTTACATGGGGCTTAAGCTATCTAGAGGAACAGGCTATGACCTTACATCTCTACATCAAATCACACCCTAAATCAAATCTGGAGGCATCATAATATACCACAAACCCATTTGAATATCTGGTAGGGTCAAAACTGGAGCTGTAGTGAGTTTAGTCTTCAACTCCTGAAAACCGTTTTCACAAGAATCTAACCATTGGAATTTTACTTTTTTCTGAGTCAATCTAGACATAGGGGATGCAATAGATAATAATCCCTCAACAAACCATCGATAATAGCTAGACAAACCCAAAAAACTTTTGATATTTATTGAAGAGATGGGTCTAGTATAGTTTCTCACTACTTTGGTCTTTTGGGGATCAACTCTAATGCCATCACCGAAAATGATATGGCTAAGGAAGACCACTGACTTTAGCCAAAATTTGCACTTACTGAATTTGGCGAATAGCATGTGGTATTTGAGAGTTTACAATACTATTCGGAGATAGTATGTATGATCCTGCTCACTGTGAGAGTAGACAAGAATGTCATCTATTAAGACTATAACGAACATGTCAAAGTACTACTTGGACACATGGTTCATTAAGTCCATGAAAGTTTTAGGGGCATTGGTAAGAACAAAAGACATGACCAAGAATTCAAAGTGACTATACCGAGTCCTGAAGGCTGTCTTTGGGATGTCACATTCACTGACTCTGAGATGATGATAGCCTGATCTGAGGTCTATCTTAGAAAAATAATTGGCACCTTGGAGTTGGTTAAACAAGTCATCAATTTTGGAAAGTGGATACTTTTTCTTGACCGTGACTTCATTTAGCTGTCAATACATATTCTGAGAGAACCATCTTTTTTATGCACGAATAAAACTAGTGTGCCCCATGGGGAGACACTGGGTCTGATAAATACTTATCTAAGTGTTTTTTAACTGCCCTTTTAATTCTCTGAGTTCTGCTGGAGCCCTTCTATATAGAAGAATAGATTTGGTCTGAGCATCTGGAAGAAGGTCTATTCCAAAGTCGATTTCCCTTTCAGGAGGAACTCTAGGAAGATCTTTGGGAAATACATCCAGGAATTCACATACTACTGACACTGATTCAAGAGTAGGGGTTTCTGAACTAGATTCCTGGAGTCGAATAAAATGGTAGACACATCCCTTAGATATAAATTTTCTTGCCCGAAGGTAAGAAAAAAGATGACCCCTAAGTGTTGAAGTACTACCCCTCTATTCTAGGACGGGCTCATTTGGAAATTGAAACTGGACAATTCTGTTCCTGCAGTCGACTGAGGCATAGTAGGAATAAAGCCAATTCATGCTCAAAATGACGTTAAAATTAGTCATCTCTAATTTGACTAAGTCTACTGAAGTGACTTTCTGAGATATTATAATCGGACAATTCCTGTATACCCACCGGGCTATGATAGATTTACCCACTAAGGTAGAGACTAAGAAAGGCTCTGCTAAAATTTTAGGAATGACTCTTAAATCAACGACTATATATGCAGTAACAAAGGGCAATGGAGCTCCTGGATATAGAAAAGCATAAACATGTAAATAGAAAACTTTTAACGTACTAGTGACCACATCAGGAGAACTTTCCAGATCCTGTCGGGACATAAGAGCATAAAGTCTGTTTGGGTGCTGCCCACTGGTGGCACTGGATGCATTATACTAACCCTAAGAACCTAACTAGAGACAATCTCTAACTCTGTGGCCTGGCTTGCCACACCCAAAACATATATCATTGCCTTTTCTATAGATACCCTGGTGATTTCTACCACATTTCTAACAAAGTGGATTGGTTCGGGTGCTGCTGACACTACCCTGAGGTTTAGGGCCTGGTGTCCTATCTCTATTGTTGTCTCTAAATTTTGAAACTAGAGCACTAGCTGAGGACGGGGTTGGAACTGATGATTTTGGGTGGACCTGAGAATGATTCCCACCCTCTAACTTAGGCTGAGTTTAGTTGAAATTACCTGTTCTCACTCTCTTGTTCTGCTTTTCCTTATCCCTATTCTTAGCCTCCTCTATCTGCTACACATTGACAATGAGCCTGGATATGTCCATCTTTTTAATCAATATTGCGGTCCTACATTCCTTAACCATACTATTAGACACGCCAGACATATACTTACTCATCTTAGATCTACTATCTGCTACCACATGAGGAGCGTATCTGTCTAATTGATTAAACTTGAGAGAATACTTTTTCACTATTATGTTGCCCTGCTTCAGATTTATAAACTCCAAAACCTTTACTTCCCTCGACTCGAATAGGAAGAACCTATCCAGAAAAGTAGTGGTAAACTCCTCCCATTCTATGGGCCCTACATTTGTGACCTTTTCTGCTTTTCACTATTTGAACCATGAGTGGGCCACATCCTGCAATTGATATATGGCCAATTCAGTGCTCTCAATAGCAGTCACTTCCATTATATCTATAACTTTCTATACCTAAGCAAGAAACTCCTGAGAGTCCTCATATGACTTAGACCTAGTAAAAGATGGAGGGTTCATTCGAATGAAATCTCAAATCCTGGAAGCAGCAGTACTGGTCACTTGGTTAGTTGGAACAGCAGCTAGACATTCATTCTGGGCTGCCATAAAATGAGCTTAGGTGGTGAAAGATGCTCTGAGTTCAGCATGGGAGACGTGTTCATCCAAAGGATCTGGCTGGATGGGCTAGGGTTCTAGCTGGTCTCCTGTTCCTCTTTACTTAGTCATCTTTAGAGGCATATTCTGTAAACGGAAGATAAATTTAGATTAGAGTAGGATTTTAGCTAGAGCTCATGCTCACTCGTACGACATGAATACTGATAGAACGTAAACTTTTCCTAGAAAACTTCTCAGCCTTCTGTCCATAAGTGTGGCACACTACACACCAATGCATAAGATTCTACTAGATACAACTTTCAAACTTCCTAGGACTCTATTGAACCTCAAGATCTGATTCAAAGTTTGGAACACCCCGAATCTGTACCCTGGACGCTAAACTATGCTCATAATCTCGAAGGACCACAAGCTAATCCATGACTGGTACCTGTTGCAATAACTGAATAGTAATACTACAATTATGCAGAAATTATGTGAAAAGCATGCCATAAGGTTTAATACTATAATAAAATTGAATACGGTATAAAAATAACAAAACTGAAACATCTATCTAAAAATACTCTAGTCTGAAAATCCTCCAAACTGTCTAAAATGTGGAGTTGATGGGATAAGTCCCCAACTAACTCCGGATACTATAATAAAACTAAAATGCTAAAATAATAATCATGTCCTTAAACTATGAGGACTCAACACTAACTCTGAACGCTGAGAATCTATAACTGCTAGGGATAATCGGGCATCCGTGAGTCTGAACATATGATATAAGACATTATAGTGCAAGATAAAAGTATGTGTTAGTACTTTGAATGTACTAGTATGCAAAGTAAGGTAGGCTGAAATGCATGGGTTCATATGCATAAACAACACTGACTGAATGACATCAATATAACTAAATAAGAGTACATGCATGAATATGTAAACTATAATTGAGATCATAATAACACTAGATACTGAGTTCTGAATATCTGATTTATTGATATCTGAGTTTACTGATACTGTGAAACTGATAAATGAGTGACTGTATATGGTAGTCTAGATCCTGTGAAACTATACTGAGCTCCATACTAAACTGATTGACTGTATCTAATAGTCATAAATCTGTAGAACTAAACTGAGATCTATTTTGAGATTGGAACTGAAACTGAAAATGTAGGAAGTAATCATCTAACCGATATGCCCCTCTCCAAACTGATTGGGGTCCCACTTGTAACCCCAGCTGGAAGGGTGTCATTACCGTGCGATAGGTAAAGACAAGCTAAGTCACCCTCATCTAGATAGTGCTCTACAAGAGAATGGTGGTACCCTCAACTAGCAGGTAGATTACCTCATCAACCCTCAACTGGCAGGTTGATGTCTCATCATTCATTTATTGGGACATTCTAGCAAATACTTGCATGGCATGAACTTGAATACATGCTAACATGATATAATTTCACTATTTAATGCTCATGAACAACTCATCAAACACTTGGAAGGCATTGTATATGAACATAGTGCTAATCAACCCATGAGCATAACAAATTTCAAGGCTTTAACATGAATTAACATGATACTACATACATAATAGTTGTTTTTACATAAATGTTGCACTTAATCATGCAATAGAAATCTAATCAATATTATAATTATGAATACACTTAAATCCAAATCATGGAAAGCATGAAATCAAGTTACTTGAAGTTTAAAAGAGTTTCTTGGACTCCAAAGGTGGAAGAAACCCTTGGATGAACACTTGACATACCTTTGTTTCTAAATTCTTGAAGATTAATGATGGAATCTTGAGACTTGAATTTGAAATTCAATAACCTATGGTTTTTATTCTTGAGTAATTTGTGAAATAATGAGTGTATGTTGCCAATAGAAGGCTAAATTTTATGTTTTTAGGGGCTGAAGGACGTGTGAAAAGATCCAAATACCCCTAAGGACGTGACTTATTAATGGCTGGAAAATAAACTGTCGACGCACAGACCAACACACCGCATCGTTGGCATCTTCATGATGTCCAATGCGTCGCGTTGAGTCTGCATCGGTTCATTGGAAATTGTTACTAGAGTCAAGGAAAAATATTGATCAACGCGATAGCCACCGCACCGCGCTGAGATCGCATCGATGCACTATTTTGGATTCCTAAATGTTGTTCAAACGAGGTTCAAAAAATTTCGAAAGTCATCCCGGAACACCTACTAAAATTCCTGATCATGAATCAATCTAAAGATTGATACTTTAAGGTCATAAGAGTTGTGAAATAGAGTTACCAACTTACGAAGGCCAAAATAACACCAAGTCTGAATCCTTAGCTAGAATTTTCTAAGTCTAGAACCCTTTAGAAAGCTTAAATGACTGAGTTGAGCTTAGGATCATGCAAGGTCTTACATTCGTGCAGCTGAAATGATTTTTGAATTCCAAAACACATGGGGAACCTCCTTCAAAACAAAAAAATAGTTGAAAAATATGGTTTTGAACTCGGGACCTATGAAATGTAAAGTTGATGGTCAACAAATTTGTTGCAATAGCATTCATTCCTACTTGGCATGCAAAATATTCTTATTAATTCTTTATTTAGGTATGTCATAAAGAAGCCTAATTATTTACTTAAAGTAACATACAAATTAAGTGACTCATTTTAATAATTTAAATATTTTACACGTAGATTTTGTATCTGTTTTAAAAAATGGTATGGTTGAATATTCAATTGATTATCTAAATTGTGAGGAGAATAGTGAATTCAACTGAATTATTTATAATTGATAGTTGTTGATGTAATATATTTTTGTTCATAATTTGAGTATGAACATGACATGACAACAGTGAACCGAATTAGTTGAGGCGAAGAGTATGACAATGTTGATTAAATCAATTTTTTTATTGAATCGATAATGGTGAACCAGTTTGATTGACATATAATTGTGAATGTTGACTCAATCTATGTTTGGTGTAGTCGAAATTATTGATTCAATGTGTGTTTTAATTGAACATATTTTGATTTTTTCATGGACATAGGAAACACGATGAATATTTTAGGTAGATACAATTTATTATTTGTCACAATTAAGAAATTAGTTTCGATTCTAAGTAGGCGTAGACCGTGAGTATTATCCATGATATTGCGAACTATTGTTTCAAAATGTTTTGAAATGTGATTTTAATCTATTACATAGAATTTATTTGGACGTAAATATTTCATTGAATTTTTAATAGTTGTAATTATGAATAACGCCTCATAATAACCCAAAATCCAAACGTCATTTTCGAACCAAAATACTAAGGCCTACAAATTTAACTGTTGTATTGCAAACTTAAAAATTTTAAATTTTTACCAACTTAGTGGGTGTTTGGATTGATTTATTTTTAGATGTTTTTGGCTTTTAAGAATTTTATTTTTTCCTTAAAAGCCTACTCAATCACTAGTTAATGGTTCACTTAGTTATTTTTTTCTACCCAATGCATTTGTTATTCTTTCTTTCTTGAAACAGGATTTTGTTTCTTTTGTCTTACATTCATCGGTCTTCTTTCGGAAATAAAACATATAACAAGTTGATTAACGATTTCGGTTACTCTTAAAAATATTCAAGAAAATAATATGGAAGCAACAAAATAAATAAAGATGAATGAATTAATTGAACATGAACAACTGATTATATTTATGAATAGTACCAAAAATAAAAAAACTATTAGAAATGCCTAAACAAAAACAAAAAATGTTCTGTACTTGCAATAAGATGTTCCAGGTGTGAGTCCTGATTAAGAATAATAATTTTAACACAGTTTTTACAACTATGAAAGAGTAATAAATGTAAAACATCTCCTTCTTAAAATTCGTAGCCTTGATAAATTCTCTCCATCTGTTGTTGATCCTAAGATGCTTTTTGATGCTGCAAGGACAAACCTGAGCTTGATACACCTCAGAAGCTGAATGAATAATCTTAATCATCATTGGTTTTGGGAGAAAGTAGTTGTTGACGCTTAGCGGCAGCCACTACAATCCACACACAAAAAAAAGATGAATGCATTAAACAAAGACAAATACAAAGAACTATTTTTAAAATTAATAAATAAATATGCCACTTTGTCAAGTGTCATGTAGCTGCGATGCAGCTTAACTTAGAATTGATGAAGGGGGCCTATCTATATTTGAATGGGGATGAACACCGACAGTTTTTTAAAGAGATATGAAGGAATTTAGTAGTTGGTTGTATATAGTTTAGGTGAAGCATGAACTATGATCTCTTTTAAAGAGGAGATGAATGAGAGAGATGACCTAGATTCTGATGGTGTGTATTCTTGGAGGTGACCTAGGTTGTTGGATTTGAAAGGGTCAACATTCATTCCACATACAATTTTTTTAAAAAAAAACATGTGTCAGGGAGAATCGAACACTCGACCTAACTCATGTGAACATGATGTTTTACCATATTTTCTACCAGAGCCTTCAACACTATGCATGGAACATAATAATCAAACCATCACCGATCTTGTACGTTTGACCGAATTAGTGATATGAAAATTTTGAATGAATGTATGTTATGAATTTCGCTGATTGTAAATTTATCAACGTAATATCAACTTTAATAACTATTTATTTCTTAGTAAAGTTACCGCGCCTAATCCGCACCCCCCTACAATTGGTATCAGAGCTAGCTTTAAAAAATAATTGGTATCAGAGCCTTGTTATTTAAAAAATACGGAAGTCGTATATATATGGATTTACTTGATTAATTTATTAATTATGATTCATTTGATAAAACTAGATTTAGATATTCCTCAAAATATTATTTAAATGAATAACGTACAAAAATATAAAGAATTAAAGCAAATAATATCTGAAAGGCGTAAAGAATTAAAAATAAAGATAGAAAAACTACAATATAATATAATTGTCGGAGTTAGTAAAAACTCAATAAATGCATAAAAAGAAGAAATATCAAATTTAGAATCAACAATAGATAGTCTAGAATATACATACCAACATGATCTATTAACAATTATATAAAAAATGAACAAAGAAGAATTTATAATAGACGAAAAAACATATGAAAATCACGAAAGATTAAAAATAAAAATAATATTTTCTAATTTAGGTAGAAGGTACAAGAAAATAGGTGAACATTTATATTTAACGTTAGAAAAAGAAGAATTAAAATTAGAAGATAAATTGACAGCTATGGTGAGAATAGAAAAAGAAAATGAAGAAATAGATAGAAAAAAGGAAATAGAAAAAATAAAACAACAAACTACAGAAGAAATACGAAAAATAGAAGAAAATAAAAATAGTAGGATTGTTGAATTAGAAAAAGAACTACAAATGCTAAAAGATCTGTATGAAAAAAGACAGAAAGAAAAAGAAGAAAAAAATAAAGAACAAAAACTATTAAATGACATAAATCAATTTAAAGAAAAATTAGAAATAAACAATAAAGAAATGGAAACAAAGGAATTAGAAATTAGTACAATAGATGTTGAAGAAACAGATAATTATGATTCTGAAGATAGTGAAATATATACAGAAATCTTAACAAATACAAAAAATTTAGGAATCAATGGAAAACAAGAAGTAATTAATGAAGAAAATTTAGAAAATATAAACACGGAAATAAACACTCTTAATAAAAAAGAAGATGAAAATATAATACCTAGAACATCAGAAATAAGAAAACCTACATATCATAAGAATAAGTTTAAAAGATATAATCTAAAGAATGAATATGACAAATGGACACTAAAACAAATAGTTAATAAAAATTATAACTTTTTAGACTTAGATTGTGTAATAGATACAGAAAAAACAATACAATTATGGATAGGCTATATGACAAAACAATTATTAGATAATAATATAAATGTAATAGATGCACCAGAATATATAGAAAGAACACTAATAGGAATAGTGAAATTATGGTTTTTAAATCTAACTGAAAATAGTAAAAGAGTATTAAGAACTGACAAACCCACAGAAGGAACATCATCAACAACTACAAATAATTAACACCTATAGAATTATTAAAAAAATATGAAACAGCTATAAAAGACGAATTTAGTAGCATGACAACAACAGAAGAAGAACAAAATGAAGAGAAAGATACAAATAGGAATTTAATGTTAAAATTAGCAATATGTAATATGTGCTACATAGATGAATATACTTGCGCATTTAAAGAATATTATTATAAAGGAGCATATAATACAGAAGAAAGTAAAGAAATAAGAAAATTATATTTTAGTAAATTACCTGAACCATTTAGTTCAAAAATAATAAAAAGTTGGGATGAAACAAAAATAGTAGATACTCTAGAAACAAGAATAAAATTCTTACAACAATGGTATAGAAACCTATGTGAAAAATATAGAGAAGAAATAAAAATGGAAAAAACATTAATAAGAAATTTAGCATGTTGCAAAGATAAAATAGCACCTCAATTTGGATGCGAAGAAAGATATTATAAGAAAAGAAAAAGACAAGAAATATAAGAAATACAAAAAATCAAAATATAAGTATAAGAAACCAAGAAAAAGATATTATGTAAAAAATTATGAACATAAAAGACCATATAGGAAAAAGAAATCTAAAAAGGAATGTACTTGTTATAATTGCGGAAAATTAGGACATCTGGCTAGAGATTATAAATTACCTAAAAACCCAAAAAATAAACAAATATCAGAAATAAAAATAAAGAATACAGAATATATGCAGATAGATTATATAGAATACCAATTAGAAAATGAAGACAGTATATATGAAATTTCAGAGAATGAAACAGATAATGAAATAGATAGTGAACTAGATGAATTAAATGACTGAATAAGATATACAAATAAACCAAATGACTGAAGAAGATATAAAAATAGTAACAAAAGAAGAATATTTAAATGAGGAAGGAACAGATCCAAAAATAATATTTGATAACAATGTATTTGATGAAATAAAAGGAAAAGAGTTAGACTTAAACGTAGAAAAAATATTTAAAATACTAATAATAAAAAAGATATTTACTAGGAAAAAGGAAGAATATTATGTAGTAAGCCAAAAAGAACATGTAATAGACTGCAGATATGCAAAAGGTAAAGCTAGTATATCACTAGTAACAAAAAGGATAATAAATAAAGAAATAAACGATATAAAAAGTAGAGACCCAATAAAATATGTACACCTTGGAGGTACAGAGATATTGATAAAAGCATGTTTTAGAGAAGGAATAGATACACCAATAGAACTATATTTAGCAGATGATAGGATTATAAGACCTATAGAAAAAAGTATAATAACTGTCATAAAAGGAAATTTAATATACCAAAAATTTAAATTTATAATAAGTGCAAATTATTCAGTCGCAATAACAGATAAAAATATAGATAAATCATTAGTATTATATTGAAAAATATCAGGAATAGAACTAACCCCAGGAAGTGAAATATTTACAGCAAGATGTAAAAATCTATATGTATTAACTACAAAACACAAAATAACAGGAAAAAATAAAATTAATAAAATATAAATAAAAAGTCCTTTTGATCAATTCATGAAAACAATTGATAATAATGATTATAGTTATAAAAAAATAGACATAGAAGAAGATTTAGAAATAATAAATGATAGAATAAGTACAACAAAAAGAATAGCTTATAAAAAACCAGAATCATCAAGTTCATCAAAAAGAACAAGTTATGAAACAAGTTCAATAGTTAATTTAAATTAATATTACATAACAGGAACAATAAATGAAAAGGAATATTTAATACTCTTAAATACAGGACAAGAAGAAAATTATATAGCAAAATATCTAGTAAAAAATGAGGAAATAAAATTCGATAATAATATATGCCCATATCCACCAAGAAGCTTAATAAACACTAAAAATATAGCAGAAGAAGAAATAATAATAGGAGTTAGAAAAATGAAAATATAATTTGAAATAAAGGAAGAAATGCAAAAGGCAGACATAATATTAGGAATTAAATAGCTAGAACAAGTAAAACCATACAATATAGAACATACACAATTATCTATAACATATAATAGAGAAAGATTATTCCTAAGAAGATCTTTAACATAATATGAAAATATATGTATTAATGAAGATAGTAGTAGAAGGATATTATATTAGATATTATACGCCTATGATAGATACAGGAGCAGAAGCTAATTTATGTGGATATAATTGTTTACCAGAAAGTAATGGGATAAATTAAAAACACCAGTAATAGTTAAAGGATTTAATAACGAAGGAAGCTTAATTACTTATAAAGCTAAGAATGTAAAAACACAAGTATGGGATAAAATATTAACAATAGAAGAAATCTATAATTATGAGCTAACATCAAAAGATATACTTTTAGGAATGCTGTTTTTAGACAAATTATACCCACATATAATAACTAGAACAGATTGGTGGTTTACAACACCATGTAAACAGAAAGTAAGAGCAAAAAGAGTTATTAATAAAATAAGAAAGAAAACTGATTGGATAAAAGGAAGTGAAAAAATTACACAAAAATTGGAAAATATAAAAAATACTGAAGATACAATAGAACTGGTCGTATTTTCAATAAATAAAAAGGAAATAACTATATTTTCAATAAATAAGATAGAAATAATTAAGAAAAAATTAGAACAATTATATAGTGAAGATCCATTAAAAGGATAGGAAAAACATAAAACCACTATAAAAATTGAATTAATAGATAAAAACAGCATAATAGCTCAGCATTTATAGTAAACAAACATAGTGAACAAAAAAAAGGAAAAAGTAGGATGGTTATTGATTACAGAAATTTAAATGCAAAAACAATGACTTATAATTACCCAATACCAAACAAGATATTAAAAATAAGGCAAATACAAGGATATAATTATTTTAGTAAATTTGATTGTAAATCAAGATTTTACCATTTAAAGTTAGAAGAAGAATCTAAGGAATTAACCGCATTTACGGTACCACGAGGATTTTATAAATGAAATATACTACCATTTGAATATAAAAATGCACCAGGTAGATATCAACATTTTATGGATAGTTAGTTTAAACAATTACCTAATTGTATAGTATACATAGATGATATACTATTGTATACAAAAACCAAAGAAGAACATTTAAAATTATTAGAACAATTTACAGATATAATAGAAAAATCTGAAATAAGTTTAAGTGAGAAGAAAGCAGAAATTATGAAAAATCAGATAGAATTTTTAGGAATACAAATAGATAAAAGTGGAGTCAAAATGCAACAACACATAGTCCAAAAAATAATAAATTCAGAAGAAGAATTAGATACAAAAAAGAAATTACAATCATTTTTAGGATTAGTAAAACAAGTAAGAGAATATATTCCAAAATTAGTAGAAACTTAAAACCATTACAAAAAAAATTAAAAAGGATGTAGAGTACAGATATAATGAAGAAGACAAAAAACAAGTACAGAAAATAAAATTACTTTGTAAAGAGTTATCAAAATTCCAATTTCCCGATGAAAATAAAAAATATATATAGTAGAAGCTGATGTAAGTGAATATAGTTATGGAGGAGTACTCAAATATAGGTATGAAGAAGAAAAATTAAAACATCATTGTATATATTATTCAGGAATGTTTAACGAGACAGAAATAAAATGGGAAATAAATAGAAAAGAATTATGTTCTTTATATAAATGTCTAATAGTATTTGAACCATATATCGTGTATAACAAGTTTATTGTTAGAATAGATAATACACAGGTACGATGGTGGCTAACAAGAAAAATACAAAATTCAGTTACGACACAGAAAATTCGGAGACTAGTATTGAATATAATGAATTTTACATTTACAATTGAAGTAATCAATACTAACAAAAATATTATTGCATATTACTTATCAAGACAAAGCTACTCAAACTGATTTACCAATGGAAGAGGCTAATGCCAAAGATACCCAGACTGATTTATTGCTCCAAATGTTTAAGCAAATGGAGTTATTACAAGAACGAGTTATTACACTAACTACTGAAGTTACAAATGTAAAAGTGCAAGTCGAGCACTATAAAAAACAAGATACTGTGCAGGAAGAGCACATTAAAAAACTAGACCTAGAAGGTGACGATGAGAAACACCTTAAAACTCAAATTACTGCCGAAACTTCAATTACAGCTGTAGGGACATCTAAAGGGAAAAATATAGTCACTCAAAATAGACCTGAAATACAAAAGAAAAAGAATTATAACCTTAGCCAAATATTTTCAAAACCATATACACCAAATATACAAAATTTAGAAGCATTTGCATCTCCCCAGATACATACCTATTCTAAATCACTTAACCAAGAAAAACAGACATACAATTATTCTTCTCGTAAATACATTGACAACATACACACTTTACAAACCTTATTAAATACCAAACCTATTCAAAGTGAAAAGCTAGCCGCACAGCAAAGAGGATATATTACCCAGAAATGCCAAAATTACAATAAACTTATTGCCTTACCAGGAACAAGCCCAAATTTTATTAAATCATGTTACTATTATGACTTACAAGAGAATTACCAACGGACAATTATTCTATGTTTGATTTTATTCCGCACCAGCATAAATATTATTTGACGAAATTAAATAGACTATTAATGTGCTCAAAATGGGTATGACCAAAGATTATATTATTCCGGAAGAAATATGTGAAAAGACCGAGATACCTAAAACTTAGATACCAGCATTTTACCACAACAAAAGAGTTATTGGAATAAGCAATATATTATCAGAGTTACTTAATAATTATTCAAATAAAAAGCTAGTTTGGATATATAATTCAAGGAATCAAGCATTGATTTATTCAACTTGCAAAGAAGTTAGAGACCATGACATGGAAGAACTTAGAAAATGGGGATTAACACTCCTCAGACCAGAAGAACAACCATTAACGAGATCTATCAGTAAGGGAATTATTTCAGAAGAAGCTATGGATCAATTTTGCGAAAACGTTGGCCAAAAATACAAAGACCACATATGCAGCAGATGTAGTGGCAAGCACAACTTTATTCCAGATGTGATGCTACACTGACAAAAAATAAAGAAGATAACCCAAGTAGATACGGAAGAAAGAGATAGAGACAAAAGACATGTGAATAAATTTACTTTACGTAAAAGATTTTGATGTAAAGTCTTAGGCATTTAAAGTTTTTTTTTGTTACTTAGTGCTTTATGTCAAAGTCTTCTTTTAAAAAGATGAAGACTTTTTTGTAAGTATTAATTAGTCTAGCCTAGACTAGTATAGGGTTTGATTTTTCAAGTTATTTTTTAGGAAACATCATATGTAAATTTCAGTTATAAATCGAAGAACCAAAGGCAGTGCAAAGGCAAACCTTCATGTGTTGAAGCAAAAACTCTCTCTCTTATCCACAACAAATATTTTGCTTATTCATTTAAAAAAAAAAACAGGTATATTTAATGGAAAAATCTATGAAGGAACAAAACTTAGGATTATCAAACTTACCAGAACAGGTATATTTATTCACTATTATGAATAGCTAAATTCATAATTCCTAACAATCATGATATAATAAGATAAGTTCATGTTAGTTACTTTATAGTAGAATTATTCGAAGAATAGCATGTTAAGAAGTTTATTAGCAAAGTGAAAACGGAGAAAAATCCCTAGAACTATGCCATCCTAAAGGTGAAACCAATAAGGCAAGAAGCCGTGGTGGGGAGTAGCCAGAGTTGAGGCGCTGTTTCAAGGAAAAGTATCTGGATTACCATGCTAATAGTGACCAACGAACATGTTATTTAAGAATGATATAGTATATAGCAATCTGATATGATCATATTTTGTTATGTGTATGATTGAAGGGAATATTTTGAAAATAGCAATTTTATGAAAAATGAATAATTATTTATCTGACGAAATGGTAGATAAATTTAAAATACTTATTTTGTATTCACTTAAGGATATAAAAGTAGTAGATCTAAGAAAAATCATATTAGAAAAAGCATTTGGTAAATATTATATGACTAGAATAAATTACATACCATGCCTACCTAACTACTCTTACAAATACTTACCATGATAAATTACATATATCTAGAATTTTGGGAAAAAAATATGAGAAACATACAGTTAGTAGAAAAACAGATGAAAATAAATTTAGACAAATACATGAAAACTAAAGATATAAAATATATAGAATTTCTTAATGAAAATATGCAAGAACTACATAGACTAAAACAAACAACTGAAAAATATTATGAAAAAGCGTTTAATCAAGCTTAAATGACAAATGATATTAAAATACTTATTTTATATATACTTAGAGATATAGAAATCATAGACATAAAGAAAATAATATGGGGAAAATTACAAGATTATGAAGAGGAAGAATTATTAAACAGTGTAGAAAACTTACGCATATATTATGAACATCAATACTATTTAGATTCAGATGGATATCATATAGACTAAAAATGTTAGAATATATTAGGAAAATTAGAGAAAACCAAGAAGACCTACATAAAGAAATTGATTATAGAAAACAAATTAGAGAAATAATGGAAAATCTAATAGAAAAATTAAAATGGATAGACGAAACCTTGAAAAATTTAGAAAAAAGCAAAGATAAAAGTTTAGATAGTTTAAAAAATTCATTAAGAAGAGAACAAGAAAAAATAGTTAGTAGTATTAATAACCTCAAACAAGATTTTGAATATAGTACAAGTAGAATAGATTATTATACATTTACTTTAGAAGAATAGAATGATAAACTACGAATATCTAAAATACTGGGAACAAAAAATGGAAGAAATAAGATTAACAGAAAACCTAATAAAAACGAATTTAATTGAATATTTTAAAACAAAAGATATAGAATATTTAGAATATCTTAAAAATAATATAGAAGACTTACAAAAACTAAGAGAAAAAGCTAAAGAATATTACTACAAAGCATTTAACAATTACATAAATTAATGGATACATCGTACGAAAAGAATAAATCATTAAAAGAAATCAAAACCCAACTATAGAGTTTATACCAAGAATACAAAAGATTACATAGTACTAACGAGGATCCTAGAACACTAGATAATTTAATTACAATAATCTCTAATTTAGAATATGAATTAATAAAACATCTTAAGTCAAGAAGATAAAAATGAAAAATATTTCAATCGCTAATATTCACAAAATACATTATATAGAAATAAATACTTATTACCCAATAACTATTTATTTCTTAGTAAAGTTACCGCGCCTAATCCACACCCCCTACAAATGGGATTGTTGAATGAACGTACATCATTAATTAGCTTGATTTTCAATTTTTCAAGATTAAATCAAACTTTATTAAATTCACTCATGACCTGAGCTTGTTCAATGAATGTACGATATGAATTGCATTGACTTTGGGTTTATAAATATTATATCAAATATTATTAAATTCACTCGTGACATAGGATTTTTGAATGAATGTATGTCATAAATTGTGAATATTCTCAATTTGTAAATATTATATTAAACTTTATTAAATTTCCTCGTGACATGGTGTTGTTGAAAGAATATACATCATAAATTGTGATAATTCTCAGTTTTTTGAACATTATATCAAACATTATTAAAATCACTCGTGACATGTGGGTGTTGAATGAATGTATGTCATGAATTGTATCAATTGTCAATTTATCAACATTATATCAAATATTATTAAATTCACTCACGACAAAGGATTGTTCAATGAATGTACGGTATGAGTTGCATCAACTCTCAAATTATCAAATATTATTAAATTCACTCGTGATATGGAATTGTTGAATGAACGTATGTCATGAAGTGCATCGATTCTCAATTTGTGAATATTATATCAAATTTTATAAAATTCACTTGTGACATGGGACTGTTCAATGAATATATGTTATAATTGTGTTGACTCTAAATTATCAATATTATATCAAACATTATTAAATTCACTCGTGACATGAGATTATTAAATAAATGTACGTCATGAATTACAACGATTCTAAATTTGTGAACATTATATCTAACTTTATTAAATTCACTCGTGACATAGGATTGTTTAATGAATGTACATTATGAATTCCGTTGACTCTCAATTTATCAATATTATATCAAATATTATTAATTCACTCGTGACACGGGATTGTTGAATGAATGTACGTCATGAATTGTGACTATTCTCAACTAGTGAACATTATATCAAACTTTATTAAATTTCCTCGTGACATGGGTTGTTTAATGAATGTACGTCATGAATTGTGACCATTCTCAGATTTTGAAAATTATATCAAACATTATTAAAATCACTCATGACATGGGGGTGTTGAAAGAATGTATGTCATGAATTGCGTCAATTGTCAATTTGTCAATATTATATCAAACATTATTAAATTTACTTGTGACAAGGGATTGTTGAATGAATGTACGTTATGAATTGTGTCAACTCTCAATTTATCAACATTATATCAAACATTATAAAATTCACTCGTCATATGGTATTGTTGAATGAACGTATGTCATGAATTACGTCGATTTTCATTTTGTGAACATTATATCAAACTTTATTAAATTCTCTCATTACATTGGGTTATTGAATGGATGTACATCATGAATTGTGTTGGCTCTCAATTTATATACATTATATCAATCATTATTAAAATCACTCGTGACATTGGAGTGTTGAATGAATTTACATCATGAATTGCATCGACTGTCAATTTATCAATATTATATCCAATATTATTAAATTCACTCCTGACAAGGGATTTTTCTATAAATATACGTTATGAAATGCGTCGACTCTCAAGTTATCAATATTATATCAAATATTATTAAAAATCTCTCATGATATGGGATTGTTGAATGAACGTACGTCATGAATTGCGTCGATTCTCAATTTTGAACATTATATCAAACTTTATTCAATCCACTCATGACATGAGATAGGTCAATGAATGTAAGTTATGAATTACGTTAATTCTCAATTTATCAATATTACATCAAACGTTATTAAATTCACTCGTAAATAAATAAATGAATGCAACGATCCTCAATTTGTGAGTATTATATCAAACTTTAATAAATTAACTCGTGACATGCAATTGTTCAGTGAATGTATATTATAAATTGTGTTGACTCTCAATTTATCAATATTATATTAAATATTATTAAATTCACCCGTGATATAGGATTGTTGAATGAATGTACACCATGAATTGCGATTATTCTGAATTTGTGAACATTATATTAAACTTTATTAAAATTCTTCGTGGCATGCGGTTGTTGAATGAATGTACGTCATGAATTGTGATGATTCTCAGTTTATGAACATTATTTCAAACATTATTAAAATCACTCGTGACATGGGGGTGTTGAATGAATGTAAGTCATGAGTTGTGTTGATTGTCAATTTGTCAACATTATATACAATATTATTAAATTCACTCGTGACAAGGGATTGTTGAATGAATGTACGTTATGAATTACATTGACTCTTAATTTATTAATATTATGTCAAATATTATTAAATTCACTCGTGATATAGGATTTTTGAAGGAACATACGTCATAAATTGTGTTGATTCTTAATTTGTGAACATTGTATAAAACTTTATTAAATTCACTCGTGATGTGGGATTGGTCAATGAATGTACATTTTGAATAGCGATGATTCTCAATTTGTAAATATTATAGCAAACATTATTAAATTCAATCGTTACATGAGATTTTTAAATAAATATATGTCTTGAATTGCGACGATTCTCAATTTGTGAACATTGTATAAAACTTTATTAAATTCACTCGTCACATGCAATTATTCAAAGAATGTATTTTATAAATTGTGTAGACTCTTAGTTTATCAACATTATAACAAACATTATTAAATTCACTCGTGACATTAGATTGTAGAATGAATGTATGTCATGAATTGCAACTATTCTCAATTTGTGAACATTATATTAAACTTTATTAAATTCCCTCGTGACATGGGATTGTTGAATGAATGTACGTCATGAATTGCGATAATTCTCAGTTTGTGAACAATATATTAAATATTATTAAAATCACTTGTGATATGAGCATGTTTAATGAATGTATGTCATGAATTGCATCGATTGTCAAATCGATAATATTATATCAAATATTATTAAATTCATATGTGATAAGGGATTGTTGAATGAAGGTACGCTATGAATTACGTCGACTCTCAATTTATCAATATTATATAAAATATTATTAAATTTATACGTGATATGGGATTGGGGAATGAATGTATGTCATGAATTGCGATTGTTCTCAATTTGAAAACATTATATCAAACTTTATTAAATTTCCTCGCGGCATGGGATTGTTTAATTAATGTACGTCATGAATTGGGATGATTCTTAGTTTGTTAATATTATATCAAACATTATTACTATCACTCATGACATGGGACTTTCGAATGAATGTACGTTATGAATTGTGTTTACTATCAACTTGTCAACATTATATCAAACATTATTAAAACCACTTATGTCATGGGGTTATTCAATGAATGTACATCATTAATCGTGATGATTCTCAATTTTTGAATATTATATCAAACATTACTAAATTCACTCATGTCATGAGATTGTTTAATGAATATACGTTATGAATTGTGTTGACTCTCAAATTGTCAACATTATATCAAACATTATTAAAATCATTCATGACATGTGATTATTGAATGAATGCACATCATGAATTAGGAAGATTCTGAATTTATCAATATTATATCAAACTTTTGTTAAATTCACTCGTGATATGAGATTGTTTAATGAATGTACGTCAGGAATTGCAATGATTCTCAACTTGTGAATATTATTGTAATGCTCTGAATCTGGTACACGGAATGCTACACGGTGCTCATAACCCGAAGGACCACAAGCTAACCCATGACTGATATATGTAACTGAGAACTGAATAATACATTATAAATATGCAGAATATAAGCTATAAGGCTATAAGAGTCAAAACTAAACTAGTACTAAATATAATACAATGTCTGTAATGGTGTATAAAAATACCCAAAACTAAAATAAACTATCTGAACACATGACGTAGTCTGAAAGACTCGAAACTGTTGGAAAAAGCCCCAAGAACCTATCCCAAAATGTCACACGGTATTTAAGGCCAAACGTTGACTCAAGCTAACCCTCTAAGCCTGTCATCCCTTTCAGATCTCACTATATCACTCATCATGCTAAATGGGGAGGAATAATCATGTCATGAACATACTTGAATAAATAAAAGTACTGGCCTGTACAAACAAAATTGCTGAAAGTTATGAACATACTGGTACTCTAGTCTGACAAAGCCTCTACTACAAAAAAATGAGGAGTTATTGGGATAGATCCCCAACTGACTCTCCTGAACTGAAAAAAGAAACAACCATCTACTATCAAGGGAAAAATCAGGGACATAGGTCCTCAAACCATGAGGACTCACCAACTGTAAGAATATAGATGGAGGTACTCAAAGATCACTGTCGCTACTGAGACTGAGCACCTGAACCTTATCACGAGAAAATATAGTTCGTAGAACAGTATGAGAATCAGTACTTGGTATTGTACTGAGTATATGGGGGTGTATGCAACACTTTTAAACAATACCATAATGTAAAATGAAGTCATGCATGCTGACAATAATGACTTTCTTCGCTTGAGTTTTCCTGAAACATAATTTCCATAAATCATCGATAATAACACTTGCTTCACAAATCTCATAAATCATTAGAATCAACTCAAACTCTTTAACTCATGACTTAGAGTGACTCGTTAACTCAGGAAACTTAGACTATTATAGACTTGGGAGTTTCTTATAACCGACATAAACCATGTGAGCCGCATGGAGTCCAACGTTTTGCCCCCCCTAATAAAGGAACCCCACATTGGCAGGAGCGTCATACTCTTTCCAGGGAGTATAACCTCAAACTCATCTCTGTGATCACAAACTTGGCTCTTTGGCCCTCAAATCTCATTCCTACAGTGGCATGTAGTTCTGGGGAAGTAGGATGCACTGAACCCACACTTCCCACTCGGTGCTAAATGCTCCCCCTAGACTTAGCTCAGAAGGCGTTATGAAATCCACCTTAATCAACTCAAGGGTTTATCATGAAGACCAAATAATATATAACTCATCTGTTAATCATATACAACTTGTGGATTCCTAACTTGACTCAAACTCAAATAGTCTTCCTCAACATCAAGTACACTTGCTTATCAAATCATATTAAGTATCAAAAACTTCAATAAAACATCATAGGACTCATTCTTGACTCTCAAGCTCAATATGGATAAATATATTCAATGCTCAAACTTCTCATGGAAAAAACATAACTCATGACACTTGTCTTAAATTTCTTAGAATTCATTAATATAAAATGACAATATACAACTCATGGTATAAATTCTCAATTTAAGAAATGTGATGGTAAAATAATCATAAATATCAAACTTATTCAACTCAAATCTCAAAAATCATCAATAAAGAAATTTGGGTGTAAACCCACTTGCAAGGATCATGAAATTCTAATAGTAAAAATCAATTCTTTGGGCACAAGAATGAAAGGATATTCTTGTTCACGCCCCATATACCTTGGATTGTAATTTTAAGATGAAAAGACTTTATTGGAAACTCTTCTTCACACTTTTGAGCTAAGTTTCTTAATACTGTTGACTTAGAGAACTTGATTCTTGAACAACTCAGTGAAATATATAGAAGATTCTTGAATTTTCTTGGAGAAGATTTGGATTTGGAATTGAAGGAGAGAAACCTTAGCTCTAGATATTTCTTGGAAGGGATTGGAGAGAAAATGAATTACACTTCTCTACTTGGATATATATATATAGAGGCAAAAAGGTAGAAATAACCAAAATACCCTTGCGCAAATTCTAGAACTAGAGCCCGAGTTTTGGCCTTGGTGCGACGTGCCATGATCGTGGAACTTCACTAAATTTTTACAATTGGTAAACTGCTCAGTGGCGCGATGCGGTGAAGTCATATTTTCCACCTTGGTCATGACCTGGAAGGGCACTGCGACGCGGTGGAATCACGTTGGTCGCAATGGAATCGCGTTGGTGCATTGGAACTTGACAATCCTTAAATTAAGATTTGGCGCAATGCGCCAATATCACAGAGGCTCACTGGAAAAGGACAATTACCATTTTGGATGGCTCTGCGACGTGCTAAAGTGCCAGGTAGTACACTGTCTCACTAAAATGACTCTAACTCTTCACCCGAGTGTCGGATTTGTGCAAATTTAGTTTCGATGGAAAGCTTATTCAATGCTCTACATGAAAAAAAAGTATAAATAAGAGAAATACAACATGGTATAAACATCAATAACTTTGGAAGTCATCCATATTCACTCAAAAGAAGGATTTTGGCTTAAGAAACAATTAGGGTATTACAATATCTCCCCCTTGGAAACATTCGCCCTCGAATGTTGCTAGTTAGGCTCAATATCAAAGAGGAAACTGGAAATACTTTATAGGAACCATTTTCTCAACCGACTTACTTCACTCTAGATTTTCAGTACTTCATAGAATTCACGAATCATAAAATGGATATCTATACAACTGAATACGCTGGATTAGAAGGAAACTGAATTAAGGAAGAATGATACCTTTGGCTTGATTTGAACTTACAGAGAAGATATAAGGATACTTAACTCACATATCTGCTTCATCTTCCCAAGTAGCACCCTCAACTGATTGATTTCGCCACAGAACTTTAACCAAGGGAACTTCCTTGTTCCTTAGTCTACGGACTTGATAATCTAGGATCTCGACCAGGACTTCATCGCCACAGCACCCTCAACTTGATGATTTCCATTTTGGCTGGCTCCAGGATGCATTGATGGTTCAGGTGGCTCACTGTCTTACTAAAATAGCTCTAACTCTTCGCCCGTGTGTCAGATTTGGGCAAATTTGGTATCAATGGAAAGCTTATTTAATTTCTCACGTGATAGAAAGTGAAAATTTTGAAAATACCACATGTATAAAAGTATATTCATCTTTGAAACAATTATTTAATATTTATGGGATGATTTTAAGCTAGGTAGAAGTATGGAATATTACAATATCTCCCCCTTGGGAATATTCATTCTCGAATGAGATTGATTTAGATGGGAGAAATGATAAGCTAAAGTACATACTAAATATTAATAGCTAAAAAATGACTACCTAACTAATGTTACTGAGATTCATACTGAGCATGCATATCTGATGCATGATTTTATGACTGAGCTGATACATGAATGCATGACTAAGAGTACCGATAAGATGATTATGCATATCTGATGCATGAATACATGATTGAACCAATTCATGAACATTTGACTGAACATATAAGGATAATGATACCGAGTTTGAAATAAAAACTGAGCATGGAATAGAATACCATATTTGTAATTGAAACCTGAACATGAAATTGGAAAAGGTTAAGAAAAGCTATTACCTTAGGCTGAGTCTAAGATTAATTACTAAATATGCATGAGCGGAAACGTGAGAATGTAACCGGGTTTGGAATGTGATACATGAGCTGAATATCATGATCTGAACTAAATACCATAAATACATGGCATACGATCAATATTGGAGCTAGAGGGTCAACCTATGGGTACCCACTACTCAAAACTAGATTCGATAAAAGAAGAGAGCAGCATGTTTATGTCATGAAAGTTTTGAGGAATTATAGTGTATCTCCCCCTTGGGACACTAGGTCCGTAGAAGAATACTAACTTGACTGCGATACTTAGGAAAACTGGGATGATGCACATGAAACCAATGAATTGAATCGTGACTGAATATTTGGGATATGAAACTAAGGCATAATACATGAACCTAGTTGAACACATAACTACCTAGTTGGTCCATCTTAGAATGATCACATTCATAAGATTTCGAATAATGCGATTGGGGAGAAAGATGGGGAAACCACACCATCTGAACTTGTCTATTCTAACTTCTAAACTGAAATATTGACTTTGCAGACTAACTCATGCTATAAAATTATACTCGATTGGAGTATTCTATGACACTCTTTCTAAAGAGTTCTAATGACTATAGAGAGAAAGCGAATCTTGGCCTGGTCTGAGTAGGATATCTGAATGGGAGATCGCTACATAGTTGGGGTTCTTGTATTAGGAGGCAAGGCCTATGAAACATTATTTAAGATAAAGTGACCAAACCTTATGCACTATGACTGAGACTGCTGAAAAGGTTCAAATGGTGTTGAGCACGAATGCCTAAATATACTAATTTATCTGGTTAACTAAATGACTTATAGATAAATGTTGGCAAAAAAGAATGAACTGTACTTAGTCTGAACGACTAGCCGGAGGCTGTAGAGTAATACGCATAGGAGGTAAGGACTAACTGAGTGACATGAGGTGACTGGGCATGGATTTATCAAAACTGTATTACTTGAAATTGTGAGACCAAGCATATTACATTATTTAAAAACATTCCATAACTGAGGTACTAAAATACTAATGACTAAGTAACTGATAGCTATATGCTATGGTCGGGTAATCCTGAAAGTGAACTATGTTTCTGATCTGGCTAAACTAGGACTGGGACTGAAATTATAACTAAGATGGTAATTGAGACTGTAACTGTAACTAAGACTGTAACTGGGACTGAATGCTAGTTTTCTATAACTAAGGTTTAGACTGGTATGGAAGCACTGAATTATAATGGCTAAATAACTGATAGATGAAAGCCATGGATCTGTATGACTATTTGAGTCCTTTACTAGATACTGACTACTGAATGACACTGTAACTAAGGCCTGTGAAATAGAATATTAACACTACAAATTCACTGAGGTATCTAAACTGAGAGTATACGTGACATAATCTGAGTTTGACTAAACCCTAAGAGTGAAGTCATGAATCATGTGGGATAAACATACTGTAAAGAATGATATAAGTGCATGAGTCATGAGCTGCATGACCTGAGTTTGGAGTTTTCTGCATTCGTGAGACATGATTTGTATTACTGAGGGAAAAAAAACTGAACTCCTTATGCTGGAAAACTAGAATTGTACATGATTCTATGGAAAACGTTTAATTATAAGTTGTGTTCATGGAACCGAGATGTAAAGCATGTGGAGGCATCATGCCAGCTAAAGTACCAAACTTTACATTGAGATAAGGATGGGTCAAGAATCATCTTCCCTTACTGCTTTTCTATACGTACTGACACTACAACAAGAATTTGAGAGTCTGAATTGGTCACTTGATCGATCATCTCCCCCTTGGCTTTAATCCATCATCATAAGTCTGTAAACACTTTACTAAACTCTGAACTGAACTGCAATTATCATTACATACTTACACTCTGTTTGGCATATATCTTCCTTACTAAACACATCATCTGATTTTGTTCTTCATATACTACTGATATTGCATCTCCTAATTTACATCCACACCTTCATACATAATTTTAGATCAATAATCTTAAATTCTTTCTTGCACTGTTCAAGCCTACTGGTCTACGTTGGTACAACTATCGCCATGAATACATAATCTGCTCAATTTGGATAACGTTATCATAACTCTACTACTACTAAACTCTTGGGTTCATGCTTCTAAATTTAGGTCATAAACTATCATAGGATCTTGAGAAGAGATTTGATGGCAATATAATTTTGGGTTTGCGAATGAGTTCTCATGATTATGAATGAGATATGTATAACTTTGAAACATAACGAAACTGATGGGATATATTTGAACCTATGGGAAATCCCATAAATGTCTGCAGGGACTCTCTAAGAAAGCCCTACCCCTAGAACCTTGAGCTTCACTATTTCTGTTACCTTGAAAGTAAGGTGGAGTTGACATGAGTGGAGTATGATGAGAACCTACATAAATTTCTTAGAGAACCTAAATTTCTTAGAGAAGCTTTCTATAGCATGATCTGAAATATGAAAGAAGGGAAATAGTTCCTAAAACATCTCATAGCCTCCTATTCATAAGTGTGGTGCACACCATACCCATGTATAAGACTCTACTAAATGTGGTTTTTCAGACTTCCTAGGATACTGTTGAACCTTAGGCTCTAATATAAAGTTTGTAATGCCCCAAATCTGGTACCCAAAATGCTACATGGTGCTCATGACTCTGAAGGACCACAAGCTAACCCATGACTGATATCTGTAACTGAGCACTGAATAATACATTGCAAATATGTGAAATATAAGTTGTAAGGCCATAAGTTTCAAAACTAAACTAATACTGAATATAATACAATGTCAAAATTGGGTATAAGTATACCCAATATTGAAATCAACTGTCTGAACATATGCTGTAGACTGAAAGCCTCTAAACTATCTAAAAACTATGAAGTTAATGGGACATGTTCCCAACTAACTCTGAACTACTGAAATAATAAATTAATAAAATAATCATGATATTTTTAAATAATGAGGACTCACTGCTAGTCTGGCTGCTGAACATCTCATCTACTATGGATGCTCAGGAGCTTATGCTTCTAAACTTATGGTGTAAAATACCATAGAGCAAATGCGTCAGTATGTTGAATATACTGGTATGCAAGTGAGGTAGGTTAAATGCAAGGTTTTATATGCATGAATAATAATAATTGACTGTATAAAATGAACGCGAGAATACATGAATGAATACGTAACTGTAACTGAGATCGTGATGACCCTGACTCATGAATTATGATAATGTGGATTTACTGATATCTGAGTACTGATAATAGGATACTGAATGATTGAGTCTTCTAAATACTAAGGAACTAATGTCATATTACTAATAAAGGAATGACTATTTTTGACAGTTCTAATTATGAAGAACTGGTCTAATTGACTGTATCTGACAGTCCTGAAATTGAATGCTGATGACATGGGTCTCGTATAATTAATATACTATTAACTGAGTTTATGATAACAAGATTATTGAGTTTGAATACTGATAACATGAGTGACTTTATTTGATAGTCCTGATATTGATGGAACTAGCTAGGTTCCATACTGTACTGATTTGACTGTATAGAACAATCCTAGATTTCTTTAGAACTGAACTGAGTTCTATTACTGAAATCGAGACTATGGGAGGTAATCATCTAATCGACATGCCCCAAAACTGCACTTGTTAGGTCCAATATATAACCCCAGCTGGAAGGGTGTCAGTACCGTGGCACGGGTAAAGACAAGTTGTGAGTACCCTCTTTGACAGGGAGCTCTTCTGTCAACCCCTCCTAGTAGGAAACTCAAATAAGATATAGAAATCCCTAAACTCATAGTGGTACATCTCAACCTATGCTGTCTATGTAATTCTGGAATGCAGGGATTGCTACTAAGGATTACACCCTCTACTAGCTGACGGTGTGTGTCCTCATTCTTGGGTTCACTCGATGCTGAATCCTACTCCCAACTAAATAGACACTGAACTGATTATACTAAACTGAACTATTACTGATCATATTATATAACTGATTTGAACTGAGTTCACTAAGTTCCGTTGATTGACGAAATACTACTGAGATCTAAGGACTAACGGAGAGTACTGAAGTTAATGAGATTTCTAAGAATACTGATTTTACCGAGATTACTGAGTACTAATGTTACTGAGACCACTGAGGTTACTGAGATTACTGATTAGGACTAGACCGATACTGAATTTACTGAGTTTTTCTACGTCATGAGACTGATTGAATTTTAAGAATCATGGCTTGACTGAGAGTATCGTGAAAACATAACACTGGATCTAGGCACACAACTAAATTATCGAGTACAAGTACCCCCAGGACTCGATAGCATGAACATGATAGGACATAACACTTCTTGAACACATGACCAATATTAACAATTTATAATACATTAATTTGGGGATTTCATGAAGCACATGTTTATCATAGTTTTGTACATGAATGGAATTGCATATAAATATGTCATACTTTCATCAACCTAATCTCATGGACATTCCCTGAACCATTCATAATACAAACAATATCATGGAAGTTATTCTTAGTCATAGGGTAAAGCATACACTTATCGCTTGGGTCATAATTAAGCTATAATACATAATTTCTATTCTTTCAGGCATTTTATCAAATACCTAGGATGTATGACTTAGGGCATAGACATGACCATCAAATTAGTACAACAAAACTCCATATTTCAACTCAGTTTCACATGTTTCAGACCACATACTAGCATAGTTTCATGAACAACACATAAAGATTCCAACTTGGGAATCATACAACCATAATAACATGAACATAATTAACCCACATCAAAATATTCACAATACAAGATTTAAAACTTGATTCTTGGGATTCATGGATGAAAGGAATCCATGAATGAACACTATCCATACCTTAGTTCTTGATTCTACGAAGATTGACGGAGAGATTCTTGAATTTTAGTCTTGGATTCAAATCCCCAATTTAAAATCCTAGCTTGTTCTTGAGAGAAACTTGAGAGAAACAATATATTTTGGGTGAATTATAGCTGAATCACGTGTTATTGGGTATATATAAGGGTGAGAAATTAACCCTTTTAACCCTTAGATGCGTATTTTAATTCTGTGAAAATTTCCCTACATGGACCTCTAGCGCAACGTGGCGTTATTGCACCGTGTCACTAGAATTTGACAACTCTGAATTTGAGCCTTGGAGTGGCACGCCATAATCACAGAGGCTCATTGGATTTTGATGATTGGCATTTTGGTTGGCTCTGGAATACGTTGATGGTTCAGGTGGCACACTATCTTACTAAAATGGCTCTAACTATTCATCCGGGCGTTGGATTTGGGCGAATTTGGTATCGATGGAAATATTATTCAATTTTTCACATGCTAAGAAGTGAAAATATTTAAAATACCATATGTATAAAAGTGCATTCATCTTTGAAACAAGTTTTTAATATTTCTGGGATGAGTTTAAACTAGGCAGAAGTATGGGGTATTACAATTATATCTAACTCTACTAAATTCACTCGTGACATAAGGTTGTTTAATGAATGTCTTTATGAATTGCATAGATTCTCAAATTTTTCAACATTATATCAGACAATATTAAATTCAATCATTTCATGGGATTGCTGAATGAAGGTACGTCATGAATTGTGTCAATTGCCAATTTGGAAACACTATATCAAACTTTAAGAATGACAAGGATACCTCCTCAAATTGTAGTGTTTTATCAATTAAACCCAATTAGTAACACTCGGTTAATTCATGTGATTGATAATTAATTAACCATCTTCCACGTTAAAAATTAATGGAATTTCAAAGTGCATACTTTTTTAGTTTATTTTATACGCCCTTTAATTTTGTTAGGGAAAACGATTCCAACTTTGTTATAGAAGACTTCATATTCTTGCAATTCTTTGGCATATAACTCACAGGTTTATCAAACTTTATCTTCCTCTCCTAATTTGTTTCCTATGAGGTAATTGTTTTATTTATTTTTTATTAGAAATGAAATGTAAAAGGTCGGAAGAGAATGCCAACTCTCTGTGTGAGAAGAGCATGGAGCAACATTTGGCGGATGTTGACAAACGTTACTTTAAAGGCCTATTTACATTGTAAAAGATGTTTATTGTGTGAATGCTAATTGAATGGCGGGTAGATGAGATCGAGGCAATGAAGATGTCAACTGTCGGTGACTTTGTAGTTAACGTAGCTAAAATGTAACCACCTCCACCCCTCCCCCTCATAATGAAGTTTAATGTGTAATTTTGTGTAAGAAATTTCATTGTTCGAACTCTTATGAAATGATTGTTGAATTTGATTCACTGTCCAATGTCAAAGTTTTAATGAAATTTCATTTAATTATTTTTCCATTTTCCTTTCTAATTTTCATATATATTTATTTTTCAATTGAAAACCAAAAGAAATAAGAACTGCAATTCCATTAGATTTTTCAATTTGAGAGTAACAGCTATTATGTGATAGACATTTTGTTTGATTTTATTGGAGTAACTGATAAACTTTTTATTCATTTGGTGTAAATTTACTACTTAAATTTGATGATATTGTAAATGATATGAATCGAATTTTATGTTTAGGTCTTTAAAAGAGTTGATTATCATAGTAGAATAGAAGAGAATATTCTTGGATTTTCCCTTACTTTTTACTTCATAGATCTAAATGTGATTTGAATTAAATGAAAGACTATAAAACTTAAAATTTGTTCTGGTCTATTATGGTTTTCTTAATGTCCATTGTTAACAACAAAGAAGTGGTTTAGCCATGCAAAGTCACTCAACAATAATAAGTTGAACATTTTGTATGCATTCACTCAACCTAGGTATAATCAATCATATGAACAGGCTTAAAAGTAGGAGCATCACTTAATCTTTAGATTATGTAAGATATAGGAATGGGGGTAAGATATTGAATGTTTTTTAGGTCATTGATCACTCCAACTACTTCCTAAATTAAGTGTCATCGTGAAACACGATATATTTTGCTTTACGGAGTTTTTATTTTGATCAATCTAAGTAGGAGTTTGGCCATGAATTATTTTTAAAACAAAAAAATTATTTCACATCACTAAAAAAAAGTGTAAATAGTGGTGTTTAATTATTTCACTCTAAAAACAAATTTTACTTATTTTCACTTTTCCCACTCTTCAGTTTATTTTCATGGCCAAACACAACACCAAGTCCAACTCCATCTCTAAATCTAGGATTTTTTTATTTTCATGGCCAAATGGTGCATAAATTTAGAATTATAACTCTTTATCAAAATGGGGTTTGTCCAAGAAAATTAAACTTAACAAGTAGGGTTTTTAGGTGATTGATGTAAATTGTTATCGTGCAATAGAGTTAAAAAATGATTTGTTAAAGGGAAATAAGGTAACCCAAATTGAATCAATTACATTGACACTATTATAATGTTGTATCCGTGTTAGATGAACAACTTGGTTTTATTTGGGTTGTATTTTTGATCGTCGTTAAGAACCAATCCGTTCTTGTGCCATGCAAAGTCTACTATGGAGATGTGGATTCTCTGCAATGAATAGAAATTTCATCCAAACCAAGGTAGGGTAGGGTAGGCTAGGCTAAAAAGGGGTCAAATCATTAAAACTATTACATATATTTATTGAGAGTAATCAAATCAAATAGTGGCCAATTAGTCAATGCGATGACTTTTTAGGTGAATAAATCTATATGTTGTGATGCTTAATTTTTCATCGCACTGATGTAGATCTTATTAAAACCTGCTTCAATGTTAAATGAAATAAAACCAATTATAATTTGTATTCCAACTAGAAAATTAAGTCTTTTGGAACATAACCTAGAAAATATAATATGAAGAGTATAGCTGAAAAAAATACCAACATGTTTTTCATTTTAAATAATGAATAATTTACTAATAATTATCTTGAACGATATAAAGAAATTAAAAAAAACATTATTCAATTACTTTAGACTGATGTAGTATTGGTTTACGCCCTGTGAGATATGACATGCTTCAGTCAATATTCATATCAAATTAATGGGCATGCATTAAAAAAAAGCTATGAATCCTGTAGATTTACTATTTAAAATTACTCATGATATGGGGTAGAGTGTTGATTGCATACTTGTAACAACCCATACTTTTGGGATAATGTTGAACCATTTTTCCTATGTCTATAGACCTAAATTCAATGGTTTGTACTTAGATATAAGTGTGAATAACATTTCCTTAGTGTGTGATTATCCTTGTAGATTAATATACATCAAAAAAATCTCCTAGCTCAAAATTCAAGTTGAGCATGTTCCTATCGGTTGTCTTTTAGTTAATGATTTTTCTTGGGTTAAATTCTAGTGACTATTTTTCCTAGTATATAAATATTCATGTGTCCTAATATATATCAAATTAAATACCTTTGAGCCTTATTTCCAACTCCACCGACCGTTCATTAATTTGAGTCTAGAGTTAAAAGTTATGAATGTTTGAATGAGGTACTGTCTAGGGTATGCGATGGCCCTATGCCGCTAAGAAATCGCCTAAGGACACCGATTCAGCTATAATTTGGCCATGTTACCCAAACCCTAAGGTTTTATTTGTCCATTCAATGCAAACCATAAGGTTTGCTTTGGCCATGCGATACAAAGCCACTCTGGGGCGTAAAAAATTGTTCCGTTTGATTTATTTTAAGGTTATAAAGGTATTTTATCACCCACAACCATCCTAAATATAATTGAACAAAATTAAGGAATTATAAATGTTAAATTACCTTTATATATTCTAAAATATCATTCTATATACAAGACGAGAGAAACTACCTAGGGTTTGAGGATTCTACTCTCTAAGGGGCCAATATCTCTATATTTTTGTTGATTTTTCTTCGTAAAAAGGTATGTGGAACTATCCTAAATCTCATAGGTGGAAATTTTATCTTTTCAAATAAGTTTTAAAGATACATATATATATATATATATATGTTTGTATATGAAATGGGTTTTGGAAATCATTTAAAGAGCATGCATCATAAACCCGCTTTGATCAAAGTACATAATTATCCTGGAGTTTTTCCCATAATCTTGATTTATAATCTTGTGCATACATGATGTGATTTCTAAAAGTAATTTATAAACATGACTTTCTAAATTTCCTTCCCCATGATGAAATTTATGGTCTTAGCATGTTATGAATTGTGAATTGGGTTTGAGAGCATGAATTATAAGTCCTTTTTTTAGATGAAATTTATGTAAAAAGAATAACGGGGATGGGTTATGAATGGAGATGATTCTTGAGTTTAAATGCCTATTTACTTATTATGGATTATTGTTTCACATATTTTTCAAAGAGGTGATTTCTACTCTTAATGCTATCTTTTCCTAATGAAGAAATTGCATCTGATTAATGATTGAACTGGCCACCACATATTTAATCCTTGAAAAGAGATTGTGTTGCATAAAATTACATTTTCTTTAGAAGTAAGAACTCTCTTGTGATGTTTAAATTCTTTAAGTGGTCATTAATATGCTTTTAAGTAAGAAGGGCCATGGATATGATGTGGTAAGAAATAAATGACTTGCAATTCTAGGTATGACAATACCCTATTATGATATTCCCTTAACAAAATGATAAAGAATTTATTATAAGCATAAAGTACATTTTTAAGAGGCTGAAAATTAGGGTTATAGAGAGTTAGATGGTTACCCAAAGAAGGCACGAGTCTAGATAAATCATTAGCCTAAATCGTGTTTTGCTGATACGGGATTTATTATGCCCTGGAAGAGAGGATGTACCCTAAAAAAGGGGATGTACCCTAAAATAAGGGATTATACACTGGACTTGTGCCCTTTGCATATCAAAATTAAAAACTCCAGCCTTTACAACAAGATTAGGTTGGGGGCTTGGCCGTCAAGTTAAGGGTGGATCCTATATAGCCCGTACAATTATAGGATGGTAGGGTTCACGATCTAGCTCAGAAGTAAAACAAAGAGTTGAGTCATGACTTACAAGAATATTTTGAAACTTTTGAATTATGCCCATGTGTTTTTTTGATATCTATTATGTTAAATTGTTTTCAAAATGCTATCGACTATTTCATACAGAATATGTGTTGTTTTTGGATAGTT
>NC_061121.1:160603496-160607655 GCF_002878395.1 Capsicum annuum
TAAATTATTGTTTGGGGCATAGACAAGTAGTGTCTCTTAGTTTAAGTCTTTTCATTGTATCTTGTAAGGTGCAGAATGTTTTCTATTCTTATGTCTCATGAGAATCTCATCTAATGTCTTGTACCAATATTAATTAGGCCAAGGATTCTTGGAAAAATTCATTTCTTACGATGTTTTGATCATGTGCCATTAAACACATGCCAAGATCATGTCGACTTCAAGTTTTATTATCTCATATTTGTGCTTACACGTTTCCCTAGGGGTTATCATCAAGCTCATTGGCTGACTTCACATATTTTGTTGAGTAAAAATGTTCAATGTGATGTAATATTCTTTATTCTACACTTTTAGAGCTTCAAAAAGTCCCTACCCATCGTTCGGGGATTAATGATCCCAAAGGAGAGATAATGTAACACCTCACACTTTCGGGTTAAAATTTGAATTATCCTTTCTATGTGCATAGACTCAAAACCAATGATTATTTTTAATATATAGTGTGTAATTACCTTTGAATAATTAATTGATGTCAGAAATATCCCCAAACTCAAAGACGAGTTGAAAACTCTTCCATCAATTAAGTTTTGATGAATGACTAAACATGGATAAATTCCATCAACTATAACTTCTTGTAGATGAAGATTTATAGGGATTATTATATATCAGTTAAAATTTCTTTGAGTCTTCTTTCCAACACAACTGTTTTTAGCTTAATCCAATATCGGAGTAGAAAGTTATGCTCATTTTACTTTGAAGCGTCTGACAACAAAAATATGACGACCAAGTTGACGGGCCGTCAACTAAGTGATGACTAATCAGCCCTAATCATCAGCCTAGGGAAGTAATTGGTAAAATCCAGCCAGAAAGTGACAACCTAGGTGACGACCTATCACCTGAGTGATGGGTTATCAACCATGGTCGTCAACTGATGAAAAATTGTGGTTTCTTTGGTTTCTTTAGGGGTATTTTGGTCCTTTCATCATTCTAAAACCTACCCCACAAATATTAATTGTATCCTAAGAGTTACATCTAGTTTGATATTAGTTTTAAACATTAAAATCTCTCATCACTCTCAAATACATGATCAAACTAGGGTTTCCTCCAAGAATAAGAAATCAAGAAAAATCAATTCTTAAGTCCATGATTTCCAAGGAACAAATCAAGATTTGAGTTTTACTCTTTAAACTAAGTAATCTAAGGTACGTGGGGTTTTTCTAAACTACATGGTTATGGTGAAATCATTTTAATTATGTTTGAATATTGTGAAATCATGAATTTACAAAAGAGTTTTGAATATACATTTACAATTATGCATTGTGAATCCTTCTTGACAATAATGTTTTGGTCTTGAGGCCTTACCCCTAAACTCGATTTTATTGATATATATATATAAATATATATACATATTTGTGTGTGTGTAGGCATGTTGTTTGATGTTTTGGAATCGAATTGAGAGCAAGAAGAATTATAATCCCTCTCATGTTATAAACCCCCTAGATTTTATATGTTATAAATTATTCAATCTCATACTGAGATATATGTTACAAATGTATTTACTGTTGTTTAAGACTTGATATTAATTATGAATTAAAGAGAGGGTGTTTCTTATTTATATAAAGGAGAAGTGATGATTTTAAAGAGTTGCATGGTTTGTCACAAAATAATTGGCCACTACATGTTTGATGACATGTTGGAAAGAGAGAATATCTGCATAGTTTGAAATACGTTTTGAAAATAAGAACTCTCTTGTATTGTTTGATTGATTTGGTGGTCTAAACATTGTTTTTATTTAAAAGAGTTGTAAATTGATAATGTATGGCTGAGACATATGACTTGCAAATCCTGGTCTGACGATACCAAACAGATGAATGCATACCAGATTCAGGACAGACTAAAGAACAAATTTTACTCAGATTTTCATATTATGAATTTAGAAAGATGCATGTTTAGAAAAATTTTAAAAGTGGTCTTAAAGAGATTTAGTTAGTTACCCGATGAAAGAACGGGTTTAAGGACTATGCTAAAAACTATGATTTTCGATACGGGATTATGGTACCCTGCTTTATGATCTTGTGTACCTTGATTCATGTCGTCCCAAATTGGGACAATGGTTTGGAGCCCTGCTTTGTGATCTTGTGCACTACCATGACATATTGATTTGATTGGGGATTTTTACACCCTGCTGTGTGATCTTGTGTGTCCCCCTTATAGATACTCCAATCCATGTGGCAAACTTGGATTGGGGGCTTGGCCACAGAGTCAAGGGCGCATCTACATAATTGTTTTGAAGGTCATTTGAAGCTGCCCATGTGTTTTAAATTATTTCATGGATAATGTTTTATGAAATGCTCTCACTTATGTTGTATAAAAGTACATTATTTTGGATTGCTCAGTGTACCAGTAAAATTATATTGGCCCCCTATATTTAAGGATTTGGGGCACTGGCATGGGATCCCAATAAGCAGTAGAGTTTTTTGGTCAAAAGTTGCAGCTGGCGAGCCTCCCTTATTTTCGAAATCCTAGTTATGAGCTATTGTTATTTTATTTTGATTCATGGTCTGACTGGGGGCCTTGTCCCAGTTTTGTTTTAGACATATGTTGGGTTTTGTAATGTTAGAGATTTCGCTGATGGGTGTCATATGTTTTGAATATTAAAAATTTCTTTCAAAATTGTTCAAGTGTTATGAGATTGACTATGGTTTCATTTTGTTATGTTTTTTCGCAAATTCTTTATATTGAATGAATATTGTGCATGATTACCAAATATAGAAGAGTGCCCGGGCCTTCATACTTTGGGATGCTCATTACGGCCAGGCCCCAGCTCGGGTCGTGACAAAGACATTGGTAGAATGACCTCTTAAACTGAAGTAAGAGGAATTTGCTTGAATAGGAATTGATTTATCATGATTCTTACCTGAAACATGACACCACAGGGAAATTTGGGAACTACCTTAATTCATCATCTCCCCCTTAGATCAAAGTCTTAGTCATAAACTTGAGGACATATCCTCTCAGTAAATTTAGCCACAACTTTCAACACAAAAAATGGGTATCACCATATATGTTAAATTCCCCTAATAAACTATACTCAGAAGAACTTGTTTTTTGGAAATGCTACTCTTAACTTTTGCTAGCCCCTATAGCCATCACCCTACAACTCCCACTCTCATGGGCATACACATCCATACTCCTTATCATATAAAAATTCATTCTCCATTACTTAATATACTAGCACTACACCTCTAATCACATAACTTAAAATTTAACAAAATTTATAAAACTATACCAGAGGCGTATATTACCTACCTATATTTCGTTAATTCAACTCTAAAGAACACCATACAATAACTTCCCAGACTTCTCCATACTACAAAACTCAATATCGTAACCTAGGTACACATGAAACTTATACACCTAAAACCTTATCTGAAAACATGGTACCTAGGGGTTCAAATTATCCTTATATACTTACGTCCTTACCCACTTAAAGACTTAACCATAATTTATCATTTTACCCTAGTCCTTATGTATATATATATCATAATTATCCACTTATTTTTTCATAAGTTGCCAACCTAGGAAGTTTCACATATCAAATCAAGCCTACTAATTCATTACCAATAAATATGTATCATTAGTCTTAAGCTACTACTCTTATCAGCACAATCCATATCTAAAGTTCAAGTCTATTGTCTATCACAAATCACGTACCACTGATGTAGCATGCCACATATTATACTACTCCATCAAATTGGGAACTCATCCCAAATACCTTATTTTACTTAACTACTACCTACAATCACATCCCCTCTGTGACATTACTACTATACCTCAAAATCTACTACATACCTTAGCACATAGAGTACTAGTTTACAACTACTAGAGAAAACACAATCAAGAAGGGGGGAGGGGGGTAAAGTCACATAATAGGGGTAGTATATTTTCATCTCTAACCTTAAGCATGACATCTATAACAAGGATTCTGAAGGAAATTGAATAAACTTTGTACCTTATGCTTAAAAGCACAATTGCATTAAGATAGAGTTATACACTAGAATCAACACACTTTGAAGTGCTAATGGACTCTTCTCAAGTCCTTGTGCTATCTTATTACTTCATGGATAACTTAAAAAAAATAGGCCACATCGCTAGGAAATCTAAA
>NC_061121.1:160610655-160643901 GCF_002878395.1 Capsicum annuum
ACTTAAACTAAGAGACACTACTTGTCTATGCCCCAAACAATAATTTACATGCCTCATCATTTCAAACTTACAATTCTCAAAGTACACATCTAACCATATGAGTTTGAGTCTTATTGAATGGTACTTTATGTTGAAGCGTAATTCAAAGGAAAGAGGTGCTAGCTTTAGCTATAGGACCCTGTACTCTATTCCCCATTTAGAATATTACTTTACCTTTTCTCCACCATAAAACACACTCGAGTTTTAAATCAAGGAGAAATAGCCATATAACTTATTGGTTTACATTTTTCATCAATCACAACATTTAAGCCTATCAATACTACACCCACTTCATGGATCTCCCCACTAAGATGTAATGGCCTGGATTTCCCAAGCATAATCTAAGTCCAAATACATGAGCATTCATATATAATTGTTTTATGAAAAACACATTATTTTTCAGTTTAGAGCCTTCCATTGAGTAGGAAATTCAGTTACCTTTCCAACAATATAAAATTTGCCTAAATCTGATAACCGGGTAAGAAGTTATGGAGATTTTAAGTTTTAGTCGTTAAACACCGTTATTTTATCCCTTAGCATATCGCGGAGCCAACATAAATGAAAAGTGTCAATTTCCAATGATGCTCTATGAAACCACCACATTGTGCCATCAGCCAAAATCCCAATTGTCCTTTTCCAGTATCCTGTCGCGATAATGGCGCATCGCGCCAAGGGTGAATTTCAGAATCAAAAGGGCACCATGATTCCTCCGTATTGCGCGAAGTCCTCAGTTCCCAGTTGTCCAATTCTAGTGACATGGTTCAATAGTGCCGCGTTGCACCAGCTCATAAAATTGAGAATTTTAAGTAATTCCAAGTTTTAAACCTGAGGGTATTACAATCCTTTTTCCCTCACCCCAGTTAGCCTTTAACACAAAATTCACCTTAGTTAACCTATTATTTCATTATTTTAATAACTTTTCCCCCAAATCAAAGAAGATTCTCTCCAAATCAAGAATCCTAGCTTTCAAATTAAAGGCCAATCCTCAAGAACTCACCAAGAACTTTAAGAAATTCATCCATTAAGGTATGTTAGATGTTCATCCATTGATTCCTTTGGTCCATCGAGTCCAAGTAACCTATTTAATTTACAAGTTTTGATCCTTTCAAGTCATTATATTTTAAATTTTGATTTCATCCATGAATCTCCATGTACTATTCATTTTATACCACGTTACCATGAAATTATTGTTATTATTCAATCCTCCATGTTCTAACATTAGTAATTATTGAATTAACCATGAATTAATGATATTATGATGAATTTATGCTATTCCTACAAGATCCATGATATTCCTATGATTTTTTTGAACCATGAACTACAAGTGTTTGATAAAATGCCTACAAGAGTGATTTATTTAATAAGAGCCTTCATGTTTTCATCTCCAAGTCTTAGTGTCATTTTACTATAATTGTTTTGAGTCTTGGGGGTATTGAATACTCAAAATCCATAGATGCTTATTTAAGTCTAGTTTTAGTACATTATAGAATAAATTCAGATTATACTGTGAGCATTTTTAGAATAGTCAAATAATAGTCAGTTAAACTCAGAACAGTCTAGTATTTCAGTGTCTTTCAGTTGGGAGTAGGATTTAGCACTAAGACAGTATAGGGATGGCGACTTCCCTGTCAGATAAGCTGAGTCGTTAGTAGCAGTCCGTATACTCCAAAACTATATAGCCAGCATAGTATATGAGAAGTCACCCATCAGATTAGGCTTGACTATCTCGCAGGGGTCACCCAATAGTTCAGGCTTAACACCCTTAGTTATTTGGTTATTATATCAGTTTAATAGATCCACATAGCCATTTTTAGTACCTGTGGCATGGTATTAAAACATTTCCAACTGGGGTTACAAGTTGGACCCTGATTAACTCAAATTGGGGAATATCGGTTAGGTGATACCTCCCATAATCTCATATATAGTCTTAGTTACAGTCTTAGTTCAGTTACGCAGTCTTAGAGTTTCTTGACCAAAGTATATAGATACCAATATTTTTTAATATTTCAGTTTACAGATTATACTCAGTGCATGTTATATGCTTGGTCATGTATTTCTAGTGTCTCCATATTTTCATATGATTTAGTATTTATGACTGTCATGCATACTAGGTATTTAAAGATTCTCCATATATTTTTAGTATCTACATATTCCATGTTCTTTACTCAGTACTCTATGTTTTACATCCATATTCAGTTAATTATTAGTTCTATTCATGAAACCATGCATATCAGCCTACCTCATTTAGCATACTACTACATTCAATATACAGATTGCATACCTTTCTTGGTGCAATTATGTATCATATCATAGGTACTAACGCTCAATTCTTGGACTGCACTTAGGACTCACTTCTCAGTCTATCAGCAGTAGTAGTAGTGGTGAGTCCTCATCATTCGAGGATTCATTATTTTACTTTATATCTCTATTTCAATAGTTAGCAGAGTTATTTGGGGGCCTCTCCCATCAACTCATATTTAGTCAGTCAGTTTTAGAGGCTTTTCAGACATTAGAGTCAGTTATTTAGTATTTGGATATTCAGTTGACATGTCAGTTTATCAATATTTAATAGGATTCAGTCAGTTTTCCTATAGATTCATATTTTAGTATTGATTCAGTGATAAAACCTTATGGAGATATCAGATGTTTTCTACAATTATAATATTATTATTCAGTGCTCACAACAGGTACCATCTCATGGGTAAGCTTATGGTCCCTCGGGACTGTATGCGCCATATGACGACTAGAGGGTAGTCTCGAGTCATTATAAACATGGTATCAGAGCCTAAGGTTTTAAAGTTTTCTAGAAAGTCTGAAAGACACATCAAGTAGAGTCTTGTGTAAGGGTGTGTAGTGCGCCACACATATGGACGAGAGGCTAAAACGCGTTTAGGAAAAGTTTCCTTTCTTTTAGAATTTATGTCGTGCGATTGACCATTAGCTTAAATTAAACTCTCAGTCTAATCCATTTCTTTCTTCCATTTACAAAACATGCCTCATAACAAGAACAGAAGAAGAATAGGAAATTATCCAGCCCCTCAGGCAGCCCCTTAGCCTGCCAGACAGATCCTCTGTATGAGCATGTCTCTCACGCAGAATTCAGGGTTGCGTTCACTTGTCTATCCAATTCCATAGCAGCAAAAAATAAATGTCCAGCTACTGTTCCAGCAAACCCAGTGGAAAATACTACTGTTACTAGAATTTAAGATTTCACTCTGATGAATCCTCCTTGTTTGACGGGATCTAAGTCTGAGGAGGATCCATAAGAATTCTTAGATTTGGTGCAAATGGTAATGGATGCTATGGGGGTGACATCTAGTTAGAGTGTTAAGTTGGCTGCATATCAGTTATAGGATGTAGCCCATACTTGGTTTAAGCACTAAAAAGTTGATAGGGGTATAGATGCAGGGCCTGTAGAATGGGAAGAGTTTTCCATAGCTTTCTTAGATAAATTCTTCCCATTGGAGTTGAGGGAGTCCAAATTGTTAGATTTTATTAATTTAAGGCAAGGCAAACATGTCCGTTAGGGAGTATTCACTCAAGTTTAATCAGTTAGCTAGGTATGCTCCTCATGTGGTAGCAGACAATAAGTCCAACATGGGTAAGTTTATGTTTGGTATATCTGATAGTGTGGTCAAGAAGTATAGGACCACAATGGTAATTAGTGAGATGGACTTGTCTAGGTTTATGGTTCATGCTCAACAGATAGAGGAGTAGAAGATTAACAAAAGAGAGAGAGAGAGAGAGAAAACAAGAGGAATAGGACAGGTATTTTTAATTTCAATTAGCCAAAGTTAGAAGGTGGTAACCATCCTCAGTTTCATCATAGGTCTATAGCCCAAACACCTTCTTTATCTAGTGCCCCAGTACGTAAATTTAAAAATGACAATAGGGATAGGGAACCAGGCTCTAAGTCCCAGATCAATGTTAGCAGTGCTCGTACAAATCCTCTATGTTAGAAATATGGTAGACACCATCATGGTGAGTGTAGAGTGGGTACTGATATGTTCTTCAGGTGTGGTAGTCCAGGCCATCGGATTCGGGAGTGTTGGGTAGTTTCTCAGAAAGAAAGGGGTGTGTACAGGTCCAGTTCCATCAGTTGTCAGTTCCATCCGGTCGCTCGACTCATCAGGGTGTCGCTACTAGTGCTACCATTAGTCAGCGTCTGAATAGATTATATGCTCTTCAGTCCCGCCAAGATTAGAAAAATTCTGTTGACATAGTTACTGATACATTGCAAGTCTTTCACATACATGTTTATGCTTTACTAGACCCTGGAGCTTCTCTTTCTTTTGTAACTCTATATATAGACATCAAATTTAGAGTCAGTTTTGAAACTCCAGTAGAGCCCTTTTTAGTGTCTACCCCATCAGGCATTTTCATTATAACCAGACAGGTATACAGGATCTTTTCGGGCATAATATCTCAGAAAATTTCCTCAGTTGATCTTGTAGAGTTAGAGATGATAGATTTTGATGTCATTATTGACATGGATTGGATCCACTCATTCTATGCCTTAGTTGATTGTAGAAACAGAATAGTTCATTTTCAGTTCCCAAATAAACCAGTCCTTGAATGGAGGTGTAGTACCATAACTCTTAGGGGTCAATTGATCTCGTACCTTAGAGCTAGAAAGATGATATCGAAGGGGTGTATTTACCATCTTGTGCAAGTCAAAGATTCTAACTCAGAAGATCTAACTCTTGAGTCAGCTCCAGTAGTAAATAAATTCATATATGTATTTCCTGAAGGTCTGCTCGGAGTTCCTCCCGAAAGGGAAATCGATTTCAAAATAGACCTTCTCCATGATACTCAGCCTCTATTTAATTTTCCATATTGAATGGCTCCAGCTGAACTCAAAGAATTGAAAGAATAGTTGAAGGATCTCTTAGATAGGGGATTCATCAAACCCAGCGTATCCCCATGGGGTACACTTATTCTATTCGTGTGTAAGAAAGACAGTTCTCTCGGAATCTGTATTGACTACTATCAATTGAACAAAGTCGCAGTCAAGAATAAATATTCTCTTCCTAGAATCGATGACCTGTTTGACCAACTTCAGTGTGCTAGCTACTTTTCCGAGATAGACCTAAGCTCAGGCTATCATCAACTCAGGTTCAGAGAATGTTATATTCTGAAAATAGCTTTATGAACTCGATATTGTCACTTTGAATTTCAAGTTATGTCTTTCAGTATTACAAATGCTCCAGCAGCCTTTATGGACTTAATGAACCAAGTGTTCAAGAATTACTTGGACATGTTCCTCATAGTCTTCATTGATGACATTCTTGTTTACTCCCATAGCGAAAACGATCATGCAGACCATTTCAGAATAGTATTACAAACTTTTAGAACCCATCACTTGTTTGCTAAATTCAATAAGTTTGAATTCTGGCTAAGATCAGTAGCTTTCCTTGCCATATTATTTTCGGTAATGGCATTAGAGTCAATCTCAAAAGACCATGACGGTGAGAAACTATCCTAGACCCATATCTCCATAAGATATTAGGAGTTTCTTTGTTTTGGCTTGCTATTACCGTCAGTTTGTTAAAGGGTTCTCTTTTATTACATCCCCTATTTCCAGATTGATTTAGAAGAAAGTTAAGTTTCAGTGGTCAGATTCCTGCGAGAATAGTTTTCAGGAGTTAAAGACTCGACTCACCTCAGCTCTAGTTCATACTCTACCAGATGATTTAGATGGGTATGTTGTGTACTGTGATGCATCCAGAGTAGGTTTGGGTTGTGTTCTCATGCAGAGAGGTAAGGTCATAGCCTACACCTTCAGACAACATAAGCCTCATAAGAATAATTATCCGACTCATGATCTTGAGCTAGAATTCATACTGCTTACCTTAAAGATTTGGATGCATTACTTGTATGGGGTGTAAGTAGGTGTGTTCACAGATCATAAAAACCTTCAGTACGTGTTCTCTCAGAAAGATTCGAATCTACATCAGAGAAGGTCGTTTGAGTTATTGAAGGATTATGACATGAGTGTAATGTATCATACGATCAAGGATAATGTAGTGGCTGATGCTCTCAGTATATTATCTATAGGCAGTGTTACTCATGTTGAGGATGGTAAGAAGAAGTTAGCTGAGGAAGTTTATCATCTTGACCAACCAGGTGTCCTCTTAGTCAACTCAGCAGAGGGTAGTGTGTAGGTACAGAGTAGCGTGAAATCATCTCTAGTTTCCAAGGTAAAGGAAAAATAGGATAGAGATCCCAGTCTAGTTAAGTTTAAAGAATCAGTCAGAGATCAGAAAGTGGAGGTTTTCTCCCAAGGGGGAGATGGTGTTTTGCGTTGTCAGGGTAGATTGTGTGTGCCTGGTGTAAATGCTTTAAGGCAATGAATTTTTGCAGAAACACGTGGTGCGCGTTACCCTATTCACCCAGGGGCCACTAAGATATACCGCTATTTGTGAGAGATTATTGGTGGAGTGGGGTGAAGAGAGATATTACAGAGTTTGTAGCTAAGTGCTATACATGTCAGCAAGTTAAGGTTGAGCACCAGAAGCCTAGTGGGTCAATGCAGGATTTTAGTATTCCCATGTGGAAATAGGAGGAAGTGAACATGGAGTTTATGATAGTTTTTCCTCTTACCCGTCATCAACATGATTCAATTTGGGATATCGTAGACAAGATGACCAAATCAGCTCATTTCTTTCCAGTCCATACCTATTATTCAGCCAAGGACTATGCCAAACTCTATCTCAAAGAGTTGGTCAGGTTTCACGGTGTTTCCTTCCCTATCATCTCTGATAAGGGTACCCAGTTTACCTCTTACTTCTGGAAGGCATTCCAAAATGGTCTTGGTACCCAAGTCCACCTCAGTACAACCTTTTACCCTTAGACAGAAGGTCAAGGAAAAAGGACCATTTAGACTCTTGAGGATATGCTGAGACCATGCATAATTGATTTTAAAGTTAATTGGGATGACCACTTTCCTTTGATTGAATTCGCATACATTAACAGCTATCATTCTAGTATTTGTATGGCTCTGTTTGAGGCTATTTTGGTAGGAGATGTATATCTCTAATTGGTTGGTTTAAAGTAGGTTAGGCTACAGTAGTAGTGCCTGACTTGGTGTTTGATGCATTAGAGAAAGTTTAGTTGATCAGAGGAAGGCTTAGGGATACCTAGAGTCGACAAAAATTATATGCATATGTGAGGAGAAAGGACCTCGAGTTTGAGGTCGGTGATCTTTGGTACTTGAAAATCTCTCCCATGAAAAGATTGAAGAGATTCGGCAATAAAAAGAAACTTAGTCCCCGATATGTCGGTCCCTTTAGGATTCTCTGTCGTTTTAAAAAGGTAGCTTACGAGCTTGAGTTGCCTTCAGATTTAGCCTCAGTACACTTAGAGTTCCATGTCTTATTGTTTAGAAAGTGTATTGGTGATCCAGCGGTAGTTGTTCCCTTAAAAAATGCAAGGATTCAGAACAATCTTTCCTTTGAGGACGTTCCAGTCAAAATTCTTGATCATCAAGTTCATAGACTAAGGAACAAAGAAGTTCCACTAGTTAAAGTTCTTTAGCTAAATTAGTCCGTTAAGGGAGCCACCTGGGAAGCAGAGGCAGATATGGGGACCAAGTACCCTCATCTTTTCTCCACGAATCCAGATTCAGTATAAGGTACCAATCTTCTTAAGATTTCTCTTTATCATGCTCAATTTTAGTTGCACCTCATGTTCATGTTAGTCGTGCATTCATGAATTATTTTAGTCATGCATTCCTTGTATCAGATATGCATGTTCAGTGTGCAAGCTTAGTCCATCAATTTTAGCTTAACCAATTTCATTCGAGAATGAATGATCCCAAGGGGGAATATTTTAACTCCCTGTATTTCCCTAGCATAATCTAAGCCTTAGTACATGAGTATTCATATATAAAATTTTTTGAAACACTCATTATTTTTCAGTTTAGAACCTTCCATTGAGTAGGAAATTCATTTAGATTTGCAACAATATAAAATTTGCTTAAATCCTACAACCGGGTAAGAATTTATGGCAAGTTTCAGCCAATAAACACCGTCATTTTAACACTTAGCGCATTGTGGAGCAAGCATAAAAGACGATTGTAATTCCAGTGAAGCTTTGCAAAAGCACCCCGATGCACCGTAAGCCAAAATCCTAATTGTCCTTTTCCAGTGTTCTGTCGCGATAATGGCGTGTCGCGCCAAGTGTGAATTTTAGAATCAAAAGGGCACCACAATTTCTCAATGTTGTGCCAAGTCCTCAATTCCCAGAAGTCCAATTCCAGTGACATGGTACGATAGTGCCGCATCGCACCAACTCACAAAATCAGGAATTTTTCATTAATTCTGAGTTTTAAACCTGAGGGCATTACAACCTTTTTCCACTCACCCCAGTCAGCCTTTTAACATGAAATTCACCCTAGTTAACCTATTATTTCATTATTTTAATAACTTTTCCCCCAAATCAAATAAGATTCTCTCCCAATCAAGTACCCTATCTTCCAAATTCAAGGCCAATCCTTAAGAACTCACCAAGAACTTCAAGAAATTCATCCATTAAGGTATGTTAGATGTTCATCCATGGAATCCTTTCATCCATGGAGTCCAAGTAACCTATTTAATTTACAAGTTTTGATATTTTCAAGTTATTACATTTTAAATTATGATTTCATCTATGAATCTCCATGTACTATTGATTTATACCATGTTACCATGAAATTACTGTTATTATTCAATCCTCCATGTTTTAACATTAGTACTTATTGAATTAAACCATGAATTAATGCTATTATGATGAATTCATGCTATTCCTACAAGATCCATGACATTCCTATGATTTTTTTAAACCATGAAATACAAGTGTTTGATAAAATGCCTACAAGAGTGATTTATTTAATAAGAGCCTTCATGTTTTGATCTCCAAGTTTTAGTGTCATTTAACTATAATTTTTTTGAGTCCTGGGCTTATTGAATACCCAAAATCCATAGTTGTTTATTTAAGTCTAGTCTTAGTACATTACAGAATAACTTTAGATTATACTGTGAGCATTTTCAGAATAGTCAAATATCAGTCAGTTAAACTCCAACAGTCTAGTATTTTAGTGTCTTTCAGTTGGGAGTAGGATTTAGCATTGAGAGAGTGTAGGGATGGTGACTTCCCCTTCAGTAGGTAGAGTCATTAGTAGCAGTCCCTATACTCCAGAAATACGTAGCCAGCGTAGGATATGAGAAGTCACCTATCATATTAGGCTTGACTATCTCACTGGGGTCACCCGTCAGTTCAGGCTTGATACCCTTAGTCCTTTGGACATTATATCAGTTTATTGGATCCACATATCCATCGTTAGTACCTGTGGCATGGTATTAATACTTTTCTAACTGGGGTTATAAGTTGGACCCCAATTAACTTAAATTAGGGAATGTCAGTTAGATGATACCTCCCACTATCTCAGATATAGTCTCAGTTACAGTCTCAGTTCAGTTACACAGTCTTAGAGTTGCTTGACCAACGCATATATAAATCAGTATTTTTCAGTATTTCAGTTTACAGATTTTACTCAGTCTATGTTATAGCTTGGTCATGTATTCCCAATATCTATAGATTTTCATGAATATTCAGTATTTAAAAACTGTCATTCTTACTCGATATTTACAGATTCTTCATATATTTTTAGTATCTACAGAGTCCATGTTCCCTACTCAGTACTCCATGTTTTACATGCTTATTCAGTTAATTATTAGTTCTCTTCATGAAACCATGAATATCAGCGTACCTCATTTAGTATACCTGTATATTCAAAGTATTGATTGCATACCTTTCTTTGTGCTATGATATATGATATAATAGGTGTTGACATTCAGTTCCTAGACCGCACTTAGACCTCACTCCTCAGTCTATCAGTAGTACAGTAGCAGTGGTGAGTCCTCATCATTCAAGGAAAAATTAATTTACTTCATATCTCTATTTCAGTTGTTAGCAGAGTTTATTGGGGTCCTATCCCATCAACTCATATTTAGTCAGTCAATTTTAGAGGTTTTTCAGACATTTGAGTCAGTTATTCAGTATTTAGATATTCAGTTGACATGTCCGTTTATCAGTATTTAATCAGATTCAGCCAGTTTTTCTATAGATTCATATTTCAGTATTGATTAAGTGATAAAACCTTTTGCCACTATCAGATGTTTTCCACAATTATGATATTATTATTCAGTGCTAACAATAGGTACCAGCTCATAGGTTAGCTTGTGGTCTCTCAGGACTGTAAGCACCGTGTGACAACTAGGGGTTAGTCCCGAGTTATTACATAAGACTAGCCAATTCAATCATTCTCACTAAGATTTTCTCCACATAACTCCTTCTTAACTATCTCACTTAATGATTGTTTATCTCCTTCTTTCCCTTTATCATATAACATTAGTGATGTTGGGCGTATTTATACGTCTAAGCACCATAACTTACCCATGTTTTAGCTATGTTTTGAGGATAAAATACATAATTCTTGCACTTTGTCTATTTTTAGTTAAGTGAGTTGATGTATGTGATTAGTATGCTTTTCAGGTACTAATGAGGAAGATTACGATACTTTGGGCACCTGTGGATAGCAAAGGAAACTTCACATAAAAGGAAAGCAGCTTTTGGATTGAATGTGATATATGGGAACTTTTTCCCGGGCAAACTCAATACTTTTAAATAGTTAAGGATGCAGTAGCAATTTATTAGAGAAGGATGTTATTAAAAGCCTTATGGCTGAATTTTTAGGGATTCATTATTCTGTATTATTTCAAAAAGAAGAGAAAGCGGCTTAGCTTGAGGAGAAAGGGAGAGAAACATTTTTCTCTCTTATTTTCGCTATTCATCTTCTCCACCAAGATCGTTCTATGTTTTGGTATGATGAATATTTCTATTGTGATTTTCATTTTATTCATGAGTAGCTAAGTTTATTTGTTAGGGTTATGGAAACCTTGTAGTATACTCTCTATTGCTATGGTTTTTTGAATTTATGATGTGTTAATTCACTTATATCATTACTCTCTTCGTTATGATTGAATTCTCGTGGTTGCAAACATAGGGAATGTGCCATCATAGCAATAACTTGTTGGATAAAAAAGTTACTGTTTAGAAAAGAGTGTAGTGACAAGAAAATAGGGTTTCCAACCTCTATTTTACACGTTAATGCCTTAGCAGGATTAACTGCTTGGAGAGTTCGTATGATTGGTTGTACACTTTGGATTCAAGGGAACTAAGGTGAATAAATCCTTGATGGTTGAGAAATACTTGGATTTAGAATTAGAATACATCTCTCTATAAGTGCATGCATGTATAAATACTTATTACTCATAGTTAATAGAGAAGTAAAAGCTACAAGGTGGACATAACCCTAACTTGTCATTCTCTATGATCAAATATTAATACACATATTTCTTCATTGTTATATTGTAACTATCATTTCAAATTTAAACCAAAATCCCCCATTCAGGAACCTCTGACCAACAGTCCAGTAACAACTATAATAATTAGTAACACAGTATTCCCTGTGGGATTCGACACCCAACCTGGTTGGGTTCTATATTTGACAGCGACCGCTTACTCTCTCGTTAGAGAGGTGTAATTTGGGCGTATCAATTAGCTCAAGAAGTCACATCAAAACTTTGGTCTTTAAAAACATCTACTCCCCCCACCTAACACACTACTATGCTTCCATAACCACCATCATACTAACATTCCGATGGTCATTGAGGGACCCGAGCATAAGTATCATGAATAGGGGAAAATTTGGGAACTACCATAATTCACCATCTCCCCCTTAGATCAAAGTCACAGTACTAGACTTGCAAATATATCACCTCATTAAATCTATAACCACAACTCTCAACACAATGGGATACCACCATACACAAAAATGTTAAACTCTCCTTTTTTAACTATGCTCTGAAGGCATTGCTTTCCTAGAATGCTACTCTAAATTTTGCTATCCTTTATAGCTTTCAATGTATAACTCATAGGGTTATGAGCATACCCATCGTCACTCCTTATTAAACAAAAAAATCCACTCTCCACTACTTAACACTCTAACATTAGACCACTAATCACATAACCCACAACATAATAAAACTTGTAAAACTATCCCAAAGGCGCATACCATGTACTTATATTTCCCCAATTCAGCTCTAAAGAACATCAAACAAAAACTACTTTGTCTTCCCCATACTGCCAAATTCAAGAACGAGAACTACGTACAAAAACACTTATGCACATATAACTTTATCTAACAACATACTACTTGTGGGGTCAGCTTATTCTCCTTTACCCATGCTCTTATCCTCTTAATGACTCAACCAAAATTCATCTTTATAACATAAGTCTCTTGTATATACATATATGTATATATATATATATATATATATATCATAATTATCAACTCCTTATTCCACAAGTTTCCAACCTAGGTTATTTCAAATATTGCAATAAGCCCACTAATTCCTTTCACAAGACATGTGTTAACAATCTTAAGAAACTATTTCCACCACTACACTCCACATCTTATTGCTAAATAACACCAATCATATAACACCAATGAAACATATCATATACTATACTAGTCCATAAAATTAGGAAATCAACCCAAATTCCTTATTTCACTTAATTACTACCTACAATCACATCTCCTCCATGACATTACTATGACACCTCAAAACCTGCTACATACTTCTCACATGTAGTACTAGTTTACAACGACTATAGAAAAGACAATTAAGGGGGTAACGTCACATAATCAGGATATTCAATCATAATCTTATAATATAACCCATTACAATTTTATCAACATATTCTACTTTATCATATTAAATCTACTTACCCATTCAAACATTTTGACAAATTTCAAAATTTCGTAAACATCACTAAGTTTTTCCCCAAGTTAGCCTATACTTGTAACTTGTTGGCAAATCTACCCTTTTTTCCGTTTACTACTTATAGATGATTTCTACTACCGCCATTACTATCAATTCTATGCTTCTTTCAAATTTTGAATAAATAATAATCTTAGCCAGCCACTTCCTTCACAGACTTCCGTACAATCTAAAAATATTGCTACCACATTAGTCTATTACTATGAAATGGCAACCCATCCCTACACCAACACATATACAACTAAACAATCTTCCTTACGCATATCTCACCCTTGTTTCGACTTCTAAGCATGTGATATCATATCACTAACTTTGGGATCATCTTACTACCAATAAGGTATGACATCTTAGCACATATTACTACTTGGTGGAAATATTGTTCCAATATTCTCAGATATATCACTACCCTTAAGCATGACATATCTAATAAGAATTTTGAAATAGACCGAATATACTTCATACATCAGGATCAAATAAATGATTGATGCAGACAGGAGTATAAGATCAAATCAATACTCTTTAAAGCACTTATGGACTCCTCTCAAGTCCTTGTGCAATTTCATAATCATTCATGACTAAATCAGAAAGGACCACATCATTTAGATTCTAAGCTTCTACACTTGAATTGCCTTAATAATGAGACATATCTAAGAACATCAGAGTAGGGAGAGAATTGGGATAACTTTACTTTCCTATGGATGACACCATAGCACAAACTAGAGTATGAAAATGGAATATTCTGACTCCATAGCATGAACTAGAATATAAAGAAAGAGAAATATTCCTAAACGTCTTGCAGCCTCCTACTTATAAGTATTGCACGCTACACACCCATAAATATAACTCTATCCAACATAATTTCATAGACATCCTTGGACCATGAACCATGCTCTGATACCAAGTTTGTCATGACTCAAGTCAGGGCCCTGGCCATAACAAGCATCCGAAAGCATGAAGGCCTAAGCTCTCTTCTAAATCTGGTAATCATGCCCAATATTCATTCAATATAAAGAATTTATGAAAAAATATAACATAACGGAACCATGGTCAATCTCATAACACTTAAACAATTTGGAAAAAAATTCTTAATACTCAAAACATATGACACCCATCTATGAAATCTCTAACATTACAAAACCTAACATATGTCTAAAACAAAACTAGGACAAGACCCCCAGTCAGGCCATGAATAAAAATAAAATAACAATAGCTCAAACCTAGGCCTTCTGAAATAAGAGAGGCTCACCAGTTGCAACTACTGACCAAATAACTCTATTACTTAATGGGACACCGAGATAGTGCCTCGGATCCTGAAATATAGAGGGTCAATATAATTGCACAGTTATGCAGAGCAATCCAAAATAATGTACTTTTATACAACATAAGTGAGAGCATTTCATAAGACATTAGGCATAAAATAATTTAAAACACATGGGAAACTTTAAATGATCTTTAAAACAATTGTGTAGATTCAATACCATTCTTTATTTTAATTCTGAGTTAGATGGTACACCCTAAAAACTATAATTCTATGGGCTATATGAAATTCGGCCTTGACTTAGTGGCCAAGCCCCTAATCCATGTTCGTCATAAGGATTGGAATATCTATAAAAGGGATATGTAAGATCACATAGTAGGGTGCCAAAATCCCCAATTAAATCAAAATGTCATGTTAGTGCATATGATCACAAAGCAAGGCTCCTAACCATAGTCCCAATTTGGGAAAACATGAATCAAGGTACACAATATCACATAGCAGGGTACTATTATCCTATGACAGCATATCATGGTTTCTACCATAGAGTCTTTCAACTAATACTTTCTTCGAGTAACCATCTAACTCTCTTTAAGGCTATTTTTAACCCTTTTCTAAACCTGTATCTTTCTGAATTTATAATTTAAAAATTTGTGTAAAATTTGTACTTTTGTCTGTTCTGAATCTGCTACAATATTTATCTATTTGGTATCATTATACCAAGACTTGTAAGTCATATGTCTCAGCCATACATTATCAAGTTACAACTCTTTTCAACAAAAATAATGTTTAGACTACCAAATCAATCAAACAATAAAAAAGAGTTCTTATTTTCTAATGTATTTCAAACTATGCATAGATTTTTTCTTTCTTATATTTTATCAAACATGTGGTGGCCAAGTATTTTTTGACATGCCATGCAACTCTTTAAAATCATCACTTCTCCTTTATATAAACAAGAAACACCCTCTCTTCAATTCATAATTAATATCAAGTCTTAAACAACAGTAAAGATATTTATAACATGCTTCTTAGTATCAGATTAAATAATTCATAACATATAAAAATAAGGGGGTTTATAACATAAGAGAGGGATTATAATTCTTCTTGATCTCAATTAAAATCCCAAACATCAAACCACATGCATACATATATATATATATATCAACAAAATCGAGTTTAGGGGTAAGGCCTCAAGACCAAAACAATATTGTCAAGAAGGATTCACAATGCATAATTGTAAATATACATTGAAAACCCTTTTGTAAATTCATGATTTCACAACATTTAAATATAATTAAAATGATTTCATTATGCCCATGTAGTTTAGAAAAACCCCACATACCTTAGATTACTTATTTTAAAGACTATAGCTCGAATCTTTATTTATACTTTGGAAATCTTAGACTTAAGGATTGATTTTTCTTGATTTCTTGTTTTTTGAGGAAACCCTAGTTTGATCTTGTATTTGAGAATGAAGAGAGAATTTAGAATTTTGATGTTGAAAACTAATAGAAAAATGGATTATAACACTTAGGATACAATTTATATTTGTGTGGTAGGTTTTAGGATGACAAAAAGACCAAAATACCCCTAAAGAAACCAAAGAAATCACAGTTTTTCATCAATTAATGACAATAGTTGATAACCCGTCACTCAGGTGATAGGTCATCACCTAGGTCACCATTTTCAATCTGGATTTTACCACTTACTTCCCTAGGCAGATGATTAGGGATGATTGGTCATCACTTAGTTGACGACCCATCAACTTGGTTGTAATATTTTGGCCGATAGATACTTTAAAGTAAAATGAGCATAAATTTCTACTTCGATATCAGATTGAGGTGAAACTAGTTGCTTTAGAAAGAATACTCAAAGAAATTTCATTTGATATATAATAAGCCTTCTAAATCATCATATAAAAGGTGTTATGGTCGATGGAAGTTAACTTAAGTTTAGATGTTCATCAAAACTTAATCGATAGAAGAGTTTTCAACTTGTCTTTGAGTTTAGGAATTTTTGTGACCTCAATTAACTTTTCAAAGTTATTCACACACTATAGGATTGATCATCACACATAGATTAATAAAGAATCATTGGGTTTAGGTCTATAAGCGTAGAAAAGATGGTTCAAACTTTAGACAGAAAGTGCGGGGTGTTATAGTCTTATGTAGTCAAGTCCTACCTATGTCTAAAGTCTGAGTTCTCTATGTAAGTCATATCATCTTTATGCCTCCAAACTAGGTGCAATAATGTCTCAGTAAATCTAGTCTTTCAATCTCTATGTTATGATGCTCATGACCTATAAAAATCCATTTCTTATATCATGCTTAGTTCTAAGAAATTATGCTTTCTATATGTTACAGATTTATTTTATGTTTGGAATAGCCAAAGTGATAAGGTTTATGCAAACTCATGACTATGTCACCTCTAAAAATAAGAAGCAATAGTTTCAAGTATCAATCTTTGTCTCAATCGTTGACTTTATCAATTGTGGCTTTATGATATATGACTCATGATGTGTGCGCTCATATTTTGCTCGGTCCAAATCCTTTTAAGCCTAAGGTATGAAGTTTATTCAATTACTTTTAGAATCCTTGTTGTAGATATCATGCTTAAGGGTAGATATGAAAATCAACTACCCCTATTATGTGACTTTATCCCCCTTCTTGATTGTGTTTTCTCTAGTAATTGTAAACTAGTACTATATGTGAGAAGATATATAGTGAATTTTAAGGTGTAGTAGTAATTTCATAGACGGAATATGATTGCAGATAGTAGTTAAGTGAAATAAGGCAGTTGGGATGAGTTCCCAATTTGATGGACTAGTATAACATGTGGCATGCTACATCGGTGGTACATAATTTGTGCTAGACAATAGACTTGAACTTTAGATGTGGATTGTGCTGATAAGAGTAGTAGCTTAAGACTAATGATGTATATTTTGTGGGAATGAATTAGTAGGCTTGATTTGATGTATGAAATAACCTAGGTTGGCAAGTTATGGAAAAATAATTGGATAATTGTGATATATATACACATAAGGACTAGGGTAAAATGAATAATTATGGTTGAGTCTTTAAGTGGGTAAGGACGTAAGTATATAAGGATAATTTGAACCCCCAGGTAGCATGTTGTTAGATAAGGTTTTAGGTGTATAAGTGTCATGTGTACCTAAATCACGATCTAGAATTTTGTTGTATGGAAAAGTCTGGGAAGTTATTATATGGTGTTCTTTAGAGTTTAATTAAGGAAATATAAGTAGGCAATATGCGCCTCTGGTATAGTTTTATAAATTTTGTTAAATTTTAAGTTATGTGATTAGAGGTGTAGTGCTAGTATATAAAGTAATAGAGAATGAATTTTTATATGATAAAGAGTGTGGATGTGGATACTCATGAGAGTGGGAGTTGTAGGGTGATGGCTATTGAGGCTAGAAAAAGTTAAGAGTAGTGTTTACGAAAAGCAAGGCCTTCTGAGTATAGTTTATCAAGGGAATTTAACATTTAATTATATAGTGATACCCCTTTTTTGTGTTGAAAGTTGTGGCTAGATTTAATGAGATAATATGTCCTCAAGTCTAGGACTATGACTTTGATTTAAGGGGGAGATGATGAATTAAGGCAGTTCCTGTGTTTCCTTGTGGTGTCATGTTTCAGGTAAAAATCATGATAAATCAATTCCTATTCAAGCGAACTCCTTTTACCTTAATTTAAGAGGTCATTCTACCAATGTCTTATGAATTCAAGTCCTGCCTATGTCTAAGGTCTGAGTTCTCTATGTAAGTCATGTCATGTTCCAACCTCCAGACTAGTTGCAATAATATCTCAGTAAATCCATTCTTTCATGTATTCAAGCTCTATGTTATGATGCTCATGACCTATAATAATCCATGTCTTATATCATGCTTAGTTCTAAGAAATTATGCTTTGTATATGTTACTGATTCATTTTAAGTTATAAATAGCCAAAGTGATAAGGTTCATTCCAACTCATGACTATGTCATCTCTAAAAATGAGAATAAATAGCTTCAAGTATCAATCTTTGTCTCAATCGTTGACTTTATCAATTGTGGCTTTATGATATACGACTCATAATGTATGCTCTCATTTTTCTCTCGGTGCCCAGTCCTAGGAACTTATGTTGCATACATTTATTCCCAAACGACTCTCTACTTACGATCTAAACCCTTGATATATGAAGCACTTTGTGATTTTATCGTATCTTCACCTCATGTCCCACCTTGAGTAGATTAACAAATATAGGTTATAATTGAGTAGTGTTACTTTCATTATTGATTCTTGTTCTCGAGTCACACAATGACCCTTCTTATGTTATTATGATGGTGGTTATGGAATCATGGTAATGTCTTATATAAAGGAGTAGATGTTTCTTGTTGTATTAAGCTTTTGGTGTGACTAATCGACCTAAGGTTATAGTTGAAGAAGGGAGAAAGAGATATACTTTCATTATGTGAAATAGTTGGGAAGGAGATAGTGGCAAAATTCTTTGTGAGAGAGATTGAATTTGCTGGTCTTACTGAAGAGATTCATGAAGTAGGTGTAGTAATTATAGTCTTAAATGTTGTGAATGATGAAAATGCAAACTAATGTACTATGTAGTTAGTACTCCGTGAATTAAAACCCGAGGTTGTTTGATAATAGTGATAAGGTAAAGTAATATTCCTAATGGGATGTAAAGGATGGGGTCCCATAACTTAAGCTAGCACCTTTTAAATCTAAGTTAGGCTTCCACATAGAAGTACTATGTAGTGGGACTCAAATTCTTGTGTTCAGATGTGTTATAGGAGGATTGTAAGTTGGAAATGATAAAGTATGTTATTTATTGTTTGGGGCATAGTCGAGCAGTGTCTCTAAGTTTAAGGTCTAGTTATTTTATCTTGTAAAGTGGAGAATGCTTCTATTTCAATCTCCCACGAAACCTTATTCTATGTCGATTATTAATATAAATCAAGACCTATGATCACCAAACAAATTCATGTCATATGTTGTGATGATCATGATCCCCATAACTCATGTACAAGGTCATCTCTATCTCTATTCTTATTATCTCACACTTCCTTCTTACACGATTCACTGGGGTTTATCATGAAGCTCTTTTCATTCCTTTGCATATTTCATCGAGAAAAAATTTTCAATATGAGGTTACATTATTTGGGGGCAAATAACCCCAAGGGGGAGATAATGTAACTCCCCGCACTTTCTGGCTAAAACTGAACCATCTTTCCTACGTTTGTAGACCCAAAACCAATGGTTTCTACTTAGATATAAGTGTGAATAACATTTCCTTAGTGTGGGAATATCTTTAAAGATGAATATACATCATAAAAATTTTTTAGGTCAAGCGTTAAGTTGAGCACTTTTCTACCGGTTCACTTTTAGTTGATGATTTTTCTTGTGTCAAATTACAAAGACCATTTATCCTAGTATATAAGGATTCCTATGGCCTACTATATATCAAATTAAATCCCTTCGAGTTTTCTTTTCAATGCCACCCACCATTCGTTAATCCTAGTTCAGAGTTAAAAGTAATGAGTGTTTGAATAAGGCGTTGTCCAGGGTGAGCGATGGCCCTATGCCACAAAGCAATAGCCTAAGCACACTGTCAAAGATATGCTTTGTCCATGCGATGCAAACCCCAAGGTTTGCATTGGCCATGCGATGCAAAGCCTCTCTAGGGTGTCAAAAAGTGTTCCACTTGATTTATTTTAAGGGCATAAAGGTCTTTTATCATCCCATAACCATTCCAAACCTTCTTTGGATGAAATTAAGGCCTTACATACATTACATTGCCTCTGTAAATTCTCAATTACCATTTCATATTCAAGAGGGGAGAAACTAACAAGTATTTGAGGATTCTACTCTCTAAGAGGCCAATATCTCTACGTTTTCTTCGGTTTTACTCTGTCAAAAGGTATGTGAGACTATCCTAAATCACATGGGCGGAAATTTTACATTTTAAAACAAATTCTAAAGATATATATATGTATGTATACAAAATGGGTTTTGAATATCATTCAAAGAGTACGCATCATAATGTCGCTTTGATGAAAGTACGTAATTATCATGGTGTTTCTTCCCCATAATCTTTATTTATAATCTTTCACATACATGATGTAAGTTTGAAGGTGATTTATAAGAATGAATTGCAAAATTCCCTTCCCCAAGATAAAATTATAGTCATAGCATGTTATGAATTGGAAATTGGGTTTGAGAGCATAAATTATAAGCCCCTATATCATGAGATTTATGTATAACTAATATTGGGGTTGTGTTACAAATGGAGAGGATTCTTAAGTTTAAATGCCTCTTTACATATTATGTATGGTTGTGGCACATGTTTTTCAAAGAGGAGATTTCTATTATAAATGCTATTGTTTCCTAATGAAGAAACTTCATATGATTAATGATTGAACTGGCCACCACATGTTTAATCCTTGAAAAGAGAGTGTGTTACATAATATTTCATATGATTTTGAAATTAGAACTCTCTTATGATGTTTACATTCATTGGTGGTCAGTAATATGCTTTTAAGTAAGAAGGGCCATGGATATGATGTGGTATGAAATAAATGACTTGCAAGTTTGGGTTTGATGATACCTTTTTTTAATATGCCCTTAATAGAATGAGAAAGAATTGTTTATAAGCATGAAGTGCATTTTTAAGAGGATAAAAATTGGGCTTAAAGAGAGTTAGGTAGTTACCCAAAGAAGGCATGGGTTAAGATAACTCATTGGCCGAAACTGTGTTTAGCCGATAGGAGATTTATTATGCCCCGAAAGAAGAGATGTGCCCTAAAAGAGGGGATTATACACTATCCTTGTGTCCTTTGCATATCATAATCAGAAACTTTATCCATTTCGACAAACTTAGGTTGGGGGATTGGCCATTGAATTAAGGGCGGATCCCATATAGCCCGTGGGATTATAGAATTGTAGGGTGTACCATCTAGCTGAGAAGTAAAACAAAGAGTTCATTCATGACTTACAAGAATATTTTGAAACTCTTGAATTACGCCTATGTGTATTTTTTGATATCTTTAATGTTAAATTATTTTCTTAATGCTCTCGACTATTTTATATGGAATATATGTTGGTTTTAGTCAGTTCTGCATACCAATACATACATAGGTATTGATTGTCCTTCATGGAGGATATATTGTCTCATAATGTAAGTTCCGAGGCAAATTTTCATGGTCCAGCTCAGTATTAGATTACTTCCTGAACGCCAAAGTTTGTGAGCTTCCCTTGCTTCGGAAACCATTCTATTATTATGTTACTTCAATTATTTTATGGTCCGGCCGAGGACCTTGTCCCGATCTAGATTGACTAGTAATTCAGTAGAGGCTTTATAGACGGAAGTTGAGTATTGTGTTATCATACTTTGCTGACACAATTTGTATTCTAAGTTCCCTTGAATTTTATTATAGTTTCTGCACTTTGATTTATGTATGGATTATGCTTATGATAGTTTGATAAGGGGCTTCTTGGGCCTTCATGGTTCGGGATGTTCATCCCAGCCAGGGCCTTGGCTTGGGTCGTGACAGTACTGAGGTGATTGGTCAGTGTAACTAGACTGTCAGCTTTTCCTAATTTTCAACTTTTCCAAAATTTCAAGTTGGTTTTAAATTATTGAAAAAAATCAATGTAGTTTCTTTACCTTATTTTTAAGGTTTTTTAAATCTATGTTTCCTTATTCAGTTTATAGTCATCTATAATATCTCAGGCCTCTCAAACATCCAATGCAACAAACAAATGTCATTTTAGTTATTACAGTATTGCAGTTATCTTGAGGAAGTCACGAACCAATTCTAATCTAGGTTAATGATTCTTTAACTGTGCGTTGGGGAAGGTGGGTGGTTTTATTATTCATTTCTAATCATTTGGTTTTGTTAAATGCAATCTAATTCTTGTAATTTGGTCTAGTAAATGGAGGATACTCTTTTTTCGTGTGTCTTATAGAGGATTCACAGATGAGTAGCCCTTCTACGTATAATTTACCGGTAGTTTCCAAGTTTGATGTCCTCAGAAAGCTCCGACAATCTTAAGAAAATAGGGATCCTCTGACGTTAATGTCAATTGAAGCCGAAAGGTGAAGGGATCACTTTAAAGGATTTCTAAAAGAAATCAAATAGGAGAGGAATCAACTAAAAGAAAGGTTGATTTTTGTTGAAGAAAAAGAGAACGCCCTTAAAAATTCGTTGTATGGTTTTGTATTTGCTTTGTTTTTTTTTTTTTTAAATTTGTAACAGGGATGTACTAGAATAGAAAAAAATATATTTTCTCCTAAACTCTTATAAGATTATGTGAACTTATTATTCGTAATTGTAATGCCCCAAAAATGGTTCCGAGATGCCACACGGTGCTTAGGACCACAAGTGATCCCAAGATGACCCTTCTACTGGCATAACTCATAAGCAACTGAATAAATATGTATAAAATGACTGAGTTTACTATGCGGAAACGTGAAAATGATAGAATATGTGAAATTACAATACTGATACAACTTTTACATTCTGATAAAGTCTGAAAAAAGGGACTGAATTTACATAACTGACTCTAACTGACGTCTATGAAGCCTCTACTATACTGACTATAGATAGCTAGGATGCGACCCTAACTACCACTAATAAATACATAGGAGTAGGAAAGTAAAGTATATAAATAACATCTAACTAAAGTCCCTAAAGTAGGAGGACTCATTATCTGCTGGCTGGAATCTGCAACTGCCTGATTCTGACTGTACATACCATGACTTGTACCTACATTATGAGACAATGTAGCATATAGACGTATATGTAGATCAGTACTTTGAGGATGTACTAAGTATATGGGAGTGAAATGCAGAAGTAAAACATCATCTCATAATCATCATTTATAAAACAATGCATGCTAAGTGTAAACGACTCATATAAGCTGGAATATCTAAAATACTGAAATCATGAATAGTAAATCAATTATACTTTATAAATCTAGTGAGTCATAACAATTAGTTCTGAAAGCTATACTCGTATTCTATTTGTAAATCATACTGTCTAAATGTAGAAAGAGCTCACTTCTGAATTCTAAAATCTAAAAGGTGAAGTCTTTAACTATTATCTTTCTGTAAAGCATAATCTGATTAAACTGTGAGCCTTTACACTTAGTTGTCTAAAAATCTTTACTATTAAGCTATAGGGAAGACACTTTATCTTAAGGGTTTAGAAATCTGAAAAATTATTCTGCATGGAAAAATGCTTTATCTGAAGGCCTTAAGGATATACTTTATCTTTTATCTGAAGGGAAGTTCTTCTAATTGACATAAACCATGTGAGCATTCATAGAGTCCAACGTTCTTCTCCCCCTAAGGAGGAATCTTGATGTTAGGTCGAGTAGTCATACTCTTGGCAGGAAGTATAACCTATCTAGGTAATCACATATCTATCATCCACGTAGAAGTAGGAATAATCTAAATCCTACGTTGGCACATAGTTTTGGGATATGAAACCATAGTAACTTACCTATCTTGGTGCTAAATACTACTCCCATTAAAACTGTATGCTCATTTTAATGAAAATTCACTTTAAAGTAGTATAATGGTTTATAATGAAAACCAACAGTATATCTGTAAAGCTAAATTTTTAATCTGAATTTGTAAAGTGGATTTTAGATCTATGTTGAGGCCAAAAGTTCAAACCTTTATCAATAATATGAAAAGAATCTAGTCGTAAAGTGTTCATAACATAATCAATCTTGAAATAACAATACTCATTAGGGCTTAGTGACCCAAGCATCAAACTCATGTTAAAACATCTTAAAATTCATGATTGATAATGTAAATATTTATAATTCATCATAAAGTCTGGAAGTTTCAGCAATATGCATGAAAATATGAACAAAATCATGTAACTCAACTTCTAAATCAATGGAAATCTCATAATCTTATGAATAGCAATATTGGGTATAAACCCTAATTTCAATTTCATGACAAATCACATAAAATCAAATAAATTTTGTAACTAAAAACAAGTTTTGGGCATAAGAATAAAAGAAGTATCCTTGTTCATAACCCCACATACCTTGATTGAAGATTAGATGAAGAAACTTGATCTATTGATTCCTATTTGAGTTCTTGGAGATGGTTCTTCATTATCTTACCTTGGCAATCCTCAATTTGGAGCTTTCTTGGAGAATTTATGGAGGATTTTTTATTTTTTGGAGAAGGAGCTTTGGAGCTTTAGGGTTTTTCTTTGAGAGAGAATGGATGAAATTGGGCATAAAGTGCATAGAATAGGCTTAAATCTTATGTTTAGACGGATTGGGGGCTTGTAATAGACCAAAATACCCTCTTTAAACTTCTAGATGGAACTAAAAAATGTAACATTTTTTAATAGGCCACCGAGACGCACCACTATTGCGGTGGTTCACTGGAAAAGGACAAGTGGGAATTGGGCCTTCACCGCGACATGCCACAATCGTGGTGCCCCTTTGGAATACAATTTTGGCCACTGACACGATGCGCCAGTATCATGTTGGGCTACTGGATTTCAACAATCGTGAATTGGGAACTCTCCGCAATGCACCAATATCGTGAAGGTCCACTAGAATTGAGAATTACAAAATTGTCCTTCAACGCAACGCGGTGGTTGCTCAGGTGGAACACTGTCAACTTAAAAATTCTCTAACTCCTCAGCTGAGTATTGGATTTGGGCAAATTTAGTATCGATGGAAAGCTTATTCAATTTTCCACACAATAGAAAGTCTAAATCCGGAAAATACCGCATGAAATAAAAGGTATTATTCTTTAAAGAAAATCTTTGCTATTCTAGGGAAGGTTTTAAGCTAAGAAAAGTGCGGGGTTTTACAGTAATCTACTATGGTTTGAGTCTACAATTTGAAGAGTTGCTTAGTAATCTATTACAGATAAATCAGTTACCACAGTAAAAATAAATCTATTACTATCCGATATTAATTAATTAAATGGTATAATATCAAGACTTCTAATAACCCATCGACACACAATCAATAAATGTAAGAAGATGTTAAAGTGTGACTGATTTAAGGGTGGGAAAGTCATGTCAAAGTGTTTAATTTTGTGATGATGAATTAAAAATTCAGAAATATTACGTTGACCAAATTTGAATCATTTTAACTTTTTTCAAGGATAGGAAACTCTCCAATCTCTTTGTGATTCTAGTGATAATTTGGCAATTGAGACTTGGAGGGAAAACCTCAAACTTTTTAAACATTTTATTGATGAATAGAGAAATGTTACATTGTTATTACTATATAAAGGTGTTGTTGCTTGTGCTATATAATAATGGACACTTATTTTTCCAATTCTGAAAGTGCTAACTTGATAAAGGTAAGAGTATACATAATTCTGTCTTTTAGCTTCTTGTTTTATCTCTCTTTATGTTAGAATAACGATTGTCCATGTTTAATTTTTGTTTACATATCCGTAAAATAGAGATTGACCAGATATGTTTTCGAGTTGAATATTTAAAGGAAACAATTGAAAGTCTTCCAGATTGTGAAGAATTTGATAAAAAATTATCAATATTGTCTGATTGAATTCACACATTGGATAGTATGCTGAGGGGTTTACTCATTTGCATGGGCGTCGATGTTGATGAATGCCTTACTCCCCCATCATCACCCCTTAGTCAATGAATATTTGTTGATAAGTATTAAGGTTATTCTGATTAGCTTCTACTCTTATTAATGTAATTTTGTTTTATTGAAGCATTGTTGAAGGGTAATTGCATTATTTTTTCCCGATATTTGCACCGTGGTTTGTGCTAACCTAATTATTTGCATCAATAGTATGCTGAAAAGAATAAAGTAGCACAATAAATAGAGCATTTTCTATTTACAATATTCAATCTTATAAAATACTTATGCGATGACCCACACTTATGAATTACAATACATACAATTCAGTAATGATAAATATATTATTTATTCATTATTTATTGTGCAAAGACATAAAAATTATATATAAAAAAAGTATAATAGAGGATAAGTTACATAGTGCACTGACAAGAAGAAAAATTGGTTTTCACTAACCATAAAAGAATTAAAAAAAAAGAAGCAAAACTTAGATAAATAAATGAAACATGACAATTCACCACAAATTGTCATTCCTATCCCCATGGCTAATTTCACCCATGTCCTAAAATAATTTCTGCCTAATGTAATGCATTTCTCAATGAAGTTCATAATTTTCTCGACTGAGAGCATCCACAATTTCCTTAGAAGTTCCATGTTTGCTTTAAGATTGGCAGCCTAAAGGTTTATAATTGAAACCCCAGCAGTAGTGTGGTCAAGGAATGAGGAACGAACATGGTTATGAGGTTGGCCATTTGCACGATTATTTCCGAAACCACTAGCATGATTGTTGGCGCAATAATTGACTATGTCTACAATGACTATTAAAATAATTGAATGTTTTATGTAATTATAAGGAAGAATAAAGATATTGAGTTGTGTTAAATAGTTTCAAACCTATGAAACCCAATCATCACCTTTTCAAAGTTGTGATGATATAACTTAAAATCCACGACTCTTCATTTTGGTGGATCAGTTTGTAATGACTCACAATTATCAAGTGTTAAAAAATCGAGCTTCATACATTCCATTCAATGGCCATGCCATTTCATTTTGACAACGTCTACACTTAAAATCCATGTATTTTTAGCACACTTTCTAGTATATAATTTTAGGGTTCATTATTATTTTTTTTACGTATTATAATCTTGATTGGTTAGAATTTTCTTTGAACACATGTATTGTTAATACAGTTCTGAATAATGAAAACAATGCATTTTTCATTTATTCATAATGAATAGTAAAATAAGATGAGTAACTATACAGACAACACAACTTAATTTTTTTGGGTTTTAGGGGGTGGGTGGGAACCACTACCAAGTTGTCTTTGTTACTATCACATCCCTTTTTCGCTCAAGTCACCGAAGTAGAAGGGTTTTTCTAATTAAAGTGATAATATTGAATAAGGATTAGTTTATTTATAGAGTCGCCACTTGGAATTAAGTTATGGTGTTCCAAGTAACCTTTTTTAATCTTTAGTCAAAATGAAATAACTCTTTTATATGGTCTATGAAAATAGAAGACCGGGTAAGGAATTCTATTGACTGAGGGGAAGGTGTTAGGCACCCCTCGAGTCCTGTGGTTCTATCACGGTCGCTTTTATTAACTTATCTTGACTTAAACTATATTCATAATTATGTTAGTAGGCCCTAAAATCGCTCATTTTATTATATTAAAACTATTTGAAACTCTTGTATTTAACTAGTGAAAATTAATTTTAGAAAAATATTTGTTAAGGTGCATTATTGCATCCTTGAAATTTAAATGTCCCAAAAAGATGAGTATGCCGCATTCTTGATTGAGACAAAAAAATTTTAAATGTGCATAAAATTTATTTAATGTTAAAAAGATTTATTTATTTTTTTATATATGAAAAGAAGTATGTATCAATTTATCTACTTAAAAGGCTACTTAATTTTAACAAAATTTTAAGCAAAATTCAATTTAGGAAATTAATTCGATAAGTAATAAAATAATAAAATAAATAGAGTAATAAATAAATATAATAATAAAAATATAAATAAAGTTATCCATTAAATTTAAAAACCAAAAACCATTCCATTTATTATACATACATACATATATATATATATATATATACATATTATATATATTATATATATAGGCAAATCCATATACAGAAACAGTCTACACGCTTTTGAAATTTTTGATCGGAGAAGGGGCGGGTAGCCATGCAGGCTTCGCTAGTGAGCAATGGTGGGGAAAGAGAAGAAGGGGGTGTCGCTGGCGTAAGCAGATCCGGCTGATGGACTGTCGGCAATGGGAAGGGGAGATGGAGGAACAACGGAGAGGCGTCGGTGGCAGATCTGATAGGATCTCCGGCGAATGGAGCAACAGTCCGTGGGGAGGGAAAAAAGGAGAAAAGGGGGCACTCCTACAATACCAGTGGTAGTCAAAAGGATAGAAAAGCGTGGGGTGAGGCGTTCTGGCAAGGGAACGATTTTTGGTGAACTCCTCATCGAAAAAGTAGTCCGAATCACTTTACTCTTTCTTTCCTTTGTTTTACTAAATTTTTCATTATTATTGTGTATGCGTTCGTATTGATGGGGAACAAAGTAGAAGAAAATAGTAATAAAAAAATTGACAAGGAATGATATTGTTAAAATCAGATTCTTTTGCTTTGAGAGGTATGAGAATTTTGGAAGAAAATCAATGGAGGAGTATATCATGTGTGTGTAATGTGTGTTTTGTAAATTATATATAAGTAGGGTATTATACACGAGTTTTCCAGTAAGTGTGTGCATATATCTGTATGTACATGTATATCAGTACAAACATATTTATAATCCTTCTCCATTATTTTAAATATCCACTTTATAAAATTTGAATTCTAATTTACTTTTTAATTCATTATGTTATACAACAAACATATTTGATTAACAATGTATACAATATGCTTCATGATACTGAATTTCAATTAATAATCAACTCTTACACGAACAATACATGAAATCATAAAATTAATTTAATATGAAATAAAAACCTGTGTAGATGGATTGAATGAATATTGAAACAGACACGTTCTCACTGGAAACTCCAACGGAATTCTAATACACTTATACTTTTTTCTCTCTTTTCACTGCCTTTTTTTTTCTTCTGTTTTTGTCTCTATTTTTTTATCTGATGTTTCTCTCTGAGTCTGTTTAGGATAGTCAATATACGTAGCATCTATGATTTTTTAACTGAGTAGGGGTGTCCTTTTATAAAAGGACTTTGGAGAGGGAACGGTTAAAATTCAGATAAGTGGAAGGGGGAAAAAATTTAAATTTAAAAATCAAAATCTATATATTATATATTATTTAATTCATAATAATAAACAAAGATAAATAATAAATAGAAGTAAATGAATAAATAAATAAGATAATAGAAAAATAAACAAATGAAATAATAAAACATTAATATAATAATAATTAATTAATTTTATATTTAATAAAATATAATAACAATTTATAAATAGACAAATATAAATATAATAAAATAGTATGTAAACTACTAATTTATTTATTAAAATTTATAAAAGAAAACATATATTTTCAACTGTTATATTATTTTTTTTAAATTAGAATAAAAATAAAAATAATATATGATTAAATATAAATATAAATATTTAATATTGATAGACAAGTTAAAATTTAGGGAGGATCAAAAATCCCGTATCTACAGTTACATCATTCTCTAAATTCTACAAGCAACAACTTCAATATGCCTGGCATGCTCTAATTCTGCTCTCAAAGCTTGGTTGGCCTCATGATGTTCTCGCATGCCTCTCTCAATCCCTATATTGATTGGAGCTTCCTGATCAATAGGTCCCCTACTGATCTTTCTGGTCTTATTGGCATACTTGACTGTTCTTCAAACCAATCACGGTAATCTGGGTGTGCTTCTCCTTTCTCACATTCTATGACTATCCTTTCAATCCCTATATACGACAATCCTCCCAAATCTGCTGGACCAATTCCTTCGGAAGTGGGATCTATGGTCTAACCTCAAATACAAACTCGGTCATATTTTTTGTAATGGGAATTATTTGACGTCTTCATAGCTGACGTAAAACTCTCAATGGAACATACAATTGAACACCCCTAATACCTATTAATAATAAGAACGACTGAATGACAAAACTATGTATGACTTTCCTCTAGGGAACCAAGGGAGATTCCAAGTGATTTTACCTGCTGTCAGAGAACGAAAAAGCTTATCACAATCTCCAACTCCTTCTGGGCATTTATATTTCTCTAACCTCTCTTCGTAATCTTTGATTCGATTGAATCTTTCAGGATTAAATCTTGCCATTGTAGGACGTCGATAAAGATGCTTCACAATCCACATCTATAACAAGGTATTACATCCCTCAAACAAACTCTTTCCTTTCTAACAAACTGTTAAAGCATGGTAGATATCTTCCAGGATCATTGGTACCATAGTGTAATCTTTCTTAATTAGTATCTGTACCACTCCCGCTAAATGAATATTAATATTTTCTTCTCTCCTTGGGAAAATCATGGTGCCTAAAAAGGCTACCATGAATACAAATCATCTATAAACTTTCCAAGCCTAAAAAATTCCCATATTACAAAGTTGTTTACTGTACTTTTGAAATCTCTCTTGTCTTCCATATCTGTCATACAAAAATGGCAAGAAAACCCAAGCTTTTTTCATTGATTCTTTTTTTGAGTTTTGTACGTTCATAAGCTTGTAGAATCTGTTTATCAAAATGAGTCTTAAGGATATAAGTTTCTTCTGATGCATATCCCCATATCCAGCATACACTGTTATCTCCTCTAAAGTAGGAGTCAACTCAAAATCCAAAAAGTGAAATACATTATTCTTTGGGTCCCAAAAGGTTAGTAATGCATCAATCACCTCCCTATTAGGTTGATTGACATAATACTCATCAAAAAACCCAAATACTTATGTATCTCATCATAATTGAATGTATCCATTTCGTTCCACCACAACCAAAGCTGCAAAGGAGTACAATCCACAACCTGAAGCGTACACTCCCATCCCTATTTATCTTTGGATGCTTTCCACGAACAGGAGGAGACATTTTATACCTATTGACAAGGACATGAGATTAATAAATGTCTAGACTTAGGCAAGACTTAATTCATTAATTTTTGAAAAAAAATTTTAACTTGACTCGTGAGACCTAGTGCGACCATTACTTAGTTGCAAAGAACAATTTTATCAAAATCAAAGTGAGAAAAACATGAATGATAATATTTGTAGGAAAAACACTTATTTAAATTGACTTTATCAAAAAATTTTCAATAACAGACATTTAGACAATTTTAACTATATTTTTGGAGACAATACCCCCTAAGTACACTTAAAAGGAACAAAAGAAAAGAAAATAAAATAGAATGACTTAGAAAAGAAGAATGATTGTTTTATGTATGAAGTTGTATAAAAATTTCAGCCTCACGACCCCTAAAGGTTCAGGACTATTAAGATATATGTTTACCTATTTTATTACTTTATAAAAAATTCAGCTCACAATCCTTAAAGGTTCAGGCTATTAAGATTTATATATATTTTATTTTGTAAAACTTTGCCTCATGATCCCTATAGATTCAGGGCTATATATTAAGATATATAAAAATTAGACGGAATTAGAAAAATAATAATGAAAGTAATCATATTTTCATAATATTCCCCAATAAGTTAATGAATAATTTTGAAAAGATAAGGTTGTATCCTGAGAAGGACTTCCTACGTATCCCACTAAAAAGAGAGAATCAAACCCTCGTAGTTCAACAAAACTCTAAAAGTATATTATTCTATATTTAAAATTTTTCTTTTTTAAAAAAATAAAATAAAATTTTCCTTTGAAAAATAATTTAATGAATTTGAGGATAATATAATTTTTTGCATTTTGAAGTTGCCTAAAAGCCAGTGAACAATAAAATAAACCTTCCAAATAAATGTCAAAGAGCACGTAGGATGCACATGTTGGTCTTTATAAAGTAGGTCACCTGTCCTAGACAGACTCGGCCCCTGTGCCGAGTCCCGCTAAGTCAACTGCATATGATGCAAAATAAGCGGCACCTAATAGGAATAACCAGATTCTGAGTTTTTAATTTTTCTAAGTTTAAGCCTAATAGGAATAAGTGTCTAGATTGGCTTACCCGAGCGGACACTCGAGCCAGAGAGGGACAACTTGGTCGGTAGCAGGGAAACACCGCCTTCGTTGTTGATCCGAACCCCGCCTAATATATGTGACTATAATCCTTCACCAGGTTCCTTGACACTCTGGCTATCTCAAAAAGAAAGTTAGGATGCATACGCTGCATTTCTTCTATCATATTTCAGAGACTCAGAGAGGGTGCAAAAGAGAAGATAATATATAATACAGTTCAATCAATATCAAAGCGGTAAATAAGCGACAAGTAGCATATAAGGCCAACAAACACAATATCAATAATAATTAAAGCAAGTACAAGTCAATATAAAAAGCTTGAATTCTTATTATTCCCCAGCGGAGTCGCCAAAGATGTCACACCTCTTTTTCATTCGAGGCGCCGAAGTCGAAGGTTTTTTCTAATTAAAGTGACGATATTGAATAAGGATTAGTTTATTTACAGAGTCACCACTTGAAATTGAGTTCTGGTATTCCAAGTCACCTTTTTGAATCTCTAGTCAAAAGGAAATGACTCTTCTATATGATCTGCAAAAACAGAAGATCGAGTAAGGAATTCTGTTAACCGAGGAGAAAGTGTGAGGAACCCCTCGAGTCCCGTGGTTCTATCACGGTCACTTTTATTAACTTATTTTGACTAAAACTATTTTGATAATTATGTTAGTATGCCCTAAAATTGCTCTTTTTATTATATTAAAACTATTTGAAACTCTTGTTTTTAACTAGTGAAAATTAATTTTAGAAAAATATTTGTCAAGGTGCATTATTGCATCCTTGAAATTTAAATGTCCCAAAAAGATACGTATGCTGCATTCGTAATTGAAACGAAAATTTTTTAAATGTGCTTAAAATTTATTTAATGTTAAAAATATTTATTTAATTTTTTATATATCAAATGAATTTTGTATCAATTTATCTATTTAAAAGGTTACTTAATTTTAACAAAATTTTAAGCAAAATTCAATTTAGGCAATTAATTTGATAAATAATAAAATAATAAAATAAATAAAGTAATAAATAAATAAAATAATAAAAATATAAATAAAGTTATCCCTTAATTTTAAAAGCCAAAAAACCACTCCATTTTTTTAGGCAAATCTATACACAAAAATAGGGTACGCGCCTTTGGAATTACTGACCGAAGAGGGGGCGGCAGCTTGGGTGTTCACCGGAGATGATGATTCTGATGAATTTTCATCGTTTTTTCGGCGGGATCTGAGGCGCGGTGGGGTGGTTGGCAGTGCAGTGAGGTTTGCCGATCGTTGGGAAAAGAAGAGGGGAGGCAGTGATGGTCCC